>NC_056725.1:588004886-588304886 GCF_019279795.1 Protopterus annectens
ACATTGCTACTTGAAAGCAAAGGTACTTCAGAGCCATAAAATAATGACAAACGATAAGTCATGTAGTGACAGCAGAGATAAATTGAGAATAAACACTTAGCTAAGTGTAATGGTCCTATCCTCGAGGCAAATCCTGTGTCTCTGTGTTCAAGTGGTCTCCTGAATCTGCAAGTGGAAATCTCATCCTTAGTAAGTGATGACTAAAACTTGAACTGGTCCTTAGTCTCTCTTGACTACTGACTATGAGGGAGTGGGGAAGTGTTCCCTAAGCTACTACCCTATAGGGGTGTGCTCAAAATTATTTGTGCCACCTTGCCCATGGCCGACAAGCTGAAGTCTGTGGATAAGTAGCCTCACCCCAGCAAACAGTCCCATGATTTATCCTATCACAGACTGGTTGTATTTGGGAATGAGAACACTTCTACTGAGGCACCTACATTCACAGGCTTGCATGGGTTGACATGTCCAAACTGAGAAGGGTTTACCAGTTAATTCCACACACCAAGGGCGATCGATACCTTAACGCCTGTTCAAAGCTTGAGTTGCAAGTAAGGGAATGAGCACAAGATAATTTGGTATTAAGCCTGTGTCAGGCCTGGTGAAGTGCACTACCCTTGGCTAGTACTTGAACAAGTGTCAGTCCCCAGTCTCATGAGGCCCACTGCCAGTTTTGTTATACATTTGTCTGCATATAATGCTGCTTATGAGTTCACTCTTGTAGATAGTCCATGGCAGAACACTATCTTTATGAAGATATGGTGGAGTTTCAAAGAGACAAGGTTACTGGGTCCCGCCCATTTCACCCTACTTCTCTACCTGAATATCCTTTCTGTGGAAATGTCCTTGGGCTTATGAAGAACAGCAAGGACTGGCCTTAAGCTCCCTCCCATAAATGTATACTGAATTTCCTGCAGTTGTGGTTAGCTATTCTGCAGTGGAGCAGAGGGCAGCTACAGTCCAATTACTGTTCAACACTTCCTCTATGCACTGCAGTGGTCAGAAACACATCAAACCATCTACTAGCAATGATGGAACTGGGAGCTACCATACCCAATCAAAAAACTCTTGCTTTTCTCTAATGGTAGCCTCAACATAACGGACTTGCTGACGTCATCTACCTGAGATAATATCTCTTATGAGGTGTGGCAGCTGGGACATCACACAGACTCCAAAGAGACCATCCATGCACACCCACAATCACTAGCGAGACCACTGTTAATAGCCCTGATCATTCAGGGCAACAGTAGTGGCTGCACTCCTCAGTGCATGTTCCACCTCCCCAGGAAAGCCATACACATCCTGTCTGCCTGCACTACTAGCCACTCAAACCATCAAATTTGAGTTGTTTGAGCCACTGTCAGGGCCTTAGCCTTCTTTGCCACCACTGCATGCTGTGCTTGATTAAGTCATCTCTGAAAAGGCATTAGTTCCTTTAATTTTCCTTAATACATAAAACAGAGATGGTCTTTAAGGAGACAGCGGATGAGAACACATCAAACAGGGTACCTGTCATCTTCTCTGGAAGTCTTAAATGATTTCCTGCAAAAGTTTGCCAAAGACGACACCATCATTTTTGAGGGTGCTGAAAAATGGCCTAAGACAATCCATCAAGAGTTTTTTTTTTTTTTTTTTTTTTTTGGGGGGGGGGGGTATGCCTATGTTATGCAGATCTACAGATGTAAAGAGAAGTGGCCACTAGCCAAGACACAGTATATGCTCTATTAAATGCAAAACTGGCTATACTGGACCTCAGTTTGATATAATTTTTTCCATGATCAGTTCCCACAGCAGAGTGGAAGTGGACAAGAGAGACAAATAAAGACCTTAAAGTCCAGGGAAGCAGAGGAATGCCAGTTTATCCACAATCTTGAATTCTATGTTTGTGGACGGAACAATTGCCAAATGTTGTGGTGTAAAGAATCTAAGTAGAAAAATAATGCAGATGTCTGCCTTAGGATGCAGGACAGAAAAAAAGACCTTGTGGGGTTGGGCCAGTAGTGGTGATCAGCACTCTTGGACAATGATGGCTCCATTTTACAATGCTTCCAAGGCGCAAAAATGGAAGCAATGTTCACAGGCTCCAGAGGAGGGATGACTCAATCTACATTGGGCAGTCCTATGCAAGAATGTAAACACTTTTTAGGGAAAGGATGCAAGACATGTCATATCTAAGTGGACTTCATTAGTCTAATAGCCACTCCACAGGATGGATTTTCAAATGAGAAAGGGAACAGGTGATGACATCTCTATGATAGGGAACTCTAAGCACTTCTGATGAATACTGAAAATGGCAGTGCCACTCTCCTCCCAAATACTTTCTAAATTCCCTCCTGTGCCCCACTTGTGCCAAAACAAAAATGGCACACATCATATACTGAATGTGGTGCATGGCTAGACTGTAAGGTGGCAACAATCTCAGAGATCCTATGAGAGTCTAGCACTGGCAAAAAATGCTGTACCACTCTCTTGCAAACCTACTTGCAAACCTACTTATATACCTTCTTTAATGTTTTTAAAAGATTTTCAAAAATCCAGAGCTGGGAAGGCAAAGGCCCAAATAAAGGAGTGGGAGAGACAGAAAGAGAACCACAGAAGGAGTTGAATCACTGGAGAAGATTCAAACTCAAACTTGTCACAAAAACTCAGCATATTCTTTGAACATTTCTGCAGCATTACATACCTATGTGAGTAAAGAAAGTTGGTAACAAGCTCTGTGTGCCACTGCTAAAATAAAGTGCCAGCAGGAAGGTGCCTACTCACTCAAACTTCCAAATGCCTGAGGGAAAAGACAACGTGGCCCTTTTACTAGAGGAGGATGATAATGACCTGGCCATTAAATGAAAACACCACCTTAGAACTTTTTCACTCTGTTTACAAAGTTATTTTAGCATCTCAAAATCACTAAGTGCTTCTTGTACAACTGTATTATACTTTTCCACAAATGGCTGCCCATCGGGCTTGAAATCTTAAAGTAATTTTCTTTTACTTCAAATCTTTCTCCATCCCATAATCCATTTCAAGTCTGCTTTATCAGAGTCTTGCTAGACATAAGGAAGTAGTGGTGTATTTCCCATCCCACTGACATCTTGTACACCTTCTGTAACAGGACTGCTATTTCATGGAATGACCTTCATTTATGTTTGACTCGGAGATTGTTTTTACATTATTACACTATGCTAAAGAGATGTACTGCGGTGGTGGTGCTGCGGTAGCGTTGTCGCCTCACAGTTAGACGTTGCCCGTTCGATTCTCAGTTAGAGCGTCTTCTGTGTGGCGACATGCGTGAATGGGCGTTCCTTCGCTGAAGGTTGTGCGTTAGGCCCGGCAAGCCAGTACGTAAAAAATCTACTGCCAATCATTAGCGGACTGGAGTTCCGCTGTGGCAACCCCTAACCGGGAAAAGCCGAAAGACACAAACACTATGCTAAAGAGATATATATACAGCTACAACCAAAAAAGTAGGTAATTGCAGGTATTTTTTTTACAAAGTATCCTTTAATAATCTAAGATGAACTGACAGACCCCCACCCACACAATTGCTGAGGTGTCAAAACTGTCACTGCACAGAGATACTTATAGTATTATGAGTAAGTGATAGCCACAGCTGGAAAAATGGATTTGAAATTATGTTCCTCAGTGCCTGCAGTGGGAAACTTTCCCTGAATGTTGTTGAAAAGTCTTTATTTTTACTTGTTTTATAACTAATGCTGTGTTCTTTTTTTCCTTTCCAAGTCTACAGTAAAATATGACCAACTTTCTACTCCTTAACTTTGAATTAACTATTTTGTCTGAGGCAGAGATATCTTGTGGAACTGTATTTTCTTTTTCTGCTATTCTGCTCATCTAGTGATTTAAGTCACAGCAAATCACTCTTCTAAAAAAAAGCTTCCTTGATGCATATACATATAAAGACATGATAGAGAACTATCTGTAGTTATAGCTACAGCGACGTATTTATCTATATCTTTCTAGGGCTCCAGGTTCATGCAGTGTCCTTATAGTATCTGCTCGCCACTCCCTATCTACCACTACTGAGATCCTTCATCAATGAAGTTGCTGCCAAGATTACCCCCCCCCACACACACACACACACACTGTACCTCTCAACTGTACAAATTTTCTCAGAATGTCCAGTATTCCTCCTATATTCTGCACTTTTATGGCAAACAGCTGAGGACTGAAGTCATTAAATAATGACAAACATTTGAGTTTAAGATTCCACATCTTTCAGAAAATTCTTGCTAATGCAAAACCTGTTACTCTATCAACTTTCTAAGTTTGTAAGAGCAATATTTAAACTCTGTCTCTATTTGTCCCCCCATCATTTTAGGCTTTGTCCAGATTTTTTGCTACAAGAGGTTGAGAGGTATGAATTCTCACACACACACACACACACACACACACACACACACAAGAATTCCAGTCTCAAACACCACTAATCAAACATTGGCTAGTTCCAAAGAATCAATAATTCCAGTCTTAAACACCACTAATTAAATACTGGCCAGTTCTCTATCTAACACCACAGCAGTCCCTCACCAGTGAAGTTCCTGCCAAGATTATTTCCCTCAAAAGAATCAAGAACTCCAGTCTCAAGCATCATTAATTAAATACTGGCCAGTGTATGTCCTTAAAATACATTTTAGCCTCTCTGAATCACTTTTGTTTTTCTGGCTAGTAGATGTGGTGTGCACACTACCAGGGCCTTCCAATGCATTTCTTTTAAATCTCCAATTACCCTCCCTCATCATAGT
Organism: Protopterus annectens; assembly: GCF_019279795.1. NCBI lineage: Eukaryota > Metazoa > Chordata > Ceratodontiformes > Protopteridae > Protopterus > Protopterus annectens. The sequence goes on from NC_056725.1 coordinate 588,009,641, forward strand.
TTTCTCTCTCCTGCTTTATCTACAGTAACTGAAGCTTCTTTCCTGTAAAATAATCCTCTTATATTAATTTCTTAATTTCTGACTAAGTGCAATCATTCTTTAGCAAACAAAGTTAATTTTGTAATGCAACCTTCTTTATTTTATTTAAGTGTTGCGTTCGTTAGCAAAAATGTATTTAGGGTACTGACCTGGGGGCTTGCTTGAGTAGCTGACTGATTTTTTTTTCCTCCATTCCCGCCTCATGGCTCAACCTGCTACGCTTGGGCTCTCTCCACTCCTCTACCCTACCCCTAATTCCCACCCACCCCCACTACCTACAGATTTATACCTAACCACAAAACACTCCCTCATCAGTTATCCAATCACTGCAGTGCTACCATTAATTATTAATTAGTTCCTCACTCTACTTTTATTCCCACCCCAGACTACTCACCACTTATGAGCATACACTAAACTTACTTAAAAAGCTAGTTCAATTTCCTACATTCTAAACACAAAATGTTACTCCAACATACCATATTTTGCACCTTCCTCCTTTCATCTTACCTCCTTACCACTTACCAAAATCAAGAAGTAACCATTATCCACGTTCCCACCAACCCATACTTATTCCACCCTATACTTCTAAAGCCAACTTTACTATTTCTCTACTCCTCTATAACATCTCTAATACTGAGCTCTTCTCATTCAAATTTGTATACACTAATAAATCTACAAATTTAATACATAAATATATAAATTTGTTATCAAACTAACCCTCTTATTCCTAGTCAATAATGCCAGTATTAAACAAAGTGGAGATATACATCACAATCCAGGACCTCAAATTGCACAGCTAGTACTAGACTCTACAAACATCCCACTCACTCCAAGCACGACTCATATCACACACAGCAACACAGATCTCCTTATCCTAAACATGAACCTTAGAAGCATTCACCTGACATAGCAATTTTAACTGAAACCTGGCTAAAGCCACACATACATGACACATTAATACTTACCCAAGGATACAACATCCACCAGCTTGACAGGACTCATAAGCAGGGTGGTGGAATAGCCACAATTTACAGATACTCTCAAATTAGAACAAGCAACCTCCCAGACCACAAAAATTCTGAAATCTTAACCTCTCACCTCCAGATCAATACTTACAAACATAACATTATCATAGCAATTTACTTTCCACCTGGTAGCAACACATCTAATGAAGACCTCCTTTGTTGGTGTTCTTCTACATTCAATCAGGAAACCATCATTATGGGTGAATAACTTATAGACTGGTCAACTTGTACTTCCAACCAACCTTCAAATTTCATTAACCTCCAGGTGTTTTGCCAAATGATAAAATCCCCCACCAGGATTGACCAGCACAGTAAAAAACATTTGCTATTGGACCAGACTCTAACAAATAAACCATCCCTTTGCTACCAGTCAGTTTATCTTCCAGGCAGCCTAAGTGACCACCTATCCTCCTACTTACTTAGGTTAACACATTTGCACTCCTAAAAACATTGTTTATAAACTCGGACACTACAACAATTTTCACCGAAAATATTTAAAACTCTCCTACAAAAATATGACCGGTCCCTCCTAAAACACTGCCAACTAGACTCAGCTATTCAGTATTTCAACCAGACATGCATCAATATTCTAAACAATTTAGCCCCCCTAAAAAAATCTGCACCAAATCTAACACACATTGTGGCTCCCTAAAAAAAACAAGAAACTCCCTAAACAGAGAAAGGGCCTGGTACCATTATCATGAAACCAATAACATAACTGCACTTCCCAGCTATCGTCAAATGTGTAACCTCACCCAAAAAAAAAAACAAATTAAAAGTGACAAAAAACTTACTACACTACCATACAACAAAAGCACCCAAATAACCCCCCATACTTCTGGCAAGCCATCAACTCATTAATCAAACCAGGTCAGATTAAAACCCCAGTACCTACCACAGACAAGTCCACAAACAGTATGGCCTCTCAATTTAACTTTCACCTTGCTAATTCAATCCTAGCCCTTGTAAGAAATTACAGTACTACACTGAGTGGGATGTTCGCAGGCCTCTTGGCTTACCTTCACAGGCAACAGGTTACCTCAATTTCTTCTAATTTAAACCTATATAAACTAGCACTATAAAGAAACTTCTTTCCAGACCTCATCCCTCGCTGTAGATCAGCTTCCCAATGACTTTCTTAGAGTAGCATCAGATGTCATAACACTCCCTTATTTCTACTCTAATCAAAAGATCAACAGCTGAACAATATGTCTCATCTCCCTGCATAAAGGTGGCACATCTACAAAACTCACTAACTAAAGGCCAAGAGCCATTCTCCCTCCTATTGCCAAGATACTGGAAAAATGTGTCCATACACAACTACTTGAATATCTGTTAAACAACAACCGACTAGCTGAATCACACAGTTTTAGGCCTAAGCATTGTACTACTACTGATCTTGTTAACTTTCCCAACTCAATCAACCAGCTTAGAAATTCAGGCCATCACATTTCTTCTGTCTTTCTTGACATGTCAATAGCTTTTGACACAGTCTCCTATCAGAAACTACTCAGTGAACTAGCTTCATCCCCCAACCAGCCCTCTCCTGGCTTTATAGCTGCTTGACTGTCCGCCAACAAGCACTTAAGTTGCACAAAGAACTCTCTATCCTTTTACCTGTAACTGTCAGTGTGCTTCAAGGATCAATACTTGGACTGCTACTTTTCACTATTTTCACCAACAAACTATCTTCAGCCACTCAGCATGCAAACACTGTTCAATATGCAGACAACTCATAGGTTCATACTAGGCTATCTGCCCTAGGGCATTTATAAGCCTAGCCAGAGTGTGTTTGGCTTTCGCCACCCATTTTAAATTAATTTTGCTATGCCTTTTTTTGAGGTTAGTATACTGTGCCTCTGTCTAACAGTGACACAGAAGTGATACCCGGGGTAAACCTACGATCTCCCATCCACTCATCAAGATTCCTCTTGAAGAGAGTCAATGTGGGACTCTGCCTAACCTTGACTGGGATTCTATTCCAGAGTGAAGGGAGCCTCTGGGTTATGAATCTGTGCCTCCAGCATGACCCATTTATTTCAGTGCTGAGGTTCAAGTCTCTCGAGCGCGTAGCTCGATGGGATTTGGATTTTCTGAGGTGCAGCATGTCCATTAATTCCGGGTTGGACATGGCTTTATACGTCAGGCACAGATCGCCTCTGAGCAGGCGGTATGCCACTGAGTAGAGCTGGAGTTTCTTTAACCGGGCAGCATATGGCATCTGTTTGAGCCCTTTGATCCTCTTGGTGAGGTACTTTTGGGGTCTTTCCAGTTGCTGCAGGTGTCTGGTAAGGTACATCCCAAAAGGAGCATTGTACTCAATTATGGGCCTGATGAGGGATGAGTAAAGAGGCACGATGACCTCCCCTGATCTAGATGTGAATCCCTTCATGATTAGGTGGGCTATATAAAATGTTTTTCTAACCACTTTGGCCACATGGTTGTCAAATGAGAGATTGCTATCAACTTGGGTCCCCAGGTCCCTAATGACTTCTTCTATACTTAATGGATTACCACCTATGTGGTAATTTGTGGGCACTTTGTTTTTGCCAAAGGGGATGACTATACACTTTTTGGCGTTTAGCTTGAGGCCATGGCTCTGGCACCAGTTGTCTGTTTCTATGAGGCCCTTTTGGAGGATGCTTGTGTCGGTTGGAGAGTTGATTATGGCGCCCAGTTTGCAGTCATCTGCGAACTTGGTCAGCCACAGTCCTTCCGTGTTGGCCTGTACCGCCGAGAAATATATACCGAACAAGAGAGGTCCCAGGACTGAGCCTTGTGGGATGCCACTTGTAACTGGTTTGGAGTCTGACATGGCTCCAGCAATTCTAACCATGTGGGTTCTTGCCCTTGAGCCAGTTTGCAACCCATCTAGTGACATAGGGGTTTATATTTAAGCTGGTGAGCTCATCTATAATGCCCGAGTGGGGTATTGTATCGAAGGCTTTTGCGAGGTCCAGGTAGGCTGTGTGGACCACCTTCCCCTCGTCAATGGCCTTGGTGACTGTTTCAAAGAAATCGACCAGGTTTAAGAGGCAGGATCTGCCCTTAACAAAGCCAAACTGGGTAGGATCCAGTGTCTGTAGGTCCCCAATATCTTTATTTATGAGGTCCATGATGATCCTTTCCATAGCTTTGCAGACCAAGCTAGTCAGGCTTATGGGGCGATAGTTTCCAGGATCCGTTGAGGCACCACCTTTGTGGAGAGGGACCACTGTTGCTGTATGCCACTCTTTGGGTACATATCCTGTAGTAAGGCTAAGATTGAACAGTAGTTTTATGTTTGGGTTTAGCTTTTCTTGGAGTTCATGTAGGATGCAGCCCGGGACACCATCTGGTCCCATTGATGCTGTGTTTTTGCTTTGGAGAGGGCGGCTCTTACCTGAGCATCTGAGATGTCAGGGGGGCAGCACTCTGTTGGGATAGATATTTGCCCTTTTGGTGGGGAGAAGTTTGCACTGAACCTGTCAGCTAGGATGTTGGCAATGTCTGTGGGCTCGGTGTATTTTTTGTCATTTTGGACTAATTCTGAGCATATCTGGGAATTCCCACCCAGGTTCCTAACATAACTAAAGAAAGCCTTGTGATTATCCTTAGTGTCCTGTGCAATTTTTCTCTCGAAGCTGGCCTTAGGCGATTTTATGAGTGCCCGTAGTTTTTTGCTAATACTGATCAGAGATGCCTTCCCTTTTTGGGATTTTGCTCTATCATGTAGTAGCTTCCTCCTTCTATTGTATAGTTTGTTTATGGCTGGGGTCCACCAGACAGGACGTCTGCCTTTGGAGGATTGGGTCTTGGTTTTATTTGGAATTGCATGATCCATGCATTCCTGAAGGTGTTCATGGAATGCGTTTATAAAGGATTCTGCGGTCTGGGCCGTATTTTCCACAGGCCCGGGGGCTTTGAAGGATTCTACCTCGGTTTTGAGGCGTGTGAAATTTGCTTTAGAGAAGTTTTTCACTGTGGTTTTCAGGGCAGGGGGTGGGGTTGGGATGTGAATATCCAGTGAGATTAGTTTATGGTCTGATCTTACCAGTGAGGGATACACTTCTGGTCTGGAGCATAGTGTCCCCATGTTGGTGATGATCAGGTCCAGTATGTTTTCCCCCTCTTGTGGGAGTGGTAACAAGTTGTTCCATAGCATTTGAGTTTATAAATTCTAGGAACCTTTGGGCTAGGGTGTTGGAGCTAGAGTAATGCTCCCAGTCAATGTTTGGGTAGTTGAAGTCACCCAATACAATGGTGTTTGGGGAGACCTTCATATTTTCCAGTATTCTCAGGAAGGCCGAGTGGGGTTCCTGTGTTTGGGAGGGTGGTCTGTAGCAGGCTATAAACTGGAAGGCAGTTTTACCCACTGTTAGTTGCACATGGATAGTCTCTGATGCTTCGTGCTGTGCCACCAACCTGGAGGTGTGGGTATCTTTGACGAATATTGATACTCCCCCTCCTTTTGTAGTTCGGTCCAAGCTTTGGGGCCGAAAAGCATGGTATGAGGTATAACCTGGTAGTGCTGGGGTGCTCTCGGGAGCCTTGAACCAGGTTTCTGTTACTGCACAGATATCGATGTTCTCCATGCTAAGGAGAGTTTCGAGTGCGTACATCTTGAGGTATAGACTTCTGGCGTTGAGTAGCATTACTCTTAGTTTCTTATCCCTTGTGATACCTATGGAGGTGGGTTTGTCTTTTGAGCCTTGCCTAAAAAAGGCACTATGGGGTTAGCAAGAGCCTTTGCCAATATCCGAAAGCCCAGGGGTGACAGGTGCAAGCCGTCCCTAGCGAAGCATCGTGGCTTGTCGAGCATGTCATCCCAGGCTGACAGCTCCTCTCTCATATGTTTGTCTCCTTCAACCTCAGAACTCCAAACAATTCAGAAAGCCTTCAGTGACATTGAAAATGACCTCACTGGCTACCAACTCATCCTTAATCCTAATAAAACAAAGCTTATGCTCTTCACCAACAACAAAACATACAATCTCCATCACCCTTCACCACTTACTCCACCAATAGCACCAAATTGAGTTAGTAGAATACACTGCTCTCCTTGGAGTTACCAATGACAACAAGCTTAAGTTTGACAAACATATATCCAATACTATCAAAAAGGTACACATTAAGTTGGGCTCACTCTACAGGGTCAAACCTTTCCTGACAGAATCCACCAGAAATTCCATAACTAGGACTCACTCTCCACCCTGCTATATGTCTCACCAAAATTCGCAAAACTGACTTAAATAAACTTGAGTCCTGCTACAATAAAATAGCAAAATTTGCTTCAAACCTCCTTTATAGAACACACTATCGTACAGCACTGCAACTAAAGTAGCCTGAACTCCCTAACCTTCCCACTGTCAACCAAGCTTCACTCATAACATCTTCCATCACCCAAACAACTGCCCTGCTCTCAAACACCTTGTACAGCCTTACTCCAGTAGCAAATCACTAAGATATACCAACAAACTACTACTAAAAGTAACCAAATCTTATCTATGGAGATTCCCTAAATTCAAACTAAAAATCTAAATCCAGGAATTCCACACCCTAAACAATACTCAATAACACCAACACTTCTAATTTTAAACTACTAAAGAAAGGAGCATCTCACTAATAACTAGCTGTGCTCATGCACCAAGCCTGGTTGAGAAAATATCTTCACCTGTAACACTTAAATAGAGAGAGTCATAGTATGTAAGTGTCTCTATCTATATCAAGCCTCACCCCCTTTTTCCTTTTGGTATTCAGTGTTCAATATGTGCTTGTAAGCTCAGGGCTTGACCTATCTGACTTCATAGGAATATTAATCTTATGCATGCTTGCCTATTTCCAAATTTTTAACTCCAATGATAAAGTTCTTCTGGTGGACTCTACTACACTGCCAATCCACACTACTACTGTCACATCTTAATCTACACCTTGAACTGTTACTTGCCCACCACATACAAATGATGCATTTTTGAAAAGAATGGAAGTTTTCCTGGGTTAAAACAGCTCAGTTGTAAAAACCCTTTTGTTACTTCTGCTATTTTAAATTGTGTTTTAAACTTCAAATTCTTGATGTTTTTAAATTGTATTTTTTTTTTTTACTTTTCTTTGTATGGATCTTTTCTCCCTGGGTCTCCAGTGAAAAAGGTCTTTTTTCTGGCCCAGTCGAACTTGAACAAAAGTAAAATAAAACAAAGTTTAAAAAAATATATATATACACACACACACACACACACACACACACACACACACACACACACACACACACACACAACACACACACACAACACACACACACACACAACACACACACACACACACACACATGTATCTGTGTGGGGGTCTACTTCAGTAGAGCATAACCCCCACTTACCCGACTTTTAAAATACAGAGATGACAAAGCCAAAACAACATAAAAACGATGTCCTGGAACACAGACATTGCACTCTAGGTAAGTAACCATGTGCCCCTTACTCCAGCAGTAGTGCAAAAGCGTTAAAAAGGGTACAATTTTTTGTTAAATTGTTTAAATGGAGTAATTGGTTTTCGTGTGTATACAGTAATCTCTCTCTCTCTCTATATATTTTTGTTAAATTGTTTAAATGGAGTAATTGGTTTTCGTGTGTATACAGTAATCTCTCTCTCTCTATATATATATATATATATATATATATATATATATATATATATATATATATATATACACACACACACTCACATATATATATATATATATATATATATATATACATACATACATACACACACGCTTCCCCTTCAAAACATTTAATTCTCATAACATCGAAACTCAAAACACCGAGACCATAACATCGAAAACTCAACATTGAATTTCATAACACTGGAAATGTATTACATCAAGCAGTGTATCATCAAACATGTAAATGTTATAGTCTGTTAATCTTGTGTTATCACTACAAGATGCAGTTTTTATTTATATAGTTATTATTTATACAGTGTAGGAATTTATACTATTTATACAGTGTATTTTGCCAATCTGTACGTGTTTTTAGGCCATACTGGTAAGGGATTTTGACATTTTGTGCACATTCTGTATGGTGATCACGATTCAGTGGGTTAGGAAATTAACTTTTTTTCACTGTTGTGCGATCTCTGAGTTGGTATATTAAATTTATGGGGGGGGGGGCAGAGCCCCCCTGCAGAAACTTAGTAAAAAGAAGACTGAATGTTAGCTAAGGGTGTGCACACTTATGCAACCAGCTTATTGTACGTTTTATATTTATTTATATTTTTTTCCCCTAAAAGATTTGTTTTTCAATTGAATTGTACAGGTTATAGGTCAAATTAAAGGTGGGAAAAGTTTTGAAATGATTTACTGTGGTCTCATTTTTTTATATCACAAAAACCTGGCATTTTAACAGGGTTATGTAAACTTTTTATATTCACTGCATGTCAGAAAAGGTGGCAACTGGCTTTAAACTCAACTGATCTGCTTTGTTTTGCTATGAAAGGCATGGCGACAATGGAAGTAGCTGTGAATCAGTACAAGTTATCTTCTTCCCTGCCGTAAACATAGTGGAAAACAGCTCAGCTATCAATTGCCTAATATCAGCAGGACTAATCACCTAAAATTGTCAGTAGTACCTGACAGGGTAAACTACAAATTACTCTGTCTGTGGCATATCATGCTGGTAGATATAAATTCCTCTGCAAGTTTATGTGTGAAGTTCAGCTTAAAAAAAAGTGGATGGGCTTTCCCTTCTTTTGATTCCAATGTAAGGAAATACAAGCTTTATAAAGTACAAACAGGTTTCTGGTACCTACAGATACTGGAACCATACTGTACGTAGAAATGCAACTCAAGGGTTGAGTTAAACTGCAGGAAAGGGTGCAGTTTTCCTTTAACAGAAGGCTCTTGCCAGGGGAGTGGACTCGAGTGTCAAAGAATAAAGCTTGCACCTCTACCTGCTACTATGCGCTTCTTTCAGGGAAGCACAAGTGCTAAAGCTAGTCCTTGTGCTAGGCATTAATAATCATGAGCTCATCTTTCAGATAATGGATGTTCACTGGGCTAATGTACTAAAAGAAGTGACAGTTGTACATACCATGCACCCATTTTACACAACAAAAGTTGGCCTTCTGTAGTGATTCACAGTCGTGCTCAAACAGCCATCACACTTAAAAGGCCTACGCATCAGAGACACAACGTGGGAACTTTTCAAAATGTAAATGCTAGAAACTTTGAAAATAAGTGCGAGGAGCAAGAAAAACTGGGGCCAATGGATGGGCACTCTCAAACTAGCACAGGAGATGCCACACACAGTGTCAAACAGCATGAATCCAATGAACTGGGGATGCTGAGCTTTTTTTTTCAGCAAGTCTTTAGAAAGAAATTAAAGTAATCTAGCTAATGCAGAATGCATCTTGAACTAAGGTAACAAATGTTTTCTTAAAGAAGTCGAAAAACTACAATTGGAACCCCACCGATGAGTCCTCAATAGGGTTCATTCTCTCAAATTCTACTTTGGCATTTTCCCCTAGTTCTCAAACTTGGAAGAGATACTACAGCAATGGACTCCAAACTGGGATGCCAGCACCTAGCCGTCTAGCCTGTGAGTTTGTGCCCAAACTAAGTGAGCACACTTTTTGTAAAACAAGAAAAAAATAATTTGACATCTATACTGTTAAAGACTATTAAGAATAGCAGCAATATGAACTGGATGAAGGCACTGTACAAGCACACGAGGACAGTGGGAGGTATCAGGGACCCAGGCAGGAGAGATCCATAATAGAGCAACTGATACCTTAAGAACATAATTACTATACATAACAGTGGGAAATTCCTCCAGAGTGGGTCTAGGATCAGTCTGAATCAAACAGGATATTTACCAGCTGGAAGGAGCTGGACAGGACAGCCAAAACATGAAAGTTTAGATGGCTGAATTTTGAAATGCTGAGATACCTATAGGAGACAAGACTCCTGTAGTCACAGTCCAAACAATAATACCCAGTAAAGCTGTGAGATGACAACCAAGTGGCCATGACACATCTGCGGAGGCATTTATGCAGCAAGGATTAGAGACAGCCATGCATATAGTGGAGTGGTCTCTGATTTTAGTTATTTTCTAATGAAAGACAAACTACTAGATGACAAAAAAAAATGTAGTTGGAAAAAGCACATTATATCATCTACTTGTAAATTACCTACATGACAACCACCAGTTCCCCCACCCCTAAAAGTACAACAGACATATAGCTGTACCAATCTTTCAAACTTATGCAGATGCTTTGGGAAATAAACGAACTGCAGGCAAACAGCCAGGGTGTAAATGAAGAGCACTCTGCTTTGGCTAATGCCCAAGCTCAGAAAACATGGAAATGACTAAACAGTTTAGGGTCAGTTGAGGAGAAGATGTGGATTGGTTCCGAGGGACACCTGACTCTCGTGAAGGCTCATTATATATAACAGTCTGCAACTTAAAATACAGTGAGGAGTGGTGGTGGGTAGCAGGATAGGCATTTCCAAGAAACAAACTTCAAAAAAGATTAACCAATGGGTCTGAATGAGGGACAGGCAACTTTACTGTTCAGAAAGCTGGGCATTATCTTGTACTCCATGAGGTCATGATGGGGACAAACAGCTGACACAAGACTCTGACACTGAAATAACCAAGGCCCATATCACAGGATGACCTGCAAACAGATGAAGAGGATGAAACTGGAAAGTGCTTAGCTCAAACAAGAGAACCTTTTTTACCCAGCACTGTATGCTGCCAAGATGAAGGCTTTCTGGCAACATCTACTGCTTCTCATGCCCCAGCTGGAACACCCAATGTTATCACTGGGCCAACAGGAAATGTCAATTCCTGAAGTGGAATAGTGTCACTCCAACTGAGAAAAACCTCATTGACTAAGCACGGCGCGTTCTTTGTAGTGCCAAAGACCTAGAAGACTGAAGCCATGCAGTTCTGGACCACCAGGCAAAGACAAAGACTGGTTTTGGTTTTCCTCCTCTGAAACCTGTGATACAATCAAACAGAAGAGTGAGAAACTAGGCAAGAATTTAATGTAATCTGCCAGAACAACTCTTTCAAGGACATGACAGGTAAGCTCCACAACACAGCCAAAAGTGGCCATCTCTACCACCCACTGTCACTTGTGATAGTTCTTCCAGCTAGATTAAACAACAAATTCTCACTGTTATTCCTAGACCAAAGTCAAAGCTGTGGTACTGCCAAGGGCAGGGTCACTATTGTCTTGGATTATCTGGTAGCACAGGGTGGACACGGCTGTCTTTGCTTTCAGGGTTTTTCCTGAACTGTAAGGAAACTTTACCTCTGGTGCTGGCTAGCTTTAAAGAGGAAAAAGTGGAACTAATACAAGAGGCCACTCAAAGAGGGGAGGTTCTGTTCTCCACAGGAAGCCGTCAACTATGTCCTGAATGGGCTGCTTGCCTGACCAAAGAAATCAGAATCTAAAGTCTTACTCTGCAGTTCTAAGAAGGATAATCACAGCTATGCCATCCTTTGCAGAGGTACACCTGCGCCTTAAGCCTAAGCTGAAGGGTCCACACAGTCAGTGTTGTAGCAGTATAAAGTCCACTCAAAATGTCAGTCTCTCCAAAGGTACTGAACATCAGACTCCAGAAGGTTCTCAAGCTCCAAGCACTAGTGAGGCAGAAAAGAATACTTTTGCCACACTTGTCCAAAACCTGGACTCCTAAGTTGCTGCAAAATGTTGTGGCACCTGAAACAAGAAGTTATGTACTCACCGTAATGTTCGATGTATGTAGTCAATCTCGCCTCACATTCTTACTCATGGGTTCGGAGCCGAACCTCGGCTTCGACTCGGCCATACTCTAGCTCGAAGTCTTCAATTGGCTCGTGGCTAAGAGGTATCCCATGCTGCAACGTGCCTATCCCCAGATCTTGTTTGCTGCAAGCTCACATATACACACACACCATCACACTGAGAAGAACCAACTCAACACATCAAAAAGGAGTGCTGAAAACAGAGACTCGACCTCTAGGTCCTCCAGGAGGGGGTAGGTGGGTGGGTTAGTAAGAATGTGAAGCGAGATGGACTACATACATCGAACGTTATGGTGAGTACATAACTTCTTGATGTTATGTAGTCCAATCTCGCCTACATTCTTACCCGTGGGACAACGCCCCTAGCACCTAAACCTTGGGTGGCTCACTGGAAAATACTCCTGAGCACTGTGGAACCAAAGGAAGATCTGCCTCTAGATATCAGATCCAATTTGTAGTGACTAATAAAGGTGTGAGGAAATGCCCAAGTGGCTGCAGCACAAATATCATCCATAGACATCCTGGCCTGAAAGGCAGTAGAGGTAGACACAGATCATAGGTTCATAGGTTCATACTAGGCTATCTGCCCGAGGGCATTTACAAGCCTAGCCCATCGTTTTGTGGCTTACGCCACCCCTTTAGTATGGGGAACTATACCCATTATTTTGCTGTGCCTCTGTCGAGCAGTGACACTGAGGTAATCCCTGGGGTATATCTGCGATCTCCCATCCATTGGTCAAGATTTCTCTTGAACAAGGCCAGCGAGGCCAAAGGCACTATGGGGGTGGCAAGAGCCTTTGCCAATATCCGGAATCCCAGGGGTGACAGGTGCAAGCCGTCCCTTGCGAAGCAGCGTGGCTTGTCCAGCATGTCATCCCAGGCAGACAGATACTGGATCCCCTTTGAATGACACCAGTGTTTAAGCCAATTGTTAAAGCTGATCATCTTATCTCTGTATTGTGGCATCACTCTTGGTGAAGGTAGGATACTGCTCAAGGTCAGGGTCATACCTGCCTGGGCTACATAATCAGAGAGCTCCTCAATGTCTCTTTTCATGTAGTCCAAGGAGGTACGTCTCAGGTCGTTTACACCAGCGTGGACAATGACTGAGTCATATTTGTACTTGCTGTTGAGAGACCTGAGTGCTTGCGTTATGTGGCGGATTCTAGCGCCCGAGAGGCAGCTTACTGTGACCTTCTCCTTACTCAGTCTGGTGAGCGGGACGTCAGTGTGTCTGACTATGGAGTCACCAATGACTAGTGTGTCTGGCATTGTGTTTGGCCTTAAGGGCTGTGACTGTTTGACACTCTGACTGTGAGGTCTATGTGTTGCAGGTGTTGTGTTCTGAGGTGGTGGTTGTTTGGGTGTCTGCTTTGGTGGCCTCTGCTGTTTTGGTAGATTTTTGATCAGAGCCTCAGTATGTCTTTGTGTGTTTATGTGTATGATTTGAGGTTGTAATGGTGCTATGTGAGACTGGGTCTATAGTGTGTGTGGTAACCTTCTCCTCCTGACTGGTCTTGCCAGTCCTGTGTTGAGAGAGCTCAGCCTCCAGTTTGGCCGTATAGTTGCATCTCTCGCATGTATTTGTGTTTTGTGGGAGGAGGAGAGGGTTGTCTGTGTACATGAGGCAATTGTAACATTGCCTCAGTATTCCCAGGTTCACCAGCTGAGCAGGAGAGGATACTAGCAACTGATCCCTCGACATGCTAGAAGGATAGACAAAAACTTTAAAAAAGATTCAGGGGGACGTGGGTGACTGAGAAATGGGGGGGTTACCTTTTTGGGGTACTATGACAAGAGTGCCGTATCAAGGTAATAAGTACTGTAGGAGCAAGTGCTAGGTTTAACAGATAGAGAATAGTCTACTTGGAGTCAAGTGGAGATGATCTTTTTAGTTATAGGATACGCTGATTAGATCAGTAGTATAGTTTGAGGAAGGTAGTTTTAAGGGAAAATTTGAAGAGTGGACTTTAGGTAGCCCGAATAGTTTAAACCTGCTTAACCGGCGCTGCCCTAGTGTGCAACAGTGGCAGCTCCGCGCTAACGCGCGTTTACCGCGTTTTATACCAGGATGAGTCTTCACTTTAAAGGGCAATTCCTTGCCATTTGAAGTATAGATGAAGGAAATGCAACTAGAAATCCACCTGGACAGAGTTACTTTAGAAACTGGAGCCCAGAGTCTATTGTCTGAAAACGAGACAAAGAGTTGATCAGAATAAGATGGGAGAGCGGGAGATGCTATACAGACCATTGGGCAAAAAGTAGCCACTGAAGAAGCCTCATCTTTTGTTCTTTGTAAATAGAAATGCAATTGTCTGTGGACATCTAGCTGATGAAACTTAAATTCTGCCCTGTTAGAGAATTCAGGGAAAAATACAGGCAGCTCAATGGACTGACTGAGGTTGACCACTGAAGAAACCTTAGGCATAAAGGAAGGATTAGGTCTTAGCGAAACCCTATCCTTGTGAAACACCAAGTAAGGGGGCCTAACCGATAAAGCTTGGAGTTCAGAGACCCGCCTAGTTGAAGTGATGGTCATCAAAAAGATTGTCTTCAAAGACAAATATTTAATGTCACAGGTTGCCGCGGGCTCAAAAGGAGGCGAGGTAAGCCACTGTAACACAAAATTAAGGTCCCATAGCATTACAGGATCAAAGATTGGAGGTCAAAGTAGCATAGTCCCTTTCAGAAAAGCCCTACAAAGTCTGTGCGCCATTAGATTGGGTTCATTAACAACATGAAAAGTAGAAATGGCTGCCAGCTGCAGTTTGATAGTTGCTGCAGCTGATCTCTGGCTGAACAGTTGAGAAAGAAATTCTAAAACTGATGAAATGGGAGCTGTACGGGGATCAATATGCCTTTTATGAGCCCAAATGGAGAATCTCTTTCACTTACTGGAATAAATCTTCCTAGTAGAAGGCTTGTGGGAAGAAGACAGAATATAAACCACCTCCAGGGAAAAATCATGAATCCTGACTAGGGACGGAATTGGAGCAGCCATGCTGTCAACCTGAGGGTCTGAATGGAGGGGTGGAACTGCCCTGACATATGAGTCAGCAGATCTGGCTCTGGGTCCAGAATCCACGGATCGTCCATTAGATAAGGGTGGAGAAAAGGAAACCAGATCTGATGAGGCCAGTGTGGTGCAATCAGTATCATTTTGCTTCCCAAGGATTGTGCTTTCTGAATAACCTTCATTATCAGGGGGATTGGAGGGAAGGCATAGAGAAGACCGGAGGGCCAATCGTGAACTAGAGCGTCCCTGGGTGCCTCCCCCTTCGGGGGAATAAGGGTGAAGTAGCTGCTGCATTTGGCATTGAGGGGGCTGGCAAAGAGATCGCAGCAAGGCTGACCCCATCTGCTGAAAATATGTTCCACCACTTGTTCGCTCAGGGACCACTCGTGAGGCATCAGAATAGCTCTGCCTGTCGGCAATCACGTTGGACTTCCCCGGTATGTGCATTGCCACTAGAAAGCGTTGGGAAGATACTGCCCACTGCCACACTCAAAGTGCCTCTCTGCAAAGGGGATATGACCTGGTTCCTCCCTATTTGTTCAGATACCATACCAGTGACATGTTGTCTGAGTGGATTGCAACTGTCCCATGAGGAAGAAAGCCTTGAAGTGCTTGCAACGCTAATAGCACCGCTCTCATCTCTAAGACACTGATATGCAAATGGATGTAGTGTTCTTGCCACGTGCCTTGGTCTGTTTTGCTGAAATAATGCCCCCCCCCCCCACACCGATCTGGAAGGCATCCGTGGTCACTGTGGCAACCAGAGAAGGAAGAACGACCGGCATACCTGCATTGAGATTGCTGGTCTGAAGCCACCAGAGCAGATCCTGCTTGCACCTGTCTGTAATCAGAATAAGATGGGAGCGGGAGATGCTATAGAGACCATTGGGCAAAAAGTAGCCACTGAAGAAGCCTCATGTGTAGTCTTGCAAGAGGTAATAGCATAATCGTGGTAGCCATGATCCCTAACAACTTGAGGACCACTTTTGCCTTGACCTTCTTCAGTGGTAGCAAAGCGTAGACCTGCTGCTGTAAAACCTGAATTCTCTCTTCTGGTAGGAAAGCCCTCATGAGCACAATGTCTAATTTGGCGTCAATAAAGGTAACACGCTGCGAGGGCAACAAGGCAGACTTTTCCCAATTTAAAGTAATTCCCAGACTTTGGCACAGCGCAATAGTGGTGTCCCTGGTCTGTAGCAGTAGATGCCTGGTGGTGGCAGACAGGAGCCAGTGGTCCAGGTACGGAAACACTTGGAATCCCTGACATCTTAAGTGAGCCATTACCACTGCCATGCATTTGGTGAACACCCTGGGAGCTGTGGTGAGACCAAAAGGCAGGGCGCGAAACTGAAAATGACTGGCTCCCAGCCAGACGCGTAAATGACTTCTGGATGCCTTGTCCATTTTGATATGGTAGTAAGCATCCTGGAGGTCGATGGAGCACATCCAGACATCTTTCCCTAATAATGGGAAAATTTACTTTAACGTGACCATGCGGAACTTGGACTTCTCTACATGAAGGTTCAAACGGCTGAGATCCAAGATGGGTCTCAGGTCCCCTGTTCTTTTCAGCACCAAAAAGAATCTGGAGTAAGTCCCTAATCCTACTTTGTCTGAGGGGACAGGCTGGATAGCTCCCTCTGACAGCAACTTTTGTACTTCTAAAGTTGCGGAATCCCTTTGACTGGGTGGAACGTCTGGGATTCTTTTGTTTGGAGGGGGATAAGAAAGAAGGGGAATATGATAACCTAAGAAGGGGAATATGATAACCTCTGGAAATTATCTCTAATAACCACTCGTCTTGGGTGCTGTCTCGCCAGGCTTCTGGGTATAGAGAAATGTGACCCCCAACTGGCTCCAGAGATGCACAGTCGGGCCCTCCCCTCAGGAGCGCTGGTAGGGAGGACCACAAAAGGAATCGAGGTCCCCCCCGATTGCCTCTAGGGCAACATCTACCCGAATTTCCACCCCCTCCTCTGCCTCTGGAGGGGGAATCACTCTGTGCGTCATGAAAAAACCTCTGCGACTTTCTGAACTACATTTTTCCACCCTTCTAGCCATTGGGATAAAGTCTAGAAGGCATGGAAAAACGGATTCCCACGGCAGACAGGATTTTTCCTTCCTACTCGCATCTAGTGAGTGTCTTTCACCTTGGTTCCAAATACGGATGAACCGTCAAAGGGGTTATTGGTGAAGGTAGACTTGAAAGCCTCTGCGAAGTTGCACAGGTGCATCCAGGAGTGTCTCCTAAGAGAGACTCCGGAACCCGCAGTCCTGCTCACTCTGTCGGCTGCGTAAGGGATCAGCCTCATGGAGGAGTTGATAATAGAATTTAGGGTAGACATCTGAGCATTGACCTTCTGAGCCACAGCATCAGAAACATTACCCTGTAGAGAATCTTCCAGCTCTTTTAGGAGATCTCTCTGGAGCCGTGTAAAATGCGACAAATAGTTCAGCGACTGCAGTATAAAGGCCGCTAAAGAGGACACATGCTTCCCATACCTGTCCATAGCCCTGGACTCCTTGTTAGGGGGATAGATGGTAGATGACGTTTCTGCAAGTTCCTTCTTGGTGGCTGCTGCCACCACCATGGCATCTAATAGAAAATTTCTTACGAAAAGCGTTCCATCGGAGGGAGCAGACAAAAACTTGTTGCGTCTCCTAGGGACCGGTTCCACAGTGTCTGGAGTTTCCCACACCTTTCGACAAATGAGGTCCAGGAGCTCGTTGAACGGGGGAGAAACCCAAGAGGTGGAGGGTTGGGACCCAAAAGCTTTCAGGAACACCGACTCCTCCTCAGAAGGGGCTTTGGAGGGCCAGTCGCCTCTCTGTCTCAATATTTCCAAGATATCTGAGAAAGAGATATCGTCAGAAGAGGACCTGGGGGACCCCTCTAACTCCTCGAGGTCGTTGTCAGACGCAAGAGACTCATCTTGGGAGTCAATGTGCTTCCTCTTGCACACTCTCTTTCTGGGGGGGGCTCCTCTGGTAAAAAATCTGGAGAGGCCTCAAAAAGTTGGGGACCACTCATGGAGGTATCCTGAGGCCTTAGGTCTCCACTGTCCCTGGATAGAGGGTGATCTGAGACTGATATCAGTGCTGGATGGGGAAGAGTGTCAATGCCGCAAGATGCAGCTGACGTCTGGCCAGTACACTCCTCATGACATCGAAAGCTGATACCCCCCCGGCTCCGAAGGTCAACTAACCGTGGAAGATAGGGTAGTAGCCCTCGGAGCTGAGGTCCGAAGCGATGTCGGGTCCATGCTCACCCGAGCTGAAACACCGAGAGGAAGGCTCGGAGCTGAAGATCGACCCGAGACCTCCCTCTCAGTTCTGACAGGTGAACTGTGAATCCTGGACCCCGTAGACGGCGCAGATGGGGTCAGAGCCGTGATGCCAAAAGGGGCTACTGGAACCGACCTCATGGCGCCCAACGGAACAGACAGCTCTGGCTCTGAAGAAAGGTTCGGAGGAGGAACAGCCAAAGATGAAGGGAGGATGGGCTTCGGAGCCGAATGCAATTTAGCCAGCACCGATGACTGGAGCATGATGATGATCGTCATCGGAAAGGGTCTTACAGGACCTAGAGGACATGGTCGGGGATCTGGATCTCCCTGCAGGGGGAGACCTGCGAGTCAGAGAAACCAGTCGAAAAACTGGAGACTGGCTCCGAACTGGTAAATCTGCCACTGGCTCCAAAAGACTGGGAGCCGATGTCGACATCATAGATGCACTGCCTTCTGTCAGCCCCATAGCCAGTGGAGCTGAAGAGGCAACTGCAGTTCTAGTGATTTTCTCTGGCAGCTCAGAGGAAACTGACGGAGCTGGAGAGAGTTTCTTTGAGGATTTTCTGTTTTTTTGTCCGGTTTGGAAGGAGAGGATCTGGAACTAGAAGACCTCTCCAAGTCTTCTTCAAAGGAAGGTTTCAGCAATCCTTTTAAAATAAGCTTGTTCTTCCTCTCTTGCAGCACACGGGGACTGAAAGCATGGCAGAACAAGCAGATGAATAGTCCCCAAGCAATACACGCACACTGAGTGCCCATCCGTCAAAGACATATTACATTTGACACACTTTTTAAAGCTTTAGAATCCTTGGACATGCTGATAGCAAGAAAACACACACACACACACACACACACACACACACACACACACACACACACACACACAGGGAAAAAACAGTAGGGACATCTTCACCAAAGTAACCAAAAATAACCAAGATAGAGCACAGGAAACTAGAGCCTCTAACTGAAACGGCCTACAGACCACGGGATAACCACAGGGAGGACTAGGTCCTCTAAGTTAAACGGGCCTAGCCCAGGGAATAAGGCACCAAAAACAGTCGCACAACAAAAACCCACTAACGGGTATTCTACACAAATACAGGGGAGGACTAGGTACTCTAACTGAAACGGACCTAGCCCGTAAACACCAAAAAAGGAAACAGGATACCAAAAAAGGTCAACAGAACCAGTCACACAACCAGCAGAAGCAAAACACACACACTAGCTATGAAAATAGCTTTTTGAGCTACAATATCAAAAAATAAATCGAAAAATTGAACTTAGCCACAGCCAAGAGTGAGACTACGTCCGAGCTGTACGAGTGGCAAATGAGATCTGGGGATAGGCATATTGCAGCATGGGATACCTTTTAGCCATGAGCCAACTGAATACTTCGAGCTAGAGTATGGCCGAGTGGGAGCAGAGGTTCAGCTCTGAACCCACAGGAAAGAATTTAGGAGATTGGACTACATAACATCTTATGTTAGATCAAAGATCATAAAGGAGTCAACATATAGATGTTCAGTCCTTTGTGAAACCTACTTGGGTGGGACAGTGTAGAAGACATCTTCTTTCTCATTTGCCAGAACAACAGAGTCAGTGTGTTTGCAAATTGCCCTGGACATCCTTAATAACTGGCTCCATAGTACAGGACAACCAAGGCTCCTAAGGCCTCTTCTCCAAAAGCTTCTGCATAGTTTTTTTAGGGTGGGGGGTGTCTTGAGGTCAGTCAGAGCTGTCCATTACGCAGAGATCATCTATGAAGAAGAGCGGAGTTGAGGTCAGACGGGTGTTTAATTCTTGCCATTCTCAACAGAGATGATGGTCCCAGGGACTTCAGACTCCTTATAACACCTTAAAGCTGACTGAGTCTGGTATACCTCCCCACTACTCAAGGGGAAAATATCAATCACAATATTACATGAAGCTCAGAATCTGACTATGAACTGTCAGATGTTGAGAGACAAGGAATCTGTCCCCAAGTATTGTAGCAGGGCACAAGCCTAGATCAGGTCTACTGGTAAATTAAGACTATACTCCCCAAGACTGTGATCTCACATCCTTGGCTCAAGCACTCACAGTACAAATGTGGCTGATACAAAGTCCCTGAAATGCAAGTTCAGCTGTGATGCAAAGTGCCTCAGTGGTCCTTACTTGACTAGGACCTGCCAGCCTAAGTGGCCCTGAAGGGCAGAACTACAGATGGAGTACCCAAGCTCTATGTACAGCCAATCTGTGACCAGGTGATCAAAGGGACTGTGCCGAAGGATCAACTTTAGACTCACAGTGACTGAACACTGGCTGGGTGAAGTAACAACCCTGGAAAGTACCCTGAAGGACTGCAGCTGAGAGTATACCGCCCTCTCCCCTCCAAACAGAAAGACAAGTGTGAGACTGAGTCCTTGCTAGAAGACAAGGGCAAGATGACTCAATATCCTAGTCTTCATCCTAACAGTGGCCCTCCAATATGTGCTATGGGCTGTGTGGGGGTATCCTTCTCTCATGTCACAGTCCCTCCACGAAAGCTCTCAATGACCACCATCTGGATGGTTGCAAGGCAGGCTAAAAAGCTTCTTCTAACAGTACTTGTTAGTGTTGAGGTTAAATAGCTGACATCTGCAATAGTTTTAATACTATTCTCCCCAGTGAGAAGACTACAATGCCAGTGTGAGCCTTGGCTGATGATCACATGGACATCATGTTTAGGCATACGAATGGAACTTCACTGTCAACAGCAAGGATTATGATATGAACCATGTGAGCTACAAAAAAACAAGAGTTCTTGCAGTGTGTGGGTGCATGCTTATGTAACTGAAATACAATGTCACACACTGCACCACAACAAGCAAACCGATATCCCTGTACATGAGTCTTCCAAGATTCTACCAGATATGACTGGTGGATATGACTCCAGCCAAAAGGCTGTTAGATCAATTCTTTCACTTATGTTCAATATAGGATCAAACTTTGCATCCTTTTGTGTGGGAAGTGCTTTACCCATGCTATTACCTTATGACTCCCCTCCAAGTCCATTTAACTTGTTTGCAATCTTCTTCAGTGAAACTGTCAACCACATTCCTAAAATGAAAGGCTAGCAAAACTGCATCCCCCTTTGTGACTGCTGCTATGATCATGCAGCCAAAGAAAGTACAGCTATGCATATAAAACTTACCATAACAGTGGAAGTTCTAATAGTTCACCTTTGCAGCAGCCTAACTTGTGTTTGCCCTACCCCACTTCAGCCAGTCAGCTTTTCAAAGATAAGGCAGGCACACAACTGACATGGAAGGAACTTTTTACCACTCCAAGACCTCACAACGAGCATCTGGCCCCAGAAGATCCATGATGGCATGGTGACTGCTCCCACTAACACTATAACATATGCTTCAACATAAACATCTTTACATGTGGAAAAGGGACTATAAACAGCATTACCACCCTCAAGTACAAGAGGGTTGAATCCTGGATCATCAAGTGTTTCTCAGGCAGGAGACCAGGATTATAGCCTAATGCACTCTTTCTGCAAACTGAAATTTCCAATGAAGTATGTCCAACTCTACCATGTAAAAACAGACTTTTGTTAACTAGCTCAGGTCATTACTTCAATAGTACAAATGTAGCAACAAAAAATGCTAAACTGAAACTAGAAGCATGAAATTTATTTGAAAATAAGTATAAATATTTTACTCCTACATACAGTTAAATCAGTGTCATGTACGAAGATAACTTTGGACCTAGAGCAAAGGAGTTAATAAGAAAATTTAACTGCTACTGATGGAGCTAACCTAATTTCTATATGTAAAACGCATACTGGCACATAAAACTCACCTACACTACAAGCTTCTTTGTTACCACAGCCACCTCTGAATGATGTGAGGTCTGGAAAAAGAATAAGGGAGACTGCTTGGAGTCAACAACTGCATCTATCCTCACTCAATTACATCTCTTCCTCAGTTGGAACACTGGGGCACTAAGGCATAACACTGATGCAGTTCACATACTATGGCTGGGTTGCACAGCTACAAGACTCTAGACAAAATATTTGAGCTTGTTATTCCTAATGATACATTTTCACAGACACAGTGCTCACACTATAGGTAGAACTATTCACTTTTTATGGCAAGTACAATTAAACAAACCACAAGTCCTACTTTTCTCAATGACTTTATAAAAATCACTGCTCCCTCTGGGATTTTACCATAAACAGTAATGGCCACTCAACTGCTCAAGTGTTGTCTTGCTGTGCAAGTCTCCTATTTTGTAAATGGGTACTGCTTGGTACAGTAAAAATAGTAAGTATATCCAAAAGAACAAACCAAAGAACTCTGGACAGAGGCAGTTAAGAAAAATATGTGCAATATTTTAATGGTCTACGAAGCCTTTGTAAATGTCAAAGTTTTATTGTGTTTCTTTCTATAAACGTGTTAGGAAGTTGCAAACCAGTACTCTTAAGCAATAAATTGGATTCTCATCTCACACTCCAATAGAAATGCTGGCAAACTGATCTGTGGCACGTGTGTGTGTGTGTGTGTGTGTGTGTGTGTGTGTGTGTGTGTGTGTGTGTTTCTGTGTGTGTGCTAGAATGCCATTTCAATATGGAACTGGTTAGCCTTCAAGAGAAATTTCAAGTCCCTGCAATCCTGATAAAAACAAAGCTGGGATGATCCACAAGCAACAAAGATGCACTGGTGAGTACACTAAAAGGATGCACTGGTGAGTACACTAAAAGCTGGCTGCATATTTCAGAAGGAACCGTGCAGGGCTAAGGAGCAATGTCATCCAGAAAGGAAATCAGACTCAAACAGATACCACACATATCAGCATTTCACATAACTGCAGGCAGACACAAAGACAAGCAAGAGTAACTGAAGGTGCATCTTTCATTAAAGGTGCAGAACTATAGTCAGAAGTGGTAAATGCATAGCCTGGACTAGGAAGCGAATGTCAAGCAGAAAGGCTAAAAGAACTGTAGCACATCAAGGGAACTAAACATCATTCACTGATGTGCACCAAATAGAATAATCAATATAAATTACTTCACAGAATGTAATTGTACTTGATTGCAAAGTGCAACTCTAATAATGTGACCAATTAAACCAAGAAATGAAAAATCAGCCTAGTAACATACCTACGTCTACCAAGTACAACTATAACAGATATTTATGTTTCAAAATAATTCAGACTGTATATAGTTACAGAAACAGCTAGAAACTGCTGTTGTAATAAATGCTGATTAAACTAAGACAGCTGAGTTTAAACACTTACCACAACATTGCACCACTGATTAAGTTTCAGGGGAAGATCTCGATGAGACTGCACCCACTTTGCATATGCAGGATACATAACTGAAAAAAGAAAAGTTATGATTTATTTTTCACTAAGCAATTCTTCCACATTTTATGTTGTTCATCTGTCATTGTTCTTTGTTTACTTGAATGCCTCTGCTTACCCACTCCCACAAAGGTCCAGCTCATGGTTTTCAACAATACAGTAAGTGCTAATTCACTGTAGTCCTCCTATACCTCCCTGGATGCAATTGCTTTTCTACCTCCTAAAATTGAACAGCCATATTTGTTTCTGCTTTCAAATCAGACACTGCTAGGCAAATTTCATATCGGTATCTACCACAATCCCATGTCTGACAGAAAGTTCTCACTTTCTTTTGAATATCCCATCAGCAAGCAGTCTCGGAGACAATTTGTCAAGGACCTCACACTTACCTACTTTGAAGAGGCCCTAAGCCCAAATGAAGGGCAAGGTATCATCTTACTTCTTCATACTAAAAGTTTCTTTTTAGAGAACATATAAAGATGATGTTCCACACAAAAGTCTTGATAAACCTTTGGAGGTGGGGCAGGACCTGCTAACTGAGATGCTCTCAGCAATTTGAAATTATGGAAAACACTTACTGGAACAATCTTTGGTAATTACAGCCACCAGGTCCTTACTTTCCTTGGAATGGTTCCCTTGCAGACAGCCTGGAAAGAAAATTGCCTATCAACATCTGCCCTCCTTCAAGACTACATATCCAGACTACAGTGGAACAGCCATGCTGCAGCACAAATGCCTTGCACAAAATCACTTGAAGCATGCAGCTGTGGCAGCTGACACTCAAGTGGAATAGCATTTGATAACCACCACCTTTCTCGGTATGCAGCAAAAAGTTATACACTGCGAAACTCATGTAGCCAGAGTCTGTTGATTAAGTTTGGAAGATGTTTCCTGTATGTCTATGGGCCCCTCTGGTTTCCCAAGAGCTGAAAATCAACTGTTGTGTAATAACCTATTACAAACACAGATGTTTGAGTAGTTTCCTTGTTGCAGTCCTTACTTCTTGGGGTATCCTGCAGGGTGGCCTACAGCCAGATAGGCCATACAGAGCTCTACTTTCCCCCAGTGCTGCTGCTGAAACCCTCACAAACAGACCTAAGTGTGTCAGTGACAAAAGGTCCACCGACCAATACCATCTTCAGATTTTCCTTGCTCTAGCAAAGCAAGGGGCAAAGGCCACAGGCACCACAGGTGAAGGTAGAAGCTCCAGTCGACCCAAGGCACCCCAATCCTGACTTTCCAAGAGATCAAACAAACTAGGGATGTGGGCCTAGCAGAGTTAAAAAGGGGGAAGGTGAGCTAAAGGGATAGGGATGCCAACCCACTCCCTAAGTTGGTCTGAACAATCCCCATAGCAAAAGAAGGTGGAGGAAGGGAATTCAAACGTTGACAGTGAAACTACGCAAATATCCATATTTATATTGGCTTCCCCCCAGTAAGTGTACTACGTTAATCACTGTTGTGGACCTTACTTCTTATGAAGATTCCCAAAACAGCGAGATTCTTGGGAAGGAGGATTTGTTACTTATAAATAAGATCTTGCAAAACAGCAGGAGCAAATCCTGCCCTGGTTCTAGATGCAACCCTCAAGTTATAATGTTTGGGAAAAGTGTACACCAAAAAGATCATGTAGCTATTACAAGAGTGGCCTAGATTGTAACCCCTACTATAAGGAAGGCTGTGTTCGTAACCACATCTCTAGTGGAATGTACCCCAGTATGACCTGGGATTGTTTTCCATTATGCAGATGACAAAATGCAATGAAACGTGCTAACCACTTCAAAAGATTTTCCTGTTAACTGGTTTACCATCATTTCCTTTTGCAAATGAGACAAATATTTAACTGTTTCTCAAGTCTTTGGTTCTGTGTAGACAAAGTCTCAGCTGTTTATACTCATTGAGGGAATACAGAGCTCATTAGCTTTGAGGCTTTGGAAAAAAAGATGAGAAGCTGAATGGTATGTGAAGAAATGTCCAAAAGTTTCCAGACAAACTGTTCTTTATTTGTCTCAAACAAATTATTGCCAAACAGTTAATTCTATCAGAGCTAGACAGATGAAGATACTGACGCACTCTCAGTAAAAAAGTCACTACCAAGTGAAAACATACTGTCCAGTTTATATATTATTTTTAACCAGTGTTATCTTTAATGTCCTTGCGACTTGTTCTTCTGGTTTCTGTGTCATGAAAAAGTCCATGGTTATTTCCTGCCCTTTTTTGGTCCTCGCTGTATCTGAAGACTTCACAAAAGTCTCTCCACGACATCTTTGCGTCCCTTGACCTGTCTGCATTTTATTTATTTATGTCCGCATCTGAAAGCCAAGAAAGTCAACTTCCTTTTTTTATAACAGGATGCTTTTACAGTAAAGTCCACAGCTACATGTTATTAATATCTAAGCTGAACATGTACAAGAAAACTGTTCTTGCAAAGCAAGCCATATTATTTTGAAAACTGCTGTTTGGCCTTGCAAATTTCCTTTCACTATACACACAATATAATGGGGAAAAGCATTTTAATTTACACTATCTATCAATTCCCACTTTTTTTACTTAAGGCCCATGAAAATTGTAAGACAATCTACAACAGAATATGATCTTCAGTACTTTGAATCCCTTGGTCTGTTGCAACATACGAATCCCTTGCTTTCAATGCTATCTCTTTATACAATGTTACATTACCAACGGCTGTTACTTGATTAATACTTTTATTAACACAAATCTGATAATGACGATAACAGGAATTAATGCGGAAATTATAGTACCCCATCATAGACACACAGCCGTTATTACTTATTTATTTTTAACTGTTTTTATGCTTCCTTAAGCAAGTTGTCAGCCTTGCAGTCAAAATCTTGTCAAGTTAATCCTTGCTTTACAAGGCAAAACCTTGTATTAGAAACAAGCATATTTCTTTTGCATTGCATAATTTCGTTATTGCTTTGGGAAAAGAATATTTACAGGAAAATGTGATCTTCTGTATTTAATAGCCTTTCTTCATTGTTAACAACAGTTACTTGTTTGACAGTTTTATAACACATCTGCTCTGTTATATCTGAGATAGCTCCATAAGTTGCATTTGCTATCAACTTTGTAACTTTCCATATTGCCTTAGTGGCACCACACCAGTGAAAAATTCAGTTCCTGAAATAACACCATTTCCTATGTCCAGCTGTTTTCATCTTTTACTATTTTTATCATGAACCTCCCTCTTTTTCTGGTGATTTTTTACCATGTCCTCTGGTAATGTGCGAGTAATTTTCATTACTGGATCTGCATACTCTATGTAACAGAATTGTTCCTCTTTTATCTCTTCTTTAAAAGAAGTAGGCTGGAGTGCGGGGAGTGCCTTCTATGTGGAGTCTGCATGTCCTCCCCAGGGTTGGGTGGGCGTTCGAAAGACATGCATAAATGGGTGTGCCTTCGTTAAAGGTTGAAAGTCGAGCTGGCACCTCGGCGTTCGTGAAAAGCTACTGCCAATCATTAGCAGACCGGAATTCAGCTGTGGCGACCCCTAACCGGGAAAAGCCGAAAGACAAATAAACATTATGTGTTAACTCCCATGCTGTTTTTATTTTATACTCAAGCTTTTTTTACATGACCATAATTTTTATGAAAACAGAGTATTCCTTTTTCTATTTTCATCAACTGTAAATGTTTTTATGGCTGATTGTTTTACAACTCAACTTTTATAAGATCTTTAAACATAAAACCTGTATGTGCAACCTCTACATGTACTGCATGTAATGGCATTTTCCCTCTGTAAGGAATGTGGCTAAAAACCCAACAATATGACTTGACACATGCCTTTGCAAACAAATTTTGCATGCCCAAAATATATTGAAATCAGGTATCTGATCATGATGTCCCTGTTCGCATGATTTTTTTATCAGAGAATCTCTCCCCATTTTTTTCTTTGCAACTGTTTTAGATTGCCTTGTCTTGTTCACAGACTGCTATTATAGAAACAAATTTAAACTTTTGTAAGACTGTTAACAGACTGTTACTGTACTGATACTGTTTGACTGTTATTAACTTACACAGATTTTTATGAACCAACATGGTATTGTGTGCTGCTTTTTATTAGCTGAAAACTGCCATTTGTAATGACTCTGTACTTTACTACCTGTATGCATTGCTGTGTATTATTACCCTGATGGCAGTTACACCAGTTTGACTATGTTTTTGTTGTACTAGTTTGTTTATAAGACTGTTTGCTGTTATATTTTATGTAAGACATTGTTTTGAAAATATGACATTACTGTTTTTTACCAATACTGATTCTGTTTGCTGTATGCATAAGCTGCCTTTGGAGACGTACTGTACTTTTAATGAGGGGGAGGGGTTCTATAATAGGATGCTTTTACAGTAAAGCCCACAGCTATATGTTATTAATATCTAAGCTAAACATGTACAAGAAATAACTGTTCTTGCAAAGGAAGCCATATTATTTTGGCAACTGCTGTTTGGCATTGCATATTTCCTTTCACTGTACACACAGTATATTGGGGAAAAGCATTTTAATTTACACAATATCTATCAGTATGCTTAAGTGTCAATTCGGAAACCATTTTTTGCATTACCACATGGTGATACACTGTTATGGTGGAAAATAAGGAGAGGTTCTTTACATATGAAAGCATGGAGTTCGGAGACTCGTTTCACTCCTCACTCAGATAACTACCACCAAAAACAGCATTTTCCAAGAAAGGAAATTAATAGCGGATGAGGATGCTGGTTCAAAAGGGAAAGAGTCAAGGTCTGTAATACAATGCTAAGGTCCCACGGTGGAATATCTGCTTTCTTTCTAGGAAGTCTAAGATGGATGACTACCAGCAAGAAAAACGTCCTGTTGCATGCAATCAGATGGGGGACAATGTATTTGAAAAAAAAGAAAAAAGAAAGGAAAAGGAATACATTTTTCCTTCAAAACTTTATAGGCTTAAAAGTAAAGAACCACAATTTATGATGGAGGAAAGCTCCAAATGCAGCCACCACAAATTAATTTGCTGGAAACAGCCCTGTAAACTTGGGTCTATAAATTCAGTTTACTCCTCAATGCTAGTGGAATAGCTGAGAAGCCCGAAAAAATATTTTACTCTTATTTACCCAGAAGAGGAAAAAAGACAATTCACCTGATAACCTGAAGCAGATATGAATTCTGACAAATCAAGAATAGCCCTGACCTTTTCAAAACCTGTGTATGCAAAACAAAGATTACTAATAATACACTGTTAAAACAAATGAGAAAAATGATACTCAAATAAAAGCAGGAAAAGGGGCAATACAGTGACATGTTGTAATAGTAATGAAAAAAGAAACAACCCTATGAAATACACAAAAAATATTATGCAGTTGAAATTCAAGCATCATGTACTATGTGTGGCTCTAAGCATGAAAAAGCACTGCCTTTCTTCTGATCACTTTGGTGGAATCTGCTACAAAGAAATATAGTTCAAAGATGTGCAAAAAATAAGAATGTTCAAACAAATCTGCATGTAGAATAAAAAGATGAAAGTGGGCTGCTTGCTGGTACTACTGAAGACAAAAAATGATACCACGTCTACAAATGTATCACAGGCAATTATAAAAGTGACCCTTTGTAAGACTGTTAAAAATACTGAGAAGTAAAGTTGGTGAGTTTGCATTAAGATATTTATGAAACACTGGGCTGAGAGCTAATTAAAATGGAAGCAGTCCATTTGCTCAGAAGCAATTTTATTGAGTAAGGCAACTTGTTATAACTGCTCCCTCTGTGTAAACTGGTGCAATTTCAGTTAATATATTTAAGGGCAAGATGGGAGAAAGAGACAAAGCCCTTCACGTGGGGGCAGTGAAAGACTCGGCTCCAAAACCCTGGCATGTGCCGCTTTGAAGGGAGCAATTCTAGGATTGTCCTACAAAACAAAACTGCTGGTGCATGCTGTTATATTCATAAATCAAATAAAGCCACTAAAGTCAAAAGCTAATGACAATAACAACCTGTTCAAAGTTAATCCTCCAAATATTTATATTTGAACTGTGAAAATGTAGGAATGGTAAAAACAAACGTATACTTTGTAAGTAGATTGCATGTGTAAAGACAATCACAAAGCTGCACAAATACCTCATTTATTGTGCTAAGCCAAAGCAAAGAGATCCTTGTGGCCACTCTTACTTACAGGCTTGGGATGTTTGCTAGAAGAGTAATGTAAACTTATTAAATCTAATGCTAATGCTGGAGGGTACAAATTCTTACGAAAATACCAGTACCTCTCTGTAGTAGATCTTGACAGGAAATGGTCAAAATGGAAGCTTAGTAGTCAAAAGAATGGGAGAACAAGTATGGTTATGGTTATGGTAGAAAAATCAAGACAAGATTTACACCTGCACTCCAGCTGAAAAGTCCTCGACCATGCCAAATGTTAAGCTATTTCCTTCAATACTAGATTTAAAGCAGGAATTCTGCCTGGCAAAGCTAGATGAAAAAGTTATAAACTGCATAAATGTAATATGCAAATATGAAGGTACAGATTCCTTAAACATTAATTTGATATTTCATCAGGTCCCTGATACTGTGAACAGCTACTGAAATCTTAGTAGCAGTAAACATGATGCGCTGTTAGTGAAAGTCAGATATAACAAGAACATGACAAGACACTAAAAGAGCTGGGAGACAAGACCAAGACACCATAATTTCAAGTAAACTAGTACTAAATGTTAAGTAGTAGCAAGTCTAAAATAAACTGGTCAAATTATCCATGTCAAGCCACCTGAAAGAAAGATAAAAGAGCAACTCTGCAAATGACAACTTAGAAAACAAGCTTGCTTTAAAGAAGTTTTTTTTTTTTTTTTTTTTAAGACAAATACAGTATTGCCCAAGTTTGTTCCCAGTAAGTGTGTGGTAGCAGTGCCTTTAAGAAAAAATGGTACAACACAATGTAGCCATGGAATGGAGCTATGAAAACAGAGGGAGGTTGCAAACACTCAAGAAACCAGCCACAGATTTAATAAGGTTAAAATATTATGGTGTTAATAAACACACCATGTTGCAAGTTGATAATAGTACAACTGCTTAGGAAATGTAGTCTTAATTACTTGGCCAGCTGCTTATGGATCAGAACCATTTAGAGATTTGCAAAGAAAATAAGTTAAACAGAAAAGAACAGGTAATAAAATGTGAACAATTCCATGAATATGTCTAAAATAAGAGGTTCAGGTAGAAAAAGGCTTTTCAAGGCATATTCAAACAGCTTCTTTAAACGTATCTTTGAGATTCCAAAGGTTGCGACTTAAGCTACACATTTGTGATAAGAAAGTGAAACAAAGAATCCATAAAGAAGTAAACATGGCAGAGACAGTACAGAATGTTCAAAAGAAATACACAAACAGCTGGGAAGAAAGTGAAATACATACTTTTCTGTGTAATTCCTCATTTAGCAATCACAGAAGAAAAAAGTAAAACACAAATGTATAAGAAACTTAACTGTAATAGAAGTACTTGAAAGGGCCCACTGGTTTAATAGCAAACTTTGGAAACTCAGACACAGCTGAGGTCTAATGTCCAGCCTGACTTCCAAAGTTCTATACCCTCCCTACCTTGTCCAAGATCAACTCTTCCCGGCCATAATGCTGCCATGCTCCTGGGATAAGGAGGAACCACATCACACCACCTTCCGTTATTCCTTGTTGCAAAAAGTGTTGGATATATGCTGTTCTAGATGTCACAAACAGTTTGGTATTTCAGTTGTGAAGTCCAGACCACCTGACAGAATAAATGCTCCCATTAGGGAAAACTCCTTTGCTCTTTAATTACCTTGGAAATGGACATTTTTTGCCCATCTTTGGAGGTGTTTGTAGGTGGTCATATGCTTAGGGCACAGTCATAGTATGACCTACCCTGAAAAGGAAAACAAGACAGTGTGCAGGTGTCAGGTTCCATATAAGAATTTCCATGGTCAGTGCCTTTTTTATTTATGGCCCACCTATGCCATGCCTGGTTCTGCTTGTGGTTCAGTAAAGAAAACCTTATGAAGACAGAAAGTTCTGCAAGCTTACCTTCAATGGAAGAAGATGGAAGCCCTTTCCCAGATGACAGCCAAAGGTGAGACAGAATTAACAAAAGGAAAAGCACGATTCTATGGACACTGCCATTGTATAAACCACTGGTCCCACAAAGATATCTGTGCAGCCCAAAGGTCTGTCTGTGCCAAGGCCTCTGACATTGCCCCTCAGGAAGACACTATGCCATCAGTCACAAACACATCTGCCTGGACCAAAGTATCCATTCTATGGTCTGTCTGAATGCTGGTCCTTGGGCGTTTTCACCTGATGTTCAATTCCATGCAACTTTGGTGAATGGGGAGGATTCCATTATCACTGTGAGGGGACACTTGGTAGTTGCCTTGCTGAAGAGAACAACTCTTGCCAGACAGTCCAGACTACGAAGGTGGTCTTTCCCACCATTTTCACAAATCCAAAAGTCAGACATCCATCATTCTGAAGGGCTTGCCAGTAACTGTTAGAGAGATATAAGGTGTCTCTTCTGCCATGTACCCACACAAGCTTTCTTTCAAGACTGTCAGAGACTAGCTCAGGACCTGATACCCTTTTTGCATTACAGACATTAAAACCAGGCCAACTCCTACTTTTGTCACTCCCCCTCCTCAGAAGAGGAAAAGCCGTCATGATAGAGGGTTGGATGAGCTGACCTATACATCTCAGATTTCCTCTTTCAGAATATGACTTGGATGATAAAAATGCCCTGTCTTTTGAGTCTCCACCAGAAGGTCTCTTATTTGGAGAGACCCTGGACTTGACGAAGGGCCACTTCAAATGAGAATCAAGAGAGGTTTCAGAGACTTGAAGACGTACTGAACTTTTGAGCCAGCAGACACCAAAATTACTTGTGGTTCTTTCAATTATTTTATTTTTATTATTTTTTTTTTTTTTTTTTTTACAGTTCTCTTGTCAGAACCTTGCCAAGTGGCTCTTCTATCCTCACCCAATTGCCCCATTCCTTCTAGAAAAGAGGAAGCCTGACAGTCTTAGCTAGATGAAAGCCCGATGGCTCATTCAATTCTTCAAGAACCCATCCACCAACAGCCTCAAATTTCCCCAACAGCAGTTAGGTTATAAGGAAAGCATGACGGTCCAGTGGATGGATGTCCTACCCTCTCCTCATGGAAGCACTTCATCACCCCCCTGATAGCTTTCTCTGAGCTTGCAATCTCTACTTCCTGAGAGGAAGTATGACTCAACAGGCTAGTTTTCTCTCAGATAGTGTGAATACACTACAGCAGTAACACACTTCCAGATGAGCACTGCACCAGGAAAACAAGAATGGCAGCTTCCAATAAATTAAGCTGGCATTCTTCTTATTTTCCTGGTTCACTGCACATCTGGAAGTGTGTTATTAGTTTGTTTTTCCTTGTTTTGTGCTGCTGGTTAAAACACTATAGTAGCACAAGCTCAGCCAGCTCAGAACTCCACTGGGTGAACATCTGGTGATCTCACTGGGTTTCACCAGTGTGGTGAGCCTGAGCCACCTTTCTTCCTCCAGGACTGGAAGGCTACAGTTTCTATACACTCCCATCCTGGAAGCCAGCTCCTATAGGCACCCAAGCTGCTATTCAGATCTAGGTCACCTGTAACAGTCAGGGCTTTATATCCCTCTATGCCACTCTCTCAGTGGCTCAATGCATTAACGCTGCAAGTACTAAAGAACAGCAAAAAGTAGCACAAGGGTTTGAATCCACAGTTGGCATATTCTGATTTTAGGGATCACAAAATGTTTATTGGGATTTAGGGTTGATATACTGTTTAAGCTGTTTACCTCACAGTCATGAGATACAGGGTTTGAGTCCCACCTTTGAAAGGGAAGTTGGCAAGGTTTAAAATGGCCCACAAAGACAGCTACCCTAGTACTTGACTATGAACCTTTACACATGTATTTATTTATTTAACATTTGTTTACCGGGAAAATCCGACTGGGACAGAACCCATTTTCAGCGGAGGCCCGGAGAGAAACACTTCAGATGCATGTCTTTGGAATGTGAGAGAAAACCAGAGCATCAAAAGGAAACCCACGCAAACGCAGGGAGGACATGCAGACGCCGCACAGAAGGCACCCCAGCCAAGAATCGAACTGGAGAATCTCTTGCTGTGAGGTGACAACGCTAACCACTGCGCCGCCCACACTACATTCACAGACGTTATTCAGGTTGTTTGTCTAGCATTTACTATATCTGACTGGGTGTTCTTATTTTATCAGCTTTGAACGTGCTTTAAACACAGCAAATTTCAGCCTGTAATGAGTAGTAAAACTGAATGCCTTTCCTTACTGATGATTTTTGCTTAGGCCATCCACTGCTCTTTGTTACATACTTGCACATGTCTACCTAAATAACTGTATTTGCTTATTTACTTCTGTGACTATGTCTGTACTTGGAGAGTTTCTCCCACGGCTTCCACTGAAAAAGAATCTTTGGTAACCCAGTTGTACTTTCCCATTCAACAACTGCAAATAAATAAATGCTAATTAATTACACTTTCCATGGCACCATCCATAGACACCACAACAGCATCTGCTATTGGGTTTTAACAAAGTTGCTTAAAAGGATCCCTAACCCTATAAAAATGGTCAGACTTCCTAGAGGTGTGGGGGAATGGTTAGGAATCTGATTCTATGGATGTTGAGTTAAAATCATCTGCAAAAATAGAATAAATATAATGTGTTTTCCAGAAATGTCAACTCAAACAGCACATGCAGTGCACAGATGTGCCACATACTACATATCCCATAACAATATCAAGAAAGTCAGCTCTGTCAGTACAGAGGGATAAAGCCCTGTGACCCAGATGAGCCGATTTTGACTAGCAGGGCTCACGAATATGCTGGAGCTGAAATGGTGGAGGGCAGAAACACAGGTTTAACTCATTCACTTAAAAGGATCCCTAACCCTATAAAATGGCCAAAATTCCTAGAGGTGTTTAGGAATCTGGTTCTATGATTGTTGAGTCAAAAGCATCTGCAAAAAGAAAATAAATATGTGTTTGCCAGAAATGTCAGCTCAAACAGCACATGCAGTGCAGAGATGTGTCACATGCTACATATCCCATAACAATTTCAAGAAGGCCAGCTCTGTCAGTACAGAGGGATAAAGCCCTGTGGACCCAAATGACCAGATTTTGACTAGCAGAGCCCAATAATTTGCTGGAGCTGGAATGGTGGAGGACAGGAAAGATAGGTTTAACTCGCTCACCTCTTGCTGGGGGAAGGCAGACAGCAACAGCACAATCCCAGAACTAGATCCCCAAGTGAAGGCAACAGACTGCACAGAGGTACAGTCTTCAAAGGGGCAGCGAAGTTGATCATGCTAACCTCCTGGACACCAGTGAACGTATGCAGGGAATTTAGGACTTAAAAACAGAATCACATGCATCTTTGCAGATGACAGTACTGCTCCTGGTAAGATGAGCTTTTACCACAAAAACAAATGGACCACAGGGCTCACACCAAGAGGAACACAAATGGGTTAAGTGAGCAGCTTTGCAGATAAGCTCAATGGTCTGAGGCAGAGCCGATTCCAGCACTAAGCCTACCTAGAAGCTGCCTGGGCTACAAGGCCCAGCTACAACATTAATTTAATGTAATTAGAAAAGCAGAAAGTATCTTACATTTACTATTTACATCTTCTGTTTCTGTATTAAGGAAGGACACATTCTCTCAGTGTTGCATCTGCATGTGTCTTACTGCTTTAGGATGACACATGCATGCAGACCAATGAGTGAGATTTGATTTTTAAAGCTGTAGGATTTAAAGTACATGCTTTGGATAAGTATGTCTGCTTTAGAATTTTATGAGCTTTGGAATGTACACAATGGAGCAGCATAATGTCTGTTTTTACAATCTTTGAAACAAGACCAGATTCCCTTAGTGATTTTTCGGCAGCAGTTACAACTGCAAGGTGTGTGTGTGTGTGTGTGTGTGTGTGTGTGTGTGTCGTGAGCATGCACACATATGCAAAATGATCTAGCTAGGGATGGCAGGTTAGTTAATTAACTTCCCCAGACTCGCACCCTGTAGCTTGGCTTCAAGGAACAGCCCTCTTCTACGCCAACTACCAGACTGTATGCTTTGTCATTAGAGTTAAATGAAATGTGCTGAAAGGGGAATTTTGTCATTTATTGGTTCATATACTTTGTTTCACTGCTTAATGGGGAAAAAAGTTAAACATTGCAAATTTATAAATACACTTTAATAAATGTTGCTGTATTTAACAAGAAATACATTAAATCAGGACAGTGATTCAAATAACACATGAATTTATGCATGGTCCTAAAAATGTAAACAGGGTCCCATGGTTTGAAAACAGTTCAGGGGCCAAGGTCCATTTTCAAAGAATGTGAGCTTCAAGGAAAAAGTTGTTACCACTGCTTATGCTACATCTGTTTTCAAAGTGCAGCTATGTTGAGTAAATGGTCATCAGTGTTTGTGCTATAACATTTGAAAGCAGTGTTAGTAGCACAAGTAGCATACCCACCTTTGGTGCTGAAGGCTTGGGGTCTACTCGCACAACATGCACATGGATTGCCGACACTGCAGCGGCCTTTAATGAGGGTATTGCACCCCAGAGTGTGCTGTCCTTTGGATAAAATGTTAAACAGAGGACTCATCTGCCTGAATTGATGGTAGGTGCTGCGAGATCTTTTACATCCACTTGAGCTATCAAAAATAGTAGGGGGGAAGTTCTCCAATGCCCTGGCCAAATTTCTCCCATTAGTATAAATACCACCAAGGGTCTCTGCTGAAAAGAAGCTACTAGCCTAGTGGGACTGACCTGGTATAACTAAATTGAAAGTTTTAAATTAAATCCACATCTCTGTCTTATTTCAAAAGTAAAGAAAATAGCATGCACACTGACAGTTTTGAACAGTGTTTATGGTGATCGCGTGTGTTTGGGGGGGGGGGTAATGGGACACCAGAATGGCTGGGGGGGAATGGGTTAGTGCATTACCCTTGCCTAGGGCCCCACTTGACCATGATCCAGCTCCGGAAGATCGGAGGAAAACACATAAAAAAAAATGCTAGCACACCCAATATCTTGATATCTACTGAGATGTGCACACACACAAGTCAGATTTAAAAAAAAAGCCACATATTACGCATGTATACTATTACTCTAACTTCACTGAAATATATCAAGCCAATGGACACAACAGCTTTAAATGTGACTAGAGTAAGTGTCTATTTGATTGAGACAGTGTATACATGATGCTGTTGTATCTGACAATGGTCTGCAACAAACTTCAAGAATTCAGTAGATTTGGGTGTGATAAGAAATTTAAAGTACAGTCCACACTATCTGATGTACAACCTGGAGAAGGTAAGTAGACAGAACTAACCAAACAATGAAAGCTCTCATAAGAAACATCAGCAACAAAAGCTATAAATAATCTTTATATGATAATGTTAGAAAACAGGATATTCCACTGCAGGACAGGCTCTCACAAGCTCATAAGTCAAATGGGTGTTAGGCTGCAATGCAAATTACTTACTTTTACTTACTTCCAGTATGATTTTGATGATGGAAATGAATACAAATGAAATACTTTGTAGAAACCAAAAGAAAAAAAAATCCAGATTTACAAGATGAAGAAAGAGTGAGAACACAAAAGCTATGGAAACGTTCAGCCTGAAGCTGAAATAGTTGATCAAGCAGCCAAACCAAAGTCTTCTACTGTTCCTAGAGAAGACACAAAGCTTTATAAGGAGTCTCACTTTTTTTTTTTTTTAACAAGACATATAAAATGAAATTCAAAGTGAAAGAGCAACTGGGACTATCACAACCAGAACAGCTACAGGAAAATTAAGTTTGTGAAATCTGTGACAGTCACGAGATATAGAGTTGCCATCTCAAGCTCTCAAGTGAAGTTGTAGTGCAGTAAGAACTGTACCAAAAGAAAGCTCAGATGCTTAAACTGAACAGTCCCATCAAATATTCCAGATATGGAAGATTATTGAAGAAACAAGACAAATATATGGACAGTCAGAGTTGACGGTAATATTAAAAAGAATGAAAAATCCATTTATGAAAATATCTTTTGAATGTGTGCAAAAACAGTTTTATGCAAATGTCCCACAATATGTTTAGTGTGGAACTAAGTTTAAAGTAATACATGCTACCAATTACAATGGATATAAAATCAATAAAGTTAACACAATGAACGCTACTAAACACAACAGATAAAAAAAATCAACAAGCCAAGTAGAAAAAGGAGGCTATATTACATAGGGTGTAGAGCTTTAATACCCGAGGCCAAGATACACAGAAACTGCATTTCATCTGGTACACACTCCTTTTAGAAGATGCTCAGAATAAACACTTTGTAGATGCTAAATGTTCCTTATAAGTGTCTTATGCTATACAGTGATCATTCTGGCAAACAATTGTGTAGTAAAGTGTGCACTCTCTATGTCTGCAACCACCACAGAACATGAATACTGCAAACAAAAGTATGTTAAACTACGGTAAGGACAACCATAATCACTCCCACAGAAGACAGCCCTGATACCAGATTCTGATGTAGTTGATATGGTTGCTTAGCTCATTCAGAAGATAAAGGAAGAGATGGAAGTCTCCTAACCCCTTTGCAAATACGTGGAGGGAAAAGAACCCCTGGCCTTGTTCCAAAGGAGGAATGAATTAAACTGCCCCCCTGAGAAAAAGACTTTGGGCATGTCTTAAGAGATCTTCAGAGATAGGATTGATCCCTGAAGTCCATTCTAGGGAAGAACCTAAGAGTTCTAACATATGGCCATCCATGATATCCAGCACTCAAAAGATCCTAGGTGATGGTCTTTTAAGTTGGGGTCAAACATGGAGACAACTCCAAACCCATGGCACTCTCAAGTCTGCAGTGAGAGATGTGACTAATGAGCCATCAGGGGTCACTCTCCTAGGAATCCTGTCCAGCAGAACTGAGGGTGGGCACTTCTCAGTTTATAACAGGACTTCTTCCTTGAGACTGGCCTGGCACAAAAAAAAAAGAGACTGAGGGGTAATAAAGGCCATCACACTGTGGAACTGCTAACTCTTCTGGAGGTTTTCCAACAGGTAGTGGGATGGTAACTGAAATCACCCTCCTTCCTGACAGGGGCACCAAGAACAGCATACTTGAACTCTTCCCTGGGGAATGACACCCTACAACATGCCATCATGTGCAGCCACACCTTACCGTGCTGTCACAGCCAAAGCATTAGAACTGCCAAAATTATATAGTGGGATGCAAAAAAAAGCACACTGTGGAAAGGGTCTTCACCAACTCTTTCTTGACAGCAGACTCGAGGAGAACTGAGATCTTTTCCAATGCCTGAACTACAAAACTTGACAGATGAAACAGAGAACTGAACTGAATTTAAGCTCCACTGTGGCAAAGGAATAAACTCCTTTTTGCCCACACTAACTCTTCATCATGTGGCAAGATGGCAAAGTATTGTGCTCTCTACGACCTATGCTACAGCACACATTGTATGTCAGTTGGCCACAAAATGCCTAAATAGTATCCCACACTCCTTCATTCAAAGGCTTGCAGAGGAAATCAGCCTTTACAGGAGCATCAGGGTGCTTTGCAAACCACATAAATGGCATATATGATGTACATTCAACTTCAGGATACTATTTTGTATTAAATGTATTCACTTCACAAAGTTCTTAAAACACTGGTTATCCCTCCCACCTCTCAGATTCCTCCTCTACTCTTACACCTGGATTCTGTTCAGTATACTTCAGCATACCTCCCCACCCTTAATCATTTGAATTTCTTTTTGAAACGTTGAGGTTAAAAGTGACTCGCATATTAAGGACACTGGTAATTTTCTGCATTACGTTAGCTAAATACTATGGTGAAGAGAACACTGATGGGTTATAACAAAAATCAAAACTCTATATGAGCATAGCCCATCATCATGGCATGAAAGCTATAGCAGACGATTAAATGTTTTAACCCTTTTGAACTTCTATTTAACACACAACTTGTATAAATACTGATCATTCAACAGGTTCTCTAGGTTGATTGTTATTCAAGGCTACCTTCTGTTCAGAATCTGTGCTGCCCCTTGCACATGTCTGGGTTTTCTCTATGTGTTGTGGTTTGCTCTCGCATCCCAAAGATGCGGTAGGTGAAATAGTATCCTCTAAACTGCCCATAGCAGTGTGTGTGTGTGTGTGTGTGTGTGTGTGTGTGTGTGTGTGTGTGTGTGTGTGTGTGTGCGTGCGTGCTTGCAAACTGTAGCAGACTGGTGCTCTTATCTACAGATTTTCAAAGCCTTGTGTCCACAAGTTGCTGAGATATGGTATGGCATCCCCTGACCCTACAAAGCAATAAAACAAGTTAACAGACAAAGAATGAATGAATGGACAGCCCTGAGGGCAGACGTATGCCCTCAAATACACTAATTCATGTCCAGTTTTGGGAAAAATGTATTTTTTCCCTAGAGGACAGAGTATTCTGTGGCTTACACTGTTTATATCAAGATAATGTCTCAGAATCTAAAAGTTTTTCTGAAAGGCACAAAAAACAGCATCAGCTAATGGTCATGGTTAGGAATGGATTTGTGCTGTAGACAAGGTCATTAGGAGAGGAGGACAGAATGAAGCAGATAATGGACATCACTCCTATCCTGGGGGGGGGGGGGGGTAAGCTGGGAAGTGCCACCACTTGTACAACATTTGGTGGAGACCAGGACCTGAAATCATTGCCTGACACTCCTAGCAGAAAAGATGACCAGCAACTGCCAGAGTGATGGCTCCAGGCAGCCAATGATTTCTCTGTATAGGGTCCTTGTTTCACACTTCTAGAATTTCTGCCATAAGGTAAACTGCTACCCCAAAGAGTGGGAGGCTTGTCCAGTGAAGGAACACATCTGAGACTGTTTGCTGGAGCTTTGGAGGTAGTAGGGAAAATGGACTGGGTAATTCAGAGTAGGAATCTGGAAACCAACACCAGCTGGCGAGAGAGAAAATTTGCATCGGCTAATACATTTTTATGCTTCTAGTGTCGTTTCCCTCATTTATTAAAAGCTTTATTATTCAGAAACATCAAAAAAGTAAAACTACAGTACAAGGGACTCAGACTACAG
This sequence comes from Protopterus annectens, assembly GCF_019279795.1. Lineage (NCBI taxonomy): Eukaryota > Metazoa > Chordata > Ceratodontiformes > Protopteridae > Protopterus > Protopterus annectens. The sequence continues at coordinate 588,050,224 of NC_056725.1, forward strand.
GACAGCTTATTTAAAGATAAACTAATGGCTAAATGAGAGAAGGCATAATTATAACTTGCTGCTAAAGGCCCAAAAGATAGACAAGTTGTATTCTGGTGGAGGTTCTGAGTCACCCACACAAAGTAAAAAACACAGAAGGCAAAATAAAAAGTATAGCATTTTTTTATCATCACTTTTACAGATTCTTCAATCCAAATCCACCATCAGCAATAAAGTACAGTTTTGTACCTACCATAAATGTAGATGTCCGATAGGAATGCATCTGCAGTCCTTACAAATGGGTTGCCCTGCCGTCAGGCAGCCCTTCGGTCGGCCGGATTCCAAAGTCTGGGTCTGGCCTCGGCTGGTGTCGCACTTCACCCGACGTCATAGCTGCAGTTATTCGGGTATAAAGGCATCAGCCGACGCCATTTTCCTCAGTGTTTCTTGCCCCAGATGCCAGGTGCCCTCTAGGAAGGCTAAATTTGGATAAATGCAAATGGTTCCAAATAGTAGAGAGCAAACAAAAAATAAGCATGTATGTACATATATACAAACAAATACACCATAATAGATTCCCCCAGCTAGCTACAAGATGGGCAAATACCCTAGGAGTACCACAGAGGGAAGGAGGGTGGGTAATCCTGACTGCAGATGCATGCCTATCGGACATCTACATTTATGGTAGGTACAAAACTGTACTATGTCCTTCAAGGATGCATCTGCAGTCCTTACAAATGGGTAGAATACCATAGCCAAACTGGGGAGGAGGAGAAATAAGATTATGGTGTAGTTAAGATCCCTTGCAAAACAGCAGTGGCAAAACCTGCTCGGGATCTGGAGTATAAAGGTAAATTATAATGCTTGGCAAATGTATGCACGGAGCTCCAAGTAGCAGCCTCTAAAATGTCTTTGGTAGCCACTCCTCGTAGAAAAGCTGTGGTAGTGGCTGTAGCCCTTGTAGAGTGAGGCCTGATGTTTTCTGGAGTTTTCTTCCCATGGTAGGCGTAACAAAATCTAATGCAATTTCCTATCCACTTAGAGATTGTCTGTTTTGAAATTGCTTTTCCTTCCATTCCTGTTGCATATGCTACCAGTAGCTGGTCAGTTTTTCTATTGCCCTTGGTCCTGTCCAGGTAGTAACGCAATTGTCTATGTACATCCAACGTATGCAACAGTCTTTCTCCCCTGTTCTGTGGGTTGGGGAAGAATGTAGGTAGGTGGATAGCTTGGTTTAAAGATACCCTGGAGACCACCTTTGGCATAAAAGTAGGATTTGTTCTCATGGATACTCTATCTTGATGGAAGATTAGGAAGGGCTGTACTGCCATTAATGCCTGTAGCTCAGATACCCTTCTTGCTGAAGTGATTGCAAGCAGGAAAGCAGTTTTCCATGATAAGTATTGTAATTCTGCTGTTGCTGCTGGTTCGAAAGGAGGGAGTGTCAACTTTTCTAGCACAAAGTTCAAGTCCCATGCTGGCAATGGTGGCTTCCTAGGTGGTTTTACATTTTTAATTCCTCTCAGAAACTGCCTGAGCAGAGGATGTGAGAAGACTGGAGGATCCAAGTTGTATTCTGCTGAAATAGCTGATGCATGAATCTTAATGGAAGAATAGGACAGGCCGTTGTGGAAGAGCTCTGCCAAGTATTCCAGGATGTTGGCTATGTTTACCAGTGACACATTTTCTCCTTTTGCAGTACTCCAAATGTGATATCTTTTCCATTTTGCTGAATAATTTTTTCTTGTTGAGGGTCTGCGAGCCTCCAAGATAATGTCTTTAACCCTTTGGGATAAACTTGGGTTATTTGGTCTTATGCAATGTTCCAGGCAGTCAGCTGCAGAGTTTTCAGGTTTGGATGCAGGGTGTTGTAGTTGTTCTGTGTTAACAGTAAGGGAACCAGTGGTAGAGGCCATATTTGTTCCCGAGACATGCTCCTCAGTAATGGGTACCAATGTTGCCTTGGCCAGTCTGGAGCTATCAGGATGATCCTTGGACGGTCTTCTTTGATCTTCAATAGCACCTTGTGCATCAAAGGAAGTGGTGGGAATGCATATGCTGTCAGGTTTTTCCAACTGAAAGATAGGGAGTCCACCTTCCAAGCAAGTGGGTGGTACGTCCTTGTGCAGAATTTCTTTAGCTGGTGATTGCGTGGGGATGCAAATAAGTCTATTTCTGGAAGCCCCCATTTTCTTGTAATGGTTTTGAAGATGTCCGGATGCAGCATCCATTCGTGGGCATTAATATGTCTGCTAGAATGTTTTCTTTTCCTGGTACAAAAACTGCTTTTAACTGAATGTTGTAGCTCAGGGCCACATTCCAGAGGTCCAGTGCCATCCGGCAAAGAGGATACGAATGTGTGCCTCCCTGTTTGTTGATGTACCACATAACTGTGGTGTTGTCTGTCCTTATCATCAATAGACCTTGTTGGAGAAATGGTCTGAATGCCTGAATTGCCAGTTTTACTGCCAGCATTTCCTTTAGATTTATGTGTAGGTGCAGCTGGTCTTGAGTCCATAAGCCTTGTATACACTTGTCCAGCATGTGTGCCCCCCAACCGAGGTCTGAGGCGTCCGTCGTGATGGTTTGGCTTGGTTGAGTACTGTGGAAGGGCAATCCTGTGTTTGATTGACAAGCCTGAGCCCACCATAGGAATTCTTGCTTCAGGCATGGAATAATTGGAATCTGGGTTTCTAAGCTGTGCTTGTGTTGAGACCATAAATTCCTTAGGTACCACTGTAGTTTTCTCATATGCAGTCTGGCATGAGGAACCAATATTATGTAGGATGCCATGAAGCCCAAGGCTTGCAGTACTTTTCTTGCTGTCAGATGGTTCTGCCTTGTTAATGCCAAGAAGTAGAGAGGTAGCTGCTGCTGTTTTTCTACTGTTAGGAATGCCATTTGCTTTGATGTGTCCAACTCTGCACCCAAAAAGGTCATTCTCTGGGATGGTGTCAGTCTTGACTTTTTTAGATTGACTGTGTATCCCAGGGCTTGTAGCAGGTAAATGACCCTTTGTAAGTCTTCTGCTAGCTTGTTTTTGTTGTCCGCTTGTATCAGGCAGTCGTCCAGGTAGGGGTAGATTTGGATTCCCTGAAGCCTGCAATGAGCAATTACTGATGCCAGGCATTTCGTGAACACTCTGGGCACAGTAGATAAGCCAAAGGGCAATGCTGAGAATTGATAATGCTCTGATCCTGCAAGAAATCTGAGGTATCTTCTGCAATTTGGTCGTATGGGGACATGCAGGTATGCCTCCTTGAGATCTAGAGTTACCAGCCAAGACTCCTTGCCCAGCATGGGAAGAAGCTGCTGTAGAGTCAGCATTTTGAATTTTGGAACAATGAGGAATGTGTTTAAAGCGGACAGGTCGGGAATAGGTCTCCATTTGCTCTCTTTTCTTGGTACCAGGAAGAGTCTGGAGTAAAATCCTTTTCCTTGCTCCATAGATGGTACCTTTTCCACAGCTCTCATCTTTAATAATTGGGATATTTGTTTTAGAGCTTCTGCCTTTTGATTTGGAGGTAGGTTTGGCATTCCTCTCTTCCCTGGTAGAGTATGGAAGTGAAACCTGTAGCCTTGGTGTATTGTCTGTAAAATCCACTTGTCTCTTGTGATGTAATGCCAGTTTATTGAAAATAAGGCTAGCTTCCCGCCTAAAGGTGCTTCTAGTTGCTCCCTGGTAGGCAGTGCCAGAGTCAAGTCACTGTGATTGTCCTGTAGTTGTGGTGGTGGCTGTGTCCGTGGCTGTACTTCGCTGGTTGTTACTCTGCCACTGGCGTCCCCTGTAGGCACCCCTGGATTGGTTTCTGCCTCTTGAACGCCTATTCCTGCCCCTCTGAGCTCTGGATGAGTCTGGAAAGGACCAATTCTTGGAGGGCCAATTCCTGCTAAACCTTGGCGGTTGGACCTGTAAGAAATCTTTTACTGTTTGGACAGATTTTGCCTTCTCTTCCATCTTCTTCAGCACCTGTTGTGCAGGAGAGCCAAACAAATTGATCTTATCCATAGGAGCATCTAATAGTTTGGACTTGACATGGTCTGGTAAGGCCTGCTCTTTTAACCATGCATGCCTTCTGATAACTGTGCCAGTCATGGCTGATCTAAAGGAAGCCTCCAGTGCATCATAGCCGCATTTTAAGGAATGGTTACTGACTTGCTGAATGTTATGTACCATTTCCTGAACAGATTTTTGTTTAATGATTCATCAGAGGACAGTTTTTGGTTAACTGGTCTAGCATAAATTCTTGATACTGGATCATGTGAAATTGACAGTTCAAGGCCCTAGCTGAAAGAGTAGCAGAAGTGTAAACTTTTTACCCCATCTCTAAGGATCTGGATTCCCTTTCTGAGGGGAGGGGTTCTTAGCAGAAGTAGCTGCTACAGCCTTGGGCCCTTGGGAGATAGTCTCGGATCTGCAAAGGAGCCTTATACAAATGGTAATGTGTGTCCGGGACCCTGTAGTATCTATCAGGCTTAGCAGGGGCCGGAGGTAGAGAATCAGGAGCAGTACAAGCATCATTAAATGCATCATCTACAACAGAAAGAACTGGAGGAATGGCTAAAGGCCTATGTTGTGGTAAATGCAGAAAGGTTCTAAGCCTTTTTCTGGAGTCTGAAAAATCCTGGCCCTGCCACTGAAATTGTTCCCTCATAGCATGCAAGGTTTCCCCAAAGGAAAATTCCTCAGGCGGAGAGGCAGAAGGGATGGACTCTTCAGCATCAGAGTCTTCATAAGGGGAGAAAGGAGCCTCTGGAGGGTCGGAATCATCTGTAGAAAGTGGCTGGGGGGGCTCTGCTCTAGGCCTCTTCTCTGGAGGTGGCTGAGAGGCCCTGTCTGGTTGAGGTTGGGATCCCCGGATTAAAGAAATGAGATCCTCTGCTAAACTAAGCATTTGAGAACTAGAGCTGGGCCTGTGAGTGGGGGTCTTAGCAGGCACAGTCTTAGTAGCTTTAGCTGCTTTAGCCCTGGCAAAAGCCTTAATGGACATGGCTGCAGGAGGCCTAGCAGCTCCACGTGCAGGGGTTGAAATATCCAAGGGAATAGTGTCATTTAATTCCTGAGAAACTGCGACAGCAGGTGGGTTTTCTGAAGCCGATTCCACCAGGATGGAAGAGGCCTCGGTAGAAGGTAAGTTTTCAGCTGAAGGAAGAACCGCTTGCTCGGTTTCAGCCGAAACCGAGACACTGGCGGTTGGCTTAACCGCGGTTTCGGCCGAAGCCGCGGACCTCGAGTGTCGGTCCTTTTCCTTGCGCTTTTTAGACATTTGCGTAGTCGGAGGATCCGACGGCATAATATAAGCAAAATCGGAGCCGAAAAACTCCTCAGCAAATTCAGACCGACGTCTAAGCGTCCGCCGGTTAAAAGAAGCTCAGGCTAGACAAGCTGCTACGTCGTGGTCTGGGCCAAAACAGGGTAAGCAGTAAGAGTGGAAATCTTTATGAGGTATTTGTTTCCCACAAGTTAAACAGTTATTCACTTTTTCTGACATCGGCTGAGGCAAGAAAGAGTCCCCAACGGGGTTACTTAGCTTTTTAGAAGTCTTTGTAGTCGTATTCGGTAGTAGTAATCTCTGGTTCTGACCGACCGGCACTTGCGAACAGCTTCTGCTTCGGGCGCCATGCGGCAAAAAAGACTGAGGAAAATGGCGTCGGCTGATGCCTTTATACCCGAAAAACTGCAGCTATGACGTCGGGTGAAGTGCGACACCAGCCGAGGCCAGACCCAGACTTTGGAATCCGGCCGACCGAAGGGCTGCCTGACGACAGGACAACCCATTTGTAAGGACTGCAGATGCAAACTTGAAGGACATCTTGTGTAATTTCCTGACTAGGAACATTACAGTGCCGACAAAAAGTACAGTTGTGTACACTCACCATAAATGTAGATGTTCGAGTGTCTTGACTGTGGGGTTCTCCCCTGCCGGCAGGCAGTCCTCGGTTGGCCAGAATCCCAAAGTCTGGGTCCGGCGTCAGCTGCTCAGCCATGCTCCCTGACGTCAGAGCGCCAGGAGTACAAAGCTGGCAGCCGACGCCATGTTCTCCAGTTTTTCTTGCCCCAGATGTCAGGTGTTCCAAAATGAGTAAACTCCCATACCCTTTGCAAATACACCTCAAAAGAAGTGTGAAGAAGGGAACCACGCAAAAGAAAAAATAAGAGGGGACAGGAGGGAGGGTAACCCAGACTGCAACAGTGAAGACACTCGAACATCTACATTTATGGTAAGTGTACACAACTGTACTACGTTCATCGTGTTTCACTGTTGCAGTCATGACTGTAGGGTTGAATCCCAAAGCAGAATAAAAGGGAGGTGGTCATAAAGTAGAGGGGGCGGCTAAAAGGCCTTGCAAGACTGCAGAAGCAAAGCCTGCCCTAGACATAGAGTAGAGAGGTAGATTGTAGTGCTTAGAAAAAGTATGCACTTAACTCCAAGTTACAGCTTCCAAAATGTCGTTGGTAGGAACTCCCCTGAGGAAGGCAGCTGAAGTGGCAGCAGCTCTGGTAGAGTGTGTCCTTATACTCCCTGGGATTTGCTTTCCATGGTGTGAATAACAAATCTGATTCCATGAGCAATCCATTTAGAAATGGTCTGTTTTGAAATGGCTTTACCTTGGGAACTTGAAGCATAAGAAACAAACAATTGCTCTGATTTCCTGATGTCCTTGGTTCTGTCCAGGTAAAAACGTAGTTGTCTGTGTACATCCAAGGAATGCAAGATCCTTTCCCCCCTATTTTGAGGACTGGGGAAAAAAGTTGGCAGGTGAATAGTTTGATTTAAAGCCACTTTGGAAACCACCTTAGGCATGAAAGTAGGATTAGTCCTTAAAGACACCCTGTCTTGGTGAAAAATAATACAAGGTTCCACAGCCATGACAGCTTGCAACTCCAAAACTCTCCTGCAGAGGTCAGAGCTAACAGGATGGCTGTCTTCCAAGATAAAAACTTGATGTCAGATGTGGCAGCAGGCTCAAAAGGAGGTAAGGTGAGTTTTTCCAAAACATAGTTGAGATGCCAGGCAGGAATGGGTGGAGATCTAGGGGGCCTTAAATTCTTAGCTCCTCTGAGAAACTGTCTCATGAGCTGGTGGGAAAAGATTGGAGTGTCTGTATTATAATGAGCAGAAATAGCAGAGGCATGTATCGTTATGGAAGAAAAAGAGAGACCCTTATGTAAGAGGTCTGTCAGGTAAAGTAAAATCAGAGGAATGTTAGGAATAAGAGGATCCGAATCCTGAGCCTGCATCCAGGTGCAAAATCTTTTCCATTTTCCTGCATAAGATTTTCTAGTGCTAGGACGTCTGGCTTCTAAAATGACATCCAAAACCTGCTTGGGTAGGAGAGAATGAATCATAGACCCTGGATTAACCAGGCAGCCAGGCTGAGAGTTTTGACATGGGAGTGCAGAACCTGACCCTGGTGTTGGGACAGAAGGTTCGGAGTCTGAGGTAAAACCCAAGGGGGCTCCAGAGAAAGGTTTTTCAGTGTTGGGTAACAAAACTGTCGAGGCCAATTTGGGGCCAGTAAAATTATCATCTTGGGCTTGTCCTGTTTGATCTTTAATAACACCCGTGGAAGAAGAGGTAGAGGCGGGAAGGCATACCCCGAGAGGTTTCTCCAACTGAATGATAGTGCATCCACTTTCCAAGCCAGTTCGTGGAATGTCCTTGTGCAAAAAATCTGTAGTTGATGATTGCGGTGGGATGCAAAAAGATCTATGTGAGGACATCCCCAGACTGCTGTAATCATCTTGAATATTTCGGTGTCCAGCATCCATTCGTGTGGGTCTGACAAGTTTCTGCTCAGACTGTCTGCCAGGATGTTTTGCTTCCCTGGTAGAAACTGAGCTTGAAGGCCCAGTTTGCAAGCTAGAGCTGTGTTCCATAGATTCATGGCTAGTCTGCAAAGGGGATAGGAATGTGATCCCCCTTGCTTATGTGCCACATAACTGTGATGTTGTCTGTCCGTATCAGTAGTTGTCCTGGTTGTAGAAGATTCCTGAAGGCCAATAGAGCGTTCTGAACGGCTAACATTTCCTTTAAATTGATATTCAGGTGCTTCTGATCCTTTGTCCAAAGGCCCTGCAGACAGTTGCCCTGCAAATGGGCTCCCCATGCATAATCTGAGGCGTCCGTGGTTAGTATCTGACTGGCTGGAGGCAGACTGAAGGCTTTCCCTTTGTTTTGAGAACATGCCTTGGACCACCAAAGGAATTCCTTTTGAAGACAAGGCAGGACGGTAATCTGTATGTCTAACTGTGGCAATGCTGAGACCATACACTTTTTAGGTACCACTGTATTTTCCTCATATGTAGTCTTGCATATGGTACGAGAAGGATGCAGGAGGCCATGTAACGCAAAGCCTGCAGGAATTTCCTTGCAGATAGTTGAGTTAATGATGCCAAGGTTTTGAAAGTTGAAGCCAGCTGTAATTGTTTTTCGTATGTCAGAAATGCCATCTGGGTTGTTGTGTTTAGAAGAGCACCCAGAAAAGTTATCTGTTGTGAGGGTGTCAAATTTGACTTTTTTATATTTACAGTGAATCCCAGGAACTTGAGAAGTTTCTGAACAAATTCTAGATGCTGGAGTAAGACATCCTTGCTGTCTGCCTGAATAAGACAGTCGTCCAGATAAGGGTAAATTTGAATTCCCTTGAGTCTGCAATAAGCTACTACTGGAGCCAGGCATTTGGTAAAGACCCTGGGCGCAGTAGACAATCCAAAGGGCAGCGCAGAGAATTGATAGTGCCTCAATCCGGCCTTGAACCTGAGGTATTTTCTGCACTCCTGCCTGATGGGAATGTGTAAATAAGCCTCCTTTAAATCCAAAGTTACCATCCATGCATTTTTGGTCAGCATTGGAAGTAGCTGCTGTAGAGTAAGCATCTTGAATTTTGGTATCTCGAGAAAAGTGTTCAAGACTGACAGATCCAGAATGGGTCTCCATGAATTTTGCTTTCTGGGGACTAGAAAGAGCCTTGAGTAAAAACCTTGTCCCATTTCTGAAAGTGGAACCAGTTCTATGGCTTTCATAGCCAAGAGGGCTTCCACCTGGTTTAAGGCCTCTAACCATTGATGTTTTGGTAGATCCGGCCATCCGCTTGGTCTTGGTAGGGTATGAAAATGGAATTTGTAACCTCTTGAAACCACATCCAGAACCCACTTGTCTTGGGTTATATGAGTCCAATTTAGGTGAAAAAGAGAAAGTTTTCCTCCGAGAGGTGCTTCCAGGCAAGAAGTTCCTGCAGCCCAACAGAGGGAGTCATTGAGCCTGTTTTCTATGAGCTTGCGACCTGTCCTCTCCACCCCTAGGGGTGGAAGCAGTCCACTGTCTTGGTCTGTAAGAGGCTTGCGCTTGGGGCCTTCCTCGAGCCGCCTGTATCTACCCCTCTGAGGCCTGTCTGAATTGGGAAAGGACCAATTTTTAGTAGGCCAATTCCTACTAAATCTGGGTGGCTGTACTTGTAAGAAATCCTTAACCGTTTGCATGGATTTTGCCTTGTCCTCCATCTTCTTTATCACCTTTTCAGCCTTAGATCCAAACAAAACATTATGCTGAACAGGAGCATCCAATAACTTAGCTTTTACTTGATCTGGCAAGTTTTGTTCCTTTAACCAAGCATGCCTTCTAATGACTGTGCCAGAGGCAGCAGCCCTACAAGAAGCCTCCAAGGCATCAAAACCACAGTGTAAACCATGCTTCCCTACTTGTTCAGTGGCATGCATGAAGTCATGTAATTCCTTATCATCTGCACAAGCGGAAATGGAAGTTAGCTTTTGTTTCAAAACAGACAGAAGAAATTGCTGGTATTTCAGCATATGAAATTGACAGTTTAAAGCCCTAATAGATAAAGTTGCAGAAGTGTACACTTTTTTGCCCCATCTTTCTAAAGATCTGGAATCCTTCTCAGTGGGAATGGGGTTTTAGCAGTAGCGGCCTTAACCCCTTAGGGCCCTGAGAAATGGTTTCAGGATCAGCAGTAGGATTCTTGTATAAAAACTGGTGGGAATCAGGAACCCTATAATATCTGTCTGGCTTAACAGGAGCTGGAGGAAAAGAGTCAGGAGTTAAGTTAGCCTCCGAAAAAGCATCATCCACAATATCCATAATAGGAGGGATAGCCAGGGGTCTATGTTGGGGAAGAAGAAGAAAATCCCTAAGTCTTTTCTTAGATTCCGAGTACTCCTGTCCTTCCCAGTGAAAATGTTCCCTCGTTTCATGTAAAGTTTCCCCAAAAGAAAAATCATCAGGGGGAGAAGCTGAAGGAATGGATTCCTCAGCATCAGAATCCTCATAAGGAGGGAAAGAATAATCCTGGTCAGAAGAAGAAACTGAAGAAACAGAAGCCTGATCAGAGGAGTCATAATACAATTCCTGCCTAGGCCTTTTATCTGGAGGGGGATGTGAACCCCTAATCATAGTAAGTAAGTCCTCCGCCATCTTGAGTAACTGTTTCTGAGACTTGGATCCCGGATCAGAAGAGGCCTGGACTGTAGTCTTTGATTTGGAAGGAGTCTTTGCCTTTGCCTTTATCAGAAGCTGAGTAGGCCTGAAAACCCCTTCGGAAGCCGGTACCTGCACAGCGGCTCTGGACCCATCAGAAGGAGCATTGTCCGAAGGTCCTGCAACTGAAATATTCAAAGGCCTAGTTGGCTCCTCGTGGGAGTCCGTTTCGGCCATCGGTTCCAAAATGGCCGACGACAGGGGCTGCAAAAGCGCCTCACTGACGACGGCCGAACCTGAAACTGGCTCTGCTTGTACAATATTGTCTGATTTGGACCTCGGAGGCCTGTCTTTATCCTTGCGTCGTTTGTGAACTCCAGTAGCCGGAAGTGTGTCCGACAACATTTTGTAATTAAAACGCCTACCGAAGTAATGAAATGCAAAATCGTACCTTCGTTTAATCGTACGTTGATTAAATCTAGCACAAAACCAACAACTAGCTACGTCGTGGTCAGGGCCTAAGCAAAGAATGCAGTAAGAATGAAAATCCTTATGAGGTATTTGCTTCCCACATGAAATACAATTATTAACTTTTTCTGACATCGGACTGGAGCAAGAAAAACGTTTCCTCAACGAGGTACTTAGCTTTGAGTAGGAGAAGAAAGTCTTCGGACTGAAGTACGTTTAGAAAAAATTGTCAGGAGTCACCCGACCGGCACTTTCGAACTGCTATCACCGCACGCCAAGAAAGACTGGAGAACATGGCGTCGGCTGCCAGCTTTGTACTCCTGGCGCTCTGACGTTAGGGAGCATGGCTGAGCAGCCGACGCCGGACCCAGACTTTGGGATTCTGGCCGACCGAGGACTGCCTGCCTGCAGGGGAGAACCCCACAGTCATGACTGCAACAGTGAAACACGATGAACATCTTTTCCTGTGCCATAATAGCTCAGCATGTATTATTAGACTGTTGCTTTTCATGAAATATTTATTACTGTCAGATATAAATTTAATAATGCCACATTTGTAAAAGGGTGGGACAAGACCCATCTTGCCAAAGGACTATGCATGTGTCTAGGGTAAAGACATCTTTTGATGCTCAAAAGAAGTCGAGGGTACACTAAGGCCTTTCATCAACTCATCCCCCATTGTGGAAAAATGGTGCAAGCTTAACCTGCCCCTAACCTAAAGGGAGATTGAAATGCATTACTTCCCAGTCCCACCTTGGAGACGGATGTACCTCGAGCAGTACACAACCAATTTCAGCCTTTTGTATCCCCAACCCTCTCACATAGCCTTTGATCATGCAAGAGGCCTTCAACCTGATCCCCATCCTGGGTACTGTCAACCACAAACACCCTTCTAAGTAGTAAGGCAGGCTTGGAGTTTGGTCCACCTCATGTTTAGATGGCTAAGATGAACAATAGGCACTATTACATTGTGCCCTTTCCTCACACAGCACAATCAATGCCAGTGTTGGTAATGACTCATGCATGACCTGAACGTCACCCAAACTTTTAAGCAATCGGTTCAGAACTTTTTACAAGATAGACATCAAGATCTGGAGTTGACCTGTGTAAGCATCAGAAATGAACTGGTAGGCAAAGGAAAGAACAGTTATGTAAACTCTTACCATAACCATAGATGTCCAGCTGTTCTATATGCTGCAGTATCCATAACATGGGTGAGTCTGCCACTGGCTGACTCGTACATCCGGCCAGAAAACAAAAGTCTAAAGCTACTGTGAGATACATGTGATGCCACACATCAGCAAATGTACATCGGCCATAAACAGACGTCTGGTATAAAACTGACATCAGCACATACCAACCTCAGAACTGAATGCTGGAAATATCACCGGTCTGATCTTAGGTGAGGAAGACATGCCACCACTGGGCAGGCAAGCATCAGGGGGAAGGCGGGGGGGGGGGGTAATACTGCAGCATATAGAAGAGAAGGACATCTATGTTTATGGTAAGATTTTACACAGCTATTCTATGTCCTTCTATTCATATGCTGCAGTATCCATAACATGAGGGAGAATATCAAAGCTCATACAGAGGAAGAACTGGCCGGAGGAGCTGAATCATTCTCCACAAAGCCATGCAAAATAGCTCTGACAAAACCAGCCCTGGACCTGGAAATGACATCTAGTTTATAGTGTTTAGTGATGGTATGAATGGACCAGGTAGCTGCCTCTAGGATACAGCAAGTGTCCAACCCTTTGAAGAAGGCTCCAGTGGAAGGCACTGTCCTAGTGGAATGTGCCCTAACTGGAGGGGAGAGATTCTTTCCATTGTCAATATAACAGAAGGAGATAGCTTTTGAAATCCAAGAGGAGATAGTCTGCTTGGAAACAGGTTGACTTCAGGGTCCTTGGGTGATAAACAGGCGTTCAGACTTGCGAATAGGTTTTGTTTTGTTCAAGTAGCATCTAAGTTGCCTATGCATGTTTAGTGTGTGTGCAGAATCCTCTCACTGGAGGACTGAAAAGGGAAAAGGTTGGGAGGTTGAAAGACTGCTTGAGAGACCACTCATCAACTACCTTGAGCATAAAAGGGGGATTAGTGCATAAGGAGACCCTATCTCTAAGGAAGACACTGAAGGGGGAGGAAGACATCAGAACTTGCACCACAAATACCCTTCTGGCAGAAGTAATGGCCACAGGAACAGTTTTCCAGGTGCAATGTTGCAGAGAAGAGGAAACTTGTTTGCTCAAAGGCGGCCAGGGGAAGTTTCTCTCACACAAAATTGAGATCCCAAAGGGGAGGCATGATTTCCTTGTGGTCTGATGTGAAGGACGCCTTTTAAGAAGAGTTTAACTTCCAATCTGGAAGCTAAAGGGGAAGACATAGGCAGACATGCAGAGAAAGCAGAAATATGGGCTTTAACTGAGTAAGACAGTCCACTTTTCATTAATTCACACAGATAGGACAAGACTTGTGGGATAGCCACTAACAGTGGTTGTAAGTCCTTTTTGGGACACCAGATGGAAAACCTCTTCCATTTGGAAATGTAGGATTTCCTTGTTGTGGGTTTTCTGGCATCCTACAGAACTTGACGCATGTCCTCAGAAAAAAGGTGTCTGAAGGGAATCAAAACCCTATCACCCAAAGAGTTAGATTTAGAGTTGACATCTGTGAGTGTACTAGAGTTCCCTTGTCCTATGTGATTAGGTCCATTCTTGTGGGGTAATGTGGTGATCATCCATGGCTAAATGCAGGAGGTGGGGTACCAATGCTGTCTTGGCCAAAAGGGGGTCAACCAGCAAGATTTGAGATTGGAGAAGTGGGAAGGGTGGAATGTATACAGAAACATCCCCTTCCAAGAGAAAGATAGTGTGTCCACCTTCCATGGCACAAAATCTTGTAAGTTTTCTGTTCATGGGGGGGGCCAAACAAATCTTTCTGAGGTACACCAAGTGGATGGACCATGTCCAGAAACACATCCATTCATGGGATTGAGTCATGGACCTGCTGCGTGTCTGCCACAACATTCTGAGTTGAGGGAAAGCAGACAACCTGAAGGGAGATCTGACTCTGCAAAGCTAACTCCCAAGGCCTGTAAAGCCAGTCTACACAGGATATAAGACTTGCTCCCTCTCTGTTTGTTGACATACCAGAAGACCGTGATATTGTCTGTAAACCACATTAGGACCCATGGAGAAAGCACAGGCTTGAAGGTTTGGAGGGTGAAAATCAAGGCCCTCATCTCCTTTATATTCATGTACTCCTTTATATGGCCTGGAGACCAGACAATACTGACCTTCCAGGATTCCAGTGCGGCTACTTATCCCAAGTCTGAATCAACCATGTACAGCTCCTGAGTGGGAAGAGGTGGTTGTAAGGGTGGACCTGGGTTCCTTGCAACCTGAAGAATCCACCAATTTAACTCCTTTTACAAGCAAGGTAGGAGTGGGATAAAGTCCAGAGGATGAGAATGTTGCAACCAAACTGCCCTCAAGAACCACTGGAATTTTCTCATGGGTAACTTGGCTAAAGGGAGCATGGGGATCGTGGAGGCCATGAACCCCAAGAGGTGTACAAACTCCCTGGCAGTAAGGGACTGGAGGAGCAAGAGATCCTGGAAGTAGGAAGTTAGGGACAAGAACTTTTCTGGATGTAAGAAGGCTAGCATCCAGTCTGTATGAATCCAGTAGCCCAGAAAAATGTGGTCTTGGGAAGGAATCAGGGCAGATTTCTGATAGTTGATCATGAACCTTAGACTTTCCAGTAGAGACACTGTGAAAGAAAGATTCTCCTGAAGGAAGTCCGGAGAGAGAGTCTGGAGGAGTAGGTCATCTAGGTAAGGGAAGATTTGCATGCCTTGTAGTCTACAGTAGACCATGACAGGAGCTAAGCATTTTGAGAAGACCTTCCAAACCGTAGACAGACCAAAGGGCAAAGCATAGACCTGAAAATGTGAGGAAGCAATAGAAAAGCAAAGAAATTTTCTGAACCGAAGGTGAATGGGGATATGAAGATAGGTATTTAATGACACCATAAAGGCCTTGGGAAGAATGAGAGGAAGAAGGGTGGGTAATGTTAGCATTCAAAAGGTGGGAACCTTCAGAAAGGTATTTAAGTGGGAAAGATCTAGAATAGGCTTTGAAAGGGCCATCCTTCCTGGGAACCAGGAACATCCTGGAGTAAAATCCTTTTCCATCTTGCAGGGTGGGACTTCCTGAATACTGCCTTGAGAAAGCAGGCTGGCTATGACCTGGAGGAAATAACTCCAATTGTTCTTTTGGATGTTGTGGGTGCCCCTGATGAAGGGAAGAGTTTCTACACCATGAAATATCCTTGCCTGATGATGGACAGGACCCAAGAGTCCTGGGTTATCGGATTCCAAGCAGGAAGAGAAAAAGAGAGGCGAAGAGACAAAGGAGTTAATGAGGGTAGTCAGAGACTACCTGGCTTAGCCTGAAAGGGTCGTTTGTGGGTGGGGTAGAAGAGGCAGATTTAGATGGAAGTTGTTTCCTAGGGTCTCTCTTACCGTTGGAAGACTGTGGCCTGACCAGTTTACTGACAAAGGTGGTCTTGGTAGGATAATTCCTCTGAAACCTGGAGACAGGGTAAACAAAGATATGTTTTAGACCTTGGAGCTCCTTCCTCTTTTCTTGCAAAGATTTAAAAAGTTCTGCAGCTGAGGTACCAAACAAGGCCTTGCTGTCCAGGGGGACATCAATGATCTTTGTTTTAATATCACCAGGGAAAGGCTGGAGGCTGAGCCATGAATACATCCTCAGGACTGATCCAGATGCAGCTGCCCTTGCTGAGGCCTCCATGCCATCATAACTGCACTTAATGGAGTGCCTGGTAACCTGGATCAAGGAATTAAGAATAGAGGAGAGCTTACCCTTAGTGGAAGGATCAGGGAGCTCAGGTAGAAGCTTTCCAGCATCTGATAAAAGGGCTAAGAAGTATCTGGCCATACAAGTTTGACAATTATTTGCCCTGAAGGCCAGTGTAGCAGAGGTATATATCTTTTTCTCTAACCTCTCCATGATTTAGCTCTCCTTATCCAAGGAGAAGGAAGGAGGTAGAAGAAGCAGCAACTTGGATGCCTTGTATGCAGACACTGAAATGGTTGTAGTGTCTGCAGAGGGGGCATTTGAAGAGGAATTTGGGGTCCTCTGGCACCTTATAAACTCTATCTGGGCACTTAGGGGCTGGAGGCTGGGAATCAGGGCACTCTGAAGCAGCTGCAAAGACATCCAAGAAGGCTGGCAGAACAGGGGTATGGCAGATGGAGAGGGGGACTCCATCTGTAAGAGGTCGTAGTACCTTTTTTGGATGTCAGAAACTTAGCAACAGTCCCACTTGAATTCCTTCATCTTCAAGGGAATCTGTGCCATTGGATTCCTGTTCGGGTGAGGCATAACCCAAAGGGGAAGAGATTTGGGCTGAATAAGGCAAAGATTCATCTCCTGACGATTCCTTCTCATCTGAGGAAATCTCTTCAGAGGTCCTCATTAAGGGAGTCTTCATTTTCTTTCGGCTGTTCCCATTAGGGGTCTCCACAGCGGATCATCTGTTTCCATTTCTTCCTGTCCTCTGCATCTTGCTCTATCACACCAACCACCTGCATGTCCTCTCTCACCACATCCATAAACCTTATCTTAGGCCTTCCTCTTTTCCTCATACCTAGCAGCTTCATCATTAGCATCCTTTTCTCAATATACCCAGCATCCCTCCTCAGCACATGTCCAAACCAATGCAATCTCACCTCTCTGGCTTTGTCTCCAAACTGTCCAACCTGGGCTGACCCTCTAATATACTTATTCCTAATCCTGTCTACCCTCATCACACCCAGTGCAAATCTTAACATCTTTAACTCTGCCACATCCAGCTCTGACTCCTGCCTTTTTGTCAGTGCCACTGTCTCCAACCCATATAACATAGCTGGTCTCACTACCTTCTTGTAGACCTTCCCTTTCACTCTTACTGGTACTCGGGCAGTAGAGGGAGGAAAGGCAGGGGAATGGAGAGAGGGAGCAGAGGTCTGTTGTAAGGCCATAAAAGCACTGAAAAGGCCTTGGGAGAAGGCCTGTCAATCCAGTGTTTATTCCTGGGAAACAGGATAAACGTGTTTATTCTTAAGCTTTTTCTTTTTTGGAACTTCCATGTGGTGGAAGGGCTGCACATCGGCCTGCACTCCACAATGTTGGTAGGAACATCCACCCAAACGATGATCTGGGTGATGCCACATGGGCATTCAGTAATGAGCCTTGGTCACCCCCCCCCCTTTAAACCCGAGTCAAATGCCCAAGGTTCCCTTGCGGACGTGGTGGTAGTGTCCTTCATGACCTCCACTGTGGTACCCATCAAAGAAACATCTACAGATACTAGCATGGCCTCCAGGCCCACATCAGCATCAGGAGAGATGTCTGGATCTGAGGGAGCGGCAGTTGCATCAGGCAGCAGCTTCTTTGCCTTTTTTGGTTGAGGCTCTCCTGAAGGGCCCGACGCCACCTCCATATCACGTGCAAGACACTTGAGGCATTGATTTTCAAGAAATAATTTCAGGGCTAAATGGCTGCAAAGGGTTTTGGGCTCGAAGGCCTTACAGACACAGCACAGGTGGTATGGTCGTGGTCTGGGCCTAGGCAAAGCAAGCAAAGATCGTGCGTGTCCTTATGTGGAATCTGCCTTCCTAGCTGACATATAATCACAGCCAAATACAGTAGTCAAAATATTAAAGAAAAACCCCCAATGGGGTACTTATCTGAACCAAAGTTTGCAACTTCACTGACTAGCAACTGCCTGAGCAGGCAATCGAACAGGCTGCAGATAAGTTCTGAGGTTGGTACGTGTTGATGTCCAATTAATTTCAGACATCTCTTTATGGTCGATGTACATTTGCCGATGTGCAGAGTTGCATGTACTTCACAGTAGCTTTAGACTTTTGTATTCTGGCCAGATGTACGAGTCAGCCAGTGGTGGACTCCACCATGTTATGCTGCATATGAATAGGAGGACATCTAAGCATGGTCTCCCAGTTTGGAGACAACCTTGCTGTATTTGACATTTTTCTGAAGGTTAAATATTCTGCATTTGTAAATCAAACAGCAAATTACTTAAAAAATCTGAAAGGTTTTGAAAATCTGTTGCAGACAAGATGCCAGTCTGTGTCAGAATGTGCATGCATGTGTACACACACAACACACACGCACACGTACGCCTTCATAACCATGAGCTAATAAAAATCGGCAGAACTCTGAAAATTGTATAAGTAATGTCGACTGACACAAAACTAACAATCACACATGCTAGTTAGATTTAGAATCAACAAAACAACTTGAAATATCAAATTGATGGCCCTGACAAAGCAAAGGTCATTCTTTAAGAGCATCAGTTTACTTAGGTGTGAACGTGATAACACAAAATAATGCTAGTAGCACATAAAGACTTGTGCCTGCACCTTATTGTCATAAAATAAAAAGCAATACCAGAAAAGACAGACCACAGTGACCAAGACAAGACATGTCTTGAATCCTTTCTCAATGAACAACTTTTGATAAATTTCACAAATCTGCATTTATTATTTTCATAGTATTTATGCAGCCCTTAGACAATTATATTATACTGTATGGTAGTTATCCTTGCGGATAATATAGATAGAGAACAAATTCCTTAATAGATAATTTTGAGAGTACACATCACAGGTTATCTTAATCTGTTAAACTCAATATCTCAAAGGCACAGACCACAGAGATACATGCTATCCTTTGAGATTTTTGTCCCCTTTGATGCCAGCTTTCACCACCTGTGAAGGCAACTGCAAGAAGACT
This sequence comes from Protopterus annectens, assembly GCF_019279795.1. NCBI lineage: Eukaryota > Metazoa > Chordata > Ceratodontiformes > Protopteridae > Protopterus > Protopterus annectens. Next base: position 588,068,933 of record NC_056725.1, read on the forward strand.
GTATATGAATGTGCCACTGACGTTTTTACTAAGATAGCGACAAAGATGTAAAATGTACTTAAATGCATCCAACTGGTAACTTGAAAACAGTTACAGTTATATTACCCAAGTAAAACACTATGAAAGTGCCACTCAACTAAATAAACGTACAAAACTAAAAGGTACTGAACAAGTGGTAAAATGCTCAACTAAGCCAAACCCCATGACAAACATTCTCTTCTGGATCTCATAACAAATTTAGGGACAGAATGAAAATGGTCCTCATCCTGCCCGAAAATCGTTAGTGATCACTACCCAGTACTCCCCATTTAAAACACCATCACTGGTGGTGACTAGTACACCAATGTCTGAAATAAGAAAACTGACATCACCCCTTTTGGATGCTATTGACTGGGCCAACTCTACAGCCAAACAGATACAAAAGCAGCTGTATCATAACTTATTCAACAACTCACTATATTAAGAAACCTTACTCCCTGTAACTGTAAAAAGATTTAGAAGACAGTGTTGTCCCTGGCTTACAGAAAATGTAAAACACTACACTTAATGAAAAAGATAATGTCTGGAAGGTCAGGAAAGTAAATCAACATTGCCCAGCTACACCATAAATATCTACAACTTTGAAATACATGTAGATTAGCAATAAATACTGATGGAAGCAGTACACCTTAGAAACGTAAAACCAACCCTAACATCCAGAACCAAAAACTTCTATAAGGTAAAGAACAAACCAGTCACATTACTGAAGATGCAATACCTACAGCCGCAACAGATACCAACATTGCCTCAGATTACACATTAACGCAAAAGCTGCCACAAGTGCTTCAAGCTATAATGACCCTTCTGGCACAATGCAACAATACCCTCCTACTAGCCTTTGTCCGATATTTCAAAGAAATTTAATGCAAGTAAATTAAAGCTGCTAGACAAACTAGACAGAAATGTAGGAGTTAAATTTACCTGCCTCCATCCAGAGCTATGGAAGATGGCCTCACCCAACAATGACAAACCCCTAACTTTTGTTTTTAACTTATTCCTCATTGCAGGCAAGTTCTCCCCAAATCAAACATGCAATTATTTCCCCCTGACCAAAGTTTCATCATCTACCACACAAAAAGACTACAGAACTACCACCAGCCTGTGCCCCATGACTAAAAAGTATATTCACAGACTTTCAAATAAATGACTGAGACCATGTATACAATGAGAAATTATTTATAAAGTTCTTCAGTACTACCATAGTCCTATATACAGTTTCAAACAATTTTTAGCAGTGTCAATGAATGGAAGCCAACAGAAAGAAATTTACTGACATGAATACAGCCCTTGAAACAGTAAATCACCATCACTCCTACAAAAAATAGATGGGTTCAAATTTGGCGAAAACACCATCATACCAATCTACCCAAGAGATCAGCATCAACCCCCCCACCCTTCTCTTTTTGTACTTGGGGTCAAGGTGTCACTTTCAACCATTATTCTCACCTAGAGCCAATGCTCTCAACGCCACGTGGCTAACCTTGCCATGGTATCAAGCTCCTAACAGATCTTTTGAGGTATTTACAAATTCTGAACTCTCAGGTTTGGAACCTTAAACAGTGACATTCCTCAAGGATAAGTACATGTTTTGCTACTTTTCCAACTCTTTAAATAACCTAATATCTGATCTCCCCTCATTGTAAATTGCTCTGTATGCAGAAAACATACTGCTTGTATCATCTGAAAGACAACCTCAAGCAAAAAAAACAACAACAACATTTTACAATAGAAGCCAGCCAGTGTGCCATTAAACTTGGCACAAAGCCAAACAAAACAGGAGTTAGATATTTTGCTGTTACCACTACTCTTCATGTTCCTCCAAACCTAGCAAAACTGCCACCTTTTATAATTAAAGGTCTGCAAAATAATCCTCTGTTCAATGTCCAATAACAAAGATAGCTGGGGAGTGCATTCTAGACCCAGCCCTACAATTTAAAGACCACAAAGAACTAGATACAAAGTTCTTGCTCAGCTAAACCTACATAACAAACTTTGCACATATTTGCTTGTTTTCACCAACTGTCCCCAACTGCCCAGGAGTGTACTAGCTAGACATATGTTTATATCTGAACTGGAGTACAGACACTCTTGTATTTTTAAACTTTTTAGCCAACTCCTGACTAATTCAAGTGGCCACTCTGTCCTTTTATAAGGGCCACAAACTCACCATTGTAACTTACTGGCAAATTTACTTTGGCAACCAGTCCACTGCAGGGCACAACTACTCAAATATGCTGCTCTTCACAACATCAATCTCAACTTCTACCTCAGTCTTAAATTTTTACTTGACATTAGGGAACAATATTACTTTCTCATCAATGCCTATTATGAAAGTTTCCTTAAACAGACCTTCATCTGATAATGCCATAGGCAAAAGAGCCTTTATTCAAACAGCACCTGCTACACGGAAAGCCTCTACCTATGTATATCACGGTCTAACACACAAATGTTTCACAATGAAAGCAAAACACTACTTAGTGCTAAGTCCAACATAATGTAATTAATCGTTTTAGAGATAATGACTACAAGTATTACATACAATGGTACATTTTTCTATACAAGTACCTCATTTCCTTGTTGTAAAAAAAATTTCTATGTTGTAGGCTCACCTATTTGCTGAAAAGAGCAAATCTGATGAGCCCCTCTAACCAATTAAACTAAAAATAAATTAAAGTGAAATGTAAATTTATGGTTGAACCTGAAACAGCTTTTATCCCCCATCATACGTGAAAGCATGTAAAAACGTGTAACTTTCTGTAAAAATGTGTAAAAAAGTGGGCTACTGCTTTTCAGTGGAGATGCAAACTTATACCCCTAACGTTTACACTTCACACTGACAACAAAACCTCAAAAGTAATGTCTCAGCTCAAACTCTGGTACAAGACTGCATATATCCTATCACCTACACTACACCTAGGAATGTAGCAGCCAAAATCCTGCTTCTCTCTAAATTAGGATACTGCCTACCCCTTCTACACTTAAATTCTTCCTACAATATACCAACTTCAAATTGTTGAAAAAAAGATCTTTAGATCTGCACTCACCACTGTTTTAACTAAGGACACTGTCTCCTACTAAGAACTAAACTAATGTTTGAAGAAAAGTCTTAAACCTTGTGAGGAAGTCAAGAAAATAATCACACTCACAAGGCCAAGATTCAAAACAGCAACAGAAGTAAAAGCATTCTCATGCTCAGCCAACCGAAATCATGTACCCCTTAAAATCACAATTCTAACCACATTCAATAACTTCAAAAAAGCACTATGAAACTACGTCTATAAAGAAGCCATGTGCAAAAGCTTTACTGACAATGGCTAATAATGACTGAACTTCATTTTCTGTCACTTATTGCTGTAGTCTAATATTCACTAATCTATTGAACTTCATCCAAAATCCTGTATATATTGCAAATATGTTAGTATGCTTGTATATGTTAATATTTTCAGTTATTGTACATACTTGACTTATTATTCACTGTATACCACTGAGTGCACAAATACTGTTACATCTATCTACACCGTCTATCAATGACTATACCTTTAATGTTTGGTCTACTGCTGAGACAGGATCGTGGCTGAAAAGGGTCAGCTGACAAATCCACTTACTTGGTTGACAAATAGTAAATAAGTTAAACATCTAAAAGGTAACTGTTTTGCAACAAGACTACATTATATATGACTGCTACTAAGCCACAGCTAAAAATAATGGGTTACAGCTTTGCACTTTTTGTGGTGGGGACAACAGCTATGCTATGCTGCAGGCAGGATTCATACAACAAAGAACTGCAGCTTTTGTTTTCCACATATGGATTGCAAACCTACAAAAATATGCGCACACATATACACACTCACCATTCTCCAAGGTCACCAGGCTAGAACTGGCCCCTGCTTAACTTCCTGCATTACACCATGGAATTTTCCAGAAAGGCCCCCATTTCAACTGAATTTTCAGTGATGGGCAACAGGGAGTAGTAGCCTGGAATTCCTTTTCCTCTCTTCATCAAGTACATGTTTTTGTTTAATCACCAGACCTAGTTGTTTACAGTGATATACATTTTCCATTTTCACCTTTTAATGTCAGTGGTACGAGTTGTGAGATCATACTCATGTGGCCATCACTTGTGTTGCCAGTGGGTAGGATTCTGTACGCACATGCCATCACACTTTTATTACAAAAGCAAGGGTGTGGACATGTTGGTAGCAGTGGTGGTTTTAAAACCAATAGCCTCTGTCGACCACACGTTGGTGGCAGTTTTGGAATATGAAACCAAAGGTCCCTAACCATCACATGCTGATGGTGGTAATGGGATTTAAAACTCGTATCCCTTACCCTTCATGGCAACACACTGAATTTCATATCTAACATAGGAAATTATGGTCTGATAGGGATCAGGGATCTAACTCAAGCACCCGATACCGCCTGAAGAGTTCTCAGTAGCTGTCCATGCACGTCTCATCCTGACACTAACTAACCAGCTACAGATGATTCAGAAATCCAAAGCATGGCTACTTTTCAGGGACTCCTTACTGGCATATTGCTGCTTGTACTGAATGCTCCACTGGTATGGAAATTTAAACTATTGCTCTCAATTACTGCACTTGGGTAATATTATCCAATTTAAATTTGCCATTTGTTACATATTACTTAAACTATATTATCATCATTTCTACATGTTTTTGCTCTTGTGAATACTACCACTATTATTTACTGTGCCACAGTCAACACTCAGCTAACAGTCATGTATGTTTAAGCCAACTCCATATCACCATTTTCTAGTCCAATCCATTATGACCCCATGTCATACCAGTGGTAGGTTATCTTATTTTCTCATACCCCTTCATCTTTACTGGCCACTAAGGAACGTCAGTTCTTGCCTCTTCTCTACAGATTCTGATAGCACTAGGTGCTCCGAGGTAGTGTAGCAACTGCCTCATGACTGTAAAAACCCTTTAATGCTACCTCATGGTGATTCAATGTGTGAGAAGGTTAACTTTTTTTTTTTTTTAACCTGGAGGCTATCTTCTCACTTCAGAACACATTTGGCAAACAACACACACAATGCAGAGCACCTCCACTGCACCAACTTGCACACAGTTTCTTAAGAAGAATACTGCCTCAGATGCAGCCTAAAAAATCTCATCCATTAGTTCACACAGCAACACATTCACCTTGCACATCCACAGCCAGTACACACATCTTCAACAGTCATAATGGTGTACTCTACAAGCCCTTATGGCCCACTGAGATGGCATCTACCCATGTTTCTTTTTTTTTTGAAGTTCACTGAGAACCCTAGGATTGACAGAAGGTTCATAGGTGTGTACTAGGCTAATGGCCCTGGAGCCTTTACAAGCCTAGCCCACAGGATTACCTGGCATCATGCCACCCAACTTTAGTTCCTAGTGCCCCTGTCGAGTAAAGTCACTGGAGTGATCCCTGGGGTGAATTTTCTATTTCCCATCCACTCATCAAGATTTCTCTTGAAGAGGGCCAGTGAGGTGCTCTGCTTGACATGCATTTCCCATAGCATGGGCAGTCTCTGAGTTATGAACCTGTCTCTCCAGCATGTTCGGTTGATTGTGGTAATGAGGTTGAGGTCTCTGGAGCAGGGCCAGTGAGGTGCTCTGCTTGACATGTATGGGAAGTCTATTCCATAGCATGGGCAGTCTCTGGGTTATGAACCTGTCCCTCCAGCATGTTCTGTTGATTGTGGTAATGAAGTTGAGGTCTCTGGAGCGTATGGTGCGGAGGGATTGGGATTTCTTTAGATGTAGCATTTCTAACAGAGCTGGGTCAGACATGGCTTTGTAAGTCAACCAGAGATCACCTCTAAGTAGCTGATATAAGACAGAGAATAGTTGGAGTTTTTTTAGTCTGTCCATATCGGAAAAATGTTTAAGGCCTAGGATCCTCTTTGTGCAACCTCTTCAGTTGTTGCAGGTGTTTAGTGAGGTACATGCCAAATGGGGCATTGTACTCAATGATTGGCCTAATGAGGGAAGAGTAGAGGGAGACAATGACCTCCTTCTTCCTGGATGCAAAACCCTTAGTAATGAGATGTGCCACATAGAAGGACTTTCTGACCACAGTGGCAATGTGGTGGTCAAAAGAGAGGCTGCTGTCAACCTGTGTTCCCAGATCTTATAACACCTTCTGTGTTCAGTGGACTACCATCAATGCGGTAATTCATGGGAACCAGGTTTTTTTTCAAAAGGGATGATGACACATTTTTTGGCATTGAGCTTAAGGCCAAGGTTCTGTCACCAGTCGTTGGTCTCAGTGAGGCCTTTCTGTAAGATGTCAACATCACTTGGGGAGTTAATAATAACTCCCAACTTGTAATTGTCTGTGAACTTTGTCAGCTAGAGTCCCTTCGTTTTGGCCTGGACTTCAGAGAAGTAGATACCAAACAGGAGAGGACCCAGGACCGAACCCTGTGGGATTCCCCTCGTGACTGGTCGGCAGTCTGACTTGGAGTTGGCTACTTTCACACTGTGGGTTCTACGTGTGACCAGGTTTGCAACCCCCCTAGTGCTACAGGGGTTGATGCTTAGTGTAGTGAGTTTTTCTACGATTCCTGAGTGGGGAATGGTGTCAAAGACCTTGGCCAGATCAAGGTAGGCTATATGAACCACCTTGCTTTCATCCACAGCTCGGGTGACTGACTCAAAGAAGTTGACCAAGTTGAGCAGGCATGATCTATGCTTCACAAAACAATGGGATCCAGAGTTTGGAGATTCCCTATAGCCTTGTTTATTAGGTCCATAATGATGCATTCCATAGCTCTGCATATCAGACATGTCAGGCTAATGGAGCGATAGTTCCCAGGGTCTGCAGTCGCTCCTCCTTTGTGAAAAGGGATGACTGTAGCAGTGTGCCATTTGGTACGGAGAAGGTAGGCTATATGAACCACCTTGCCTTCATCCACAGCTCTGGTGACTGACTCAAAGAAGTTGAATACTACCACTATTATTTACTGTGAGAAGTTGAGAAGGCATGAGCTACCCTTCACAAAACCAAACTATGTGGGATCAAGAGTTTGGAGATTCCCTACATCCTTGTTTATTAGGTCCATGATGACATGTTCCATAGGCATTAGCAGTGCGGCATTCAGTAGAGACAAAGCCTGAGGTGAAGCTGTGATTGAACAGGGCATAGAGGTGAGGTGTCAGGTCACTCTGTAGTTCATGTAGAACACAGCCAGGGATATTGCCAGGTTCCATAGAAGCTGTATTCTTGGCCTTGGACAGTGCTGTTTTAACCTGTGCAGCAGTAGTACTAGGTACTTGGCAATCTACTGACATTGTGACTGGTCCCTTGGGGGGGGGTACAGTTGGCACTGAATCTGTTGGCCAGTATACTGGCAACATCTGTTGGCTCGGTAGAGGAGGTATCATTGTGCAGTAGCTCAGAGCAAATCTGGGAATTGCCATGGAGATTCTTTACATAGTAAATGAATAAAAACGCTGACAATCCAAAACAAAAACAAAAAACACAATCCAAGCAAAGCGGGGCTTCAATAAAGGCTGTCCCTCCTTGGTAAATGTGCAGAAATAACCTCACAGGTTTACCACAGTGGCTCCGAAATAAAGTTCAATTCAAATGGAAAACAAAAAACAAACAATGACTTTTAAAATCAAACAAAAAAGATTAAGCGCTTTCATCTCCTTACAAAAGACTTCATCAGAATCAAAACTGATTAACAACAACAGGTTTATAAATGGTATCCTTGCATTTTATTGGTTCTGGCTTAATTGAATCAGGAAACAGCAGTAAATAACAAGAGCAGTGAAAACATGTCACAAGGCTCCTGATATCAAGTTAAAATATAGTATAAAATGTAAAAATAAAACGTGTGTATGAAACTGATCTCCATTTGCATGGGTGCTGTGAAGTTAGCCACCTCTGTTTTTAGGAGCCCAAAGTTAGCTTTGGACTTTGTGGAGGTGGGGTGGGGGGTGGGAGGGATGTGGATTTCCAACATGATTAGTTTGTGGTCAGATATAACCAGGGAGGAGCTGACTATTGGTGTAGAGCAACGGTCGCCCATGTTAGTAATGACCAGGTCAAGGATGTTGCTACCTCTAGTGGAGGTAAGAATGAGCTGATCCAGGGCACTGGAATTAATGAACTCCAGGAAACGTTGGGCAAATGATGGAGTCTTCCAAAATGTTCATAACTATTGTATATTCTCACTTGCATTACTTTAACACTTATATTATGTATAACTACATCATCTTTTTACTTTATTTTTGTTTGCAGCTTTTCTCCCCGAGCCTCCACTGAAAATGGACATATGTCCAGTGAACTTTCCTGGTTAACAAATGTAAAATAAAATAAAATAAATAAAAATGTCCGATGCTCACCTTTTAAGTGTTTATTGTCTGGGCCCTGTTCACCTTCAAGAAGACTGTTCCATATGTTGTGGTTTCAGTCACAGGGTTCTTGTGGAAAGGAAAAATAAACTACTTTTGAAAGGTATGATACCATCAGCCCAAAGTTAGCTTTGGAGAAGTTTTTCATGGTGGTTACCTTTGCAGGGGGTGGGGGGTAGTTGAAGTCACCCAGTATGAGAGTGTTAGGTTGGACCTTAATATTCTCCAGGGTGCTTAAGAAAGTGGAGTGTCAGTCTTGGGACATGGTTGGGGACCTATAGCAGGCTATGACCTGAATCGCTATCTTACTCAATGTTAGCTGCACCTGAAGCATCTCAGATGTGTTATGTTGGGCTACCAGTCTGGAGGTGTGCACATCCTTTATGAATATGGAAACACCACTGCCTTTAGAGCTTTGGTCCAAGTTCTGGGGCCAAAAGGTGTGGAATGAGTTATAGCCTGGTATTGCAGGGGTGCTTTCTGCTGCCTTGAACCAGGTCTTTGTTACGGCACAAATGTCGATGCTCTCCATTTTAAGGAGTGCTTCGAGTGAGTGGATTTTGTGATTTAGACTTCTAACATTGAGCAGCATGACCAACAGATTGCATATGTTTGTAGCTGTTATGGTAGCAATTTGGTCTTTGGAAAACCGCATAAAAAAGGCACTACAGGGGTGACAACAGCCTTGGCCAGTATCCGGAGGCCCAGGGGTGACAGATGCAGGCCATCTCTGGCAAAGCATCGAGGTCTGTCAATCATGTCATCCCAGACAGAAAGATACTAGATCTCCTTAGAATGACACCAGCAACTTAGCCAATTGTTGAAATCAATCATTTTCTTCTTATATTGTGGTATCATTCTGGGTGATGGTAGGATGCAGTTCAGGCCTAGGGTCATACCCACCTGTGCTACATAAGCCGAGAGTTTCTCTCTTTTCATGTAGTCCATGGAGGTACATCTCAGGTCATTTACACCATGTACAATGACAAAGTCACATTTGTACCTGTTGTTGAGGGACCTGGGTGCGTGCATTATGTGGCAGATCCTAGCGCCTGGCAGGCAGCTGACTGTTACTTTCTCCTTATTCAATCTAGAGAGTGGGACATCAGTGTGCCTCACTATTGAGACACCTAAGACTAGTGTGTTGGGCATGCTGTTTTGCCTTAGGTGCTATGGTTGAGTGGAACACTGTTTAGGAGAGTTGTGTGTCTCGTGATTAGTGTTGTGTTGTGGTGGTCGAGTAAGTTTCTGCCTTGGAGGTCTCTGCTGTTTGGGTAGATTTTTATTGAGAGCCTCTGCGAAGGTGGGTTTGTGGTTTGTGTTTCTATGTGAAGGCAGTGCTGGTGTGTGTTCTAGACGGCTATATGTTCCATGTGGTATGGTGCAAGTGTTGACCTTCTCGTCTTGACCAGCTATTCCAGTCATGGCTGGAGAGTGCCTGGTTTCCAGTTTGGATATATAAGTGCATCTCTTGCAAGTCTGAGTGTTGGGAGGTAAGAGGAAAGGATTGTCATTGTACATGAGGCAGTTGCTACATTGCCTCAGGATGTCCACGTTCACCAGGTTAATAGGAGAAAGCACAGGGGAACTGACCTTTAGACATGCCTGGAGGGGTGGGCATTAATAATAAGTACTGGAGCTGTTTCCTTGTAGAACGTTTAGTGCTGGTAGCAGTTTTGAGTGCTACAACAATTGCTACAAGAAGTCTGGTAAAGTGCTAGATTAATAAGTTAGTAAAGGTGCAGGAGAGCAGAGACGTAGTAGACCTAAGGAAAAAATTTAAGGGCAGACTTTGGCAATGCTCAGAAGCTTACAAACAGTCCTGGATATAGCAAATCTGTATCTAGACTAGACTAGTTACAGAAAAGGGGGGGGGGCTCAAACGTGGGCTTTTAAACCAGAAAGTTGAAAGAGATGGAAAAACTGCCCAAACGGCTAATATACTACAATTTCTGGGCCAGAAACCACTCATCTTGTGGTAGATAAGCTACAAGACTTCCCTACAACACAGAAAGGATTGGGTGGCTCAGAAGCTTACAAACAGTCCTGGATACAGCAAATCTGTATCTGGGCTAGACTAGTTATAGGAAAGGCAGGAAAACAAGCTTATATATATTTTTCTTTTTTCAGAAAAGCAGCTAAAATAGCACTAAATACAAGTCAAGTGCAGTGCAAGCTAGCACACTTGTGTGTGTAGCAGTATTAAAGCAAATACAGTTTAAATAAATGCAATTTATCCAAAATGTATTCTGAACTGAATTCAATTATTGTTTTATTCAACTCTGAACAGTTTAAAAAGTGCCAAAAATATACTTATCAGCTGAGAAAGCACACTCAGTCAGAACACAGGGAGATTGTAGCAAAGTTTTTTTATTTATTTATTTGTTTTTTTAGTAAAGTGGAAAGGGAGAAAGGAGGAGCAGAAGATAATTCAAGTTTAAGAAACTAAGTGGGTTGGCCTTCTCAAATGTTCTCTCTGTATTAGACATAATGAGCTAATGACACTAGACTGGGAGGAGTGTCCCAGATCAAATTTACAGTAGGGTGGGCAACTGCAAAGCCACCAAGTACAAGAACAGGATACCAGTAGGGAGGGTGAGTGGGAAACTAAACCAGTTATACGACACACTCCTTGGCAGGAAATCAGAACAAACACAAACAGACGTTTAACAAGTGGAGAAAATCTCCAGTTAATACCTCACACGCAGTAAAACTAGCTAGAAAAGGTTTACAAGCCATGTGCAAGTAAAAACCTTATTTATCAGGCCCTGTGAGGCAGAAAATTTTAGTACAACAATACAGATTAGTTTATAGCTATAAAATACAGTAAAAAGTATGCAGCAGACAATAAAAGTGCTATAAATATCTATAATCAATAACTAGTAAAAATAAGCAAAAAAAACAGAATACTTAAAAGTTATACATCACAGATCAGTGTTTTGCTCAGTGTCCTTCCTCCCTGTGTAAAATGGCAGAAACACTCACAAGGTAACCTCTTAAGTAACCGAAAGTTAAAACTTGAAACAACTTCATAGGTGTTTACTAGGCTAATGACCACAAGAGCCTTTTTAAGCCTAGTCATACATCCCAAATCTCGGACAGGTTCTGCTGCCCTTGATAAGTGTAAGTATGGGCCTAGGAGATGAACCATTTACAGACGGGTGTATATTAGAAAACTGAACATCCAAAACCGTGAACACCTAATGAGCAACACATATACGCTGAACTACAAGAGCAGCAAAGGACCTAAATGTCGAAAACCGCAATACCAAACGCACTTTAAATGACAACAGTGCCACACAGGCAAGTAAAATACACACAAACAAACTTCATAAATCACACCCCCCACTACTTGTATATACCAACTCCGAGATCGCACTACAGTGGGGAAAAGGATATATTTCCTCTTCCCCACGATCATCCTGCTGGCCACGGGAATTAGTTTGGTGTTCCTGTTTTCGAATTTTAGGGCCTTCGTGCTTTATGTCCTTCGGCGTATATGTGCCGCTCATTAGGTGTTCGCTGTTTTGGACGGTCGAGCATCTAATATAGACCCTTACAGACTACCTGCGTCCACTAGAGACATAGGTGCTAAACCAGGGATGAATTTCCGGTTTCCCATCCAATTGTCCAAGTTGCACTTGAATTTTGTTAGGGAGGAACTCTGCTTCACATGGATTGGGAGCCTGTTCCATAGACGGGGTAGTCTTTGGGATACAAACCTCTCACTCCAGCAGGTCCTATTTATATCACAGGCAAAGTTGAAGTCTTTAGAACGGGTAATTCTGGACCCGTTTTGTTTTGTGGATATGCAAGAGGTCCATCAGATTGGGGACTGATAATGCCCTGTATGCCAGGCATAGATCTCCCCTCAACAACCTGTAAGAGACAAAATGCAATAAATGCCAATGAGGAGCAGTCCAAGAACTGATCCCCAAGGGACTCCACTTGTGACTGGCCTCTTTGTAGAGGTGGACTCCTCAATTTTAACTTCCTAGGTCCTGTCTGTGAGTCAGTTGGCTATCCACCTGGTAACATATGGGTTGTAACTAACCTCTTAAGTTTGTCAATAATGCCCAAGTGAGGTATTGGGTCAAATGCCCTGGCCAGGTCAAGGTAGGCAGTGTGAACGGATTCTACTTTCATCCATTGCTTTGGTAACCTTCTCTACTCAGGATGAGTAGGCATGATCTGCCCTTGATGAAACCAAACTGGGTTGGGTCCAGTGTCTGGAGGTTTACTATATCTCTATTGATCATTTGCATGATATATCTTTCCATGGATTTACATACCAGTGAGACTTATGGGTCTGTAGTTTCCAGGGTCTGTAGATGGACTAACTTTGTGCAGAGGGATGACTATTGCCTTTCTCCATTCATGAGGCAAGAAGCCTGTTTTTGGAGGCTACAGTTAAATAGCAATTCCAGAGGCCCTGACAGGTCATGTTTCATGCTATTTAGAAGGCATCCTGGGATATTGTCTGAGCTCACTGATGCAGTGTTCTTGGTCTTAGAGAGAGCATTAAAGACCTGTTCCCTAGTGATAGTAGGGGGAGTTATATTTGATGATATTTCCTGAGGGAAGGTTGCGGGGGGAGAGAGGAGTAAAATTGGAGGTAAATTTATCAGCAAGGAGGTTTGCTATATCTTCTGACTCAGTATAGGTGGGCTCCATCTACAATGAGCTCTGCACACAATTGTGTATTGCCTTTGAGACTGTGGAAATAGCTAAAGAATGCTTTGTATTTGTCCTTGGCCTGGGAGGACAAACTTCCCTCAAATTTGGCTTTGGTAGGCTATCTGTTCTGTGAGTTGTTTGTTTAGTTGAAAGATGAAATGTACATGTTCAAACAGGGAGTCTATGGAGAGAGCATGAAGCAACAGGTCAAGTATTGGAAAATCTAAATTTCCTGTGTGCAACAGAAGGCTATTACTGGAGCTAGGTACTTTGTAAAAACTATTGGTGCCATGGAAAGACAAAGGGAAAAGCACTAAACTGAAAATGTGATGAACCAGAGAAAAATCTGAAGAACTTCCTGCAAGAAGGTCAAATGGGGATGTGGAGGTAGGCATCCTATAGATACAGTTATACAAGGAAAGCTTAAGGAAGATTGAAAGACAGAAGGGTATGCAGAGAGCATCTTGAAAGATGCTACCTTTAAAGAAGTGTTTGGGGGTCTCCATTGTCCTTCCTTCCTGGGCACCAGAAAAAGACTGGGGAATAGAACCCTTTTCCTATGAAGGAGGGTGGCACTCCTTCTACAGTGCCTTGATCTAGTAAGTCCTGAATGATGGGACCAAGCAAAGGCAGCTAGTTTTGCAGCAGAGGAGCCAAGTCCTTTAGACAAGGGATGCTTTTACATGACATCGCATAGACTTATTTGTTGATAGTTAGAACCCAATTTGTGTGTTGTTACCAATTTTGAGAAAGGAGGAGGCATAGAATTTTTTTTGAAAGAAGATTAGAGGAACTGAACAGGGGATGGGTGTAGTTGAGAAGACCGTCACAGGTTTTGCCTTCAAAGGAAGGACTCTCCAAAAGAGATTCCCTATGTGGTTTGTCTGAGAATATCTTTCTTGGTGTTTTTCTTTGCGAGTGAAGAGAGGGTTCTTCTTAACAATGTAAGTGGACTTAGCTGGGTAGTTCCTATGGTATCTAGGGACTGTAGGAAGTAATGTTTGCCTACAGTCCTTCATAGTCTTACCTTGCTCTTGTAAGGCTTTGAAGAGTTTTGCAGCTTTTGGCAAAACAGGAGGTCTTTGTCTAATAGACAGTCTAAGATTTTAGATTTAAAGTCCTCAGGGGTGGGTTGGCTGCACAACTAAACACAAAGTCTAATGACAGTCTGTGGCTGTAGAGCCCTGCAAGAGGCATCCACAGCATCACAGCTGCATTTGATGACATACCTAGCAATTTGAGGTGGTTGAAGCAGTATGGTCTGCATTTGTTGCTAAGAATCTGCAAACTGTGGGTCTGACATGACCTTATTCAGTGACTGCAGGACAGATAGCAAATATTTGGTCATCTGTATCTGGTAGCTGATAGCTCTGAATGCAAGGCTGGCAGAGGTGTAGACCTTCTACCTGAACTATCTATATCCTTACTATCATTATCAGTGGGGACGGCCTTAGCACTGGGGAGAAGTTTAGAAGACTTCTCCAAGGATAGGGTGACAGCAGCTAGGTCAAACACAGGATTCTTTTAGAGGTATTTTAGGTCATCAGGCACCTTTGTAGCATCTGTCTGGTCCTTTAGGTGCCAGGGGTTGTGCATCAGGAATTGAAGATGTAGACTGAAAGGTGTCCTGATATACACTTAGTACTGGCAGGGACTGGAGAGGACGCTGCATTGCCCATTTCCAGGAGACTATATTATCACTTTTGAACATCTCAGATTTGTTTAGCTTGCCATTCAAAATGTCTCAATTTTCTGGATGGTTTCCCCACAGCAGGCACCCTTGGTAGGGGAGTCAGGGGACAGGGAGCCCCCTCCACTGAAGGAAAGCTGTTCAGAGGAATGCAACTGTGAGGAATAATCCAAGGAGTGATCAGAATTCAGATTCCGTTCCTCATCACGGTAAGAGGAATCCTGAGTGTGTCTTTGTGGTGTAGCCTGCAGCAGCTGTGTCAAAGGAAGAAGGTTTCAGGGCCATGTTTGCCTTAAATAAGCCCTGGGAGAAGTCCATCCATTCTTTTTCTTCGGAAGTTGTAGGGGAGGTCACATGCCTAGTTTTTTTGCTTTTTCTTTCTAGGTGTGATGACAGCATGAACTAGTCTCAGAGGTTCAGAACGCTGGCTCACTTCAGAGTACCAGAGACCTCTTCCCTGACAAGGATTTGAGGCAATCTGTGTGAGTCTTCTGAAATGTGACATGGTTCATCTGAGGTGACCACCACCTGCAGGGCCTCCGACGGGGTCTCTATAGAAGGCAACTGAGAGGGTATCTGACAAACCATGGATTCTGTAACCTCAGCGGGTGCATCTGACTCAGAGATGCAAAGCTGCCAGTAATCTTGGGGTCTTCTGAATTTCTTCTTAGATGGAACTGCAACGTGGGATGTAGGGAACTCTGCCATTCTGGCTTAGGCAAGACATTAAGACACTCCGTTTCAATGGATGTGTTCAAGGAGAAAAGTCTCGACCTAAGAGTTTTAGAATAAATGACTGGCAAATACAGCATGTTTTGTAGCTCTGTTCAGGGTCTAAACAAAAAAAATTCACAGTGTGCAAGTCCTTGTATGGGATATGCCTACCACACTCACGCTTAATATTCATAGGTTCATAGGTTTATACTAGGCTATCTGCCCTAAGGCATTTATAAGCCTAGCCCAAATTATTGTGGCTTACGCCACCCCTTATATGAAAAAATACTGTGCCCATTAGTTTGTTGTGCCTCTGTCCAGCAGTGACCCAGAGATGATTCCCGGGGTAAACCTACGATCTCCCATCCACAGGTCTAGATTTCTCTTGAACAGAGTCAGCGAGGTGCTCTGCCTCACATGGACCGGGATTTTATTCCACAGCATAGGGAGTCTCTGAGTGATAAATCTATCCCTCCAGCATGTCCTATTTATATCCGTGCTAAGGTTTAAGTCGCTTGCTCTAGTGGTTTTGGTGGATTTGGATTTTTGAGGTGGAGCATGTCCATTAATTCCGGGTTGGACATGGCCTTGTATGTCAGGCACATGTCACCTCTGAGCAGACGGTATGCGACTGAATAGAGCTGGAGTTTCTTCAATCTGGCAGCATATGACAGATTTTGGAGTCCCTTTATCCTTTTGGTGAGGAACTTTGGGGTCTCTCCAATTGCTGCAGATGTCGGGTGAGATACATCCCGAATGGGGCATTGTACTCGATCATTGGTCTGATAAGTGAAGAGTACAGGGAACAATGACCTCACTAGATCTGGATGTGAATCCCTTCATGATCAGGTGGGCAATGTAGAAGGTCTTTCTAACCACTTTAGCAATGTGAGTGTCAAAAGAAAGGCCACTGTCAACCTGGGTCCCCAGGTCCCTGATAACCTCTTCTGTGTTTAGTGGATTGCCACCTATATGGTAGCTTGGGGTTACCTTGTTTTTCCCGAAGGGTATGACTATACATTTTTGGCGTTTAACTTCAGGCCATGGCTCTGGCACCAGCTATCTGTTTCAGTGAGTCCCTTCTGAAGGATATCCGTGTCCGATGCACTTTCCACTATGGCGCCCAGTTTGCAGTCATCTGCAAACTTTGTCAGCCAAAGTCCTCCCATGTTGGCCTGTACTTCTGAGAAGTAGATGCCAAACAATAGGGGGCCAAGGACCGAGCCCTGTGGGACACCACTTGTGACCGGCTTGGAGTCTGACACAGCGCCAGCAACTCTAACCCTGTGGGTTCTGTCCTTAAGCCAGTTTGCAACCCATCTTGTGACATATGGGTTTACATTTAAGCTGGTAAGTTTTTCTACAATACCCGAGTGGGGTATTGTGTCGAAAGCCTTTGCAAGGTCAAGGTAGGCTGTATGGACTGCCTTTCCCTCATCAATGGCCTTGGTGACTATTTCGAAGAAGTCGACCAAGTTCAAAAGGCATGATCTTCCCTTGACAAAGCCAAACTGGGTCCTAGCTGACATCTAATAAAAAGTTAAGCACATAATCAAAATACTTGCAAAAAGAAGTTTTTTAAACAGAGCACTTACCTGAAAATGTGTTAAACAAAGTAATGTTACCAAGACCCAATGAAGAGCAGTCCGACGGATGCATGACCTACATTCTAGAAAGCAGCAAGATAGTCTGAGGAAAGTACAATTGTGTACACTTACCATAAATGTAGATGTTCGAGTGTATTCACTTTTGCAGTCATCACCTGTGGGGTTATCCCTGCTGTGGTAGCCCTTGGCCGGCCTGAATACAGAGTTAATGTTTTTCTGCATCAGCTGCTGTCGCATGCTGCCTGACATCAGGCCATAAGTGCTACAAAGGAGAACAGCTGACGCTATTACATCAGTTTTTCTTGCCCTAACCTGTCAGAGGCCCAAGTAAATATAGTAAAGTGGTCCTGGTGGCTAAAAGCCACCTTTTGAAACTTATGTCTCCCTAAAAAAGAAGATACAAGGGAAAAGGGGGGTGGGAAACCAGGACTGCAACAGTGAATATACTCGAACATCCACATTTATGCTAAGTGTACACAACTATACTATGTTCTTCGTGTTTCACTGTTGCAGTCATCACCTGTGGGAGGATTCCCAAAAGCTGAGGATAGGGGTGGTAGGCTTAGTAAGATTCCTAGGAATGGGTCAGCATGCCCTGCAGAACTGCAGAGGCAAACCCTCCCATGAACTTAGAAAATAGAGGCAGATAGTAATGCTTGGTAAAGGTATGGACAGAAGTCCAGGTGGCAGCTTCCAGGATGTCCATAGTGGGAATTCCTCTGAGGAATGCTGTGGAAGTGGAAACTGCCCTAGTGGAATGGGTTCTAATAGACTGGGGGGGGGGTTCCATGCAATCTGTAGCAGAAATGGATACAGTGCGATATCTATTTGGAAATGGTTTGTTTGGAAATGGGCTTCCCCTCTGACCCTGGGGGAAAGCTGACAAATGGTCCGTTTTCCTGAAGGGTTTGGTACGGTCCAGATAGTATCTGAGCTGTCTGTGCACGTCTTGTGAGTGCAGAATTCTCTCCCCCTTGTTTTGCGGGTTAGGAAGAAGGTGGGTAGGTGTATGGCCTGATTGAGAGTTACATTAGATACCATCTTGGGCATAAAGAAGGGATTAGTCCTCAAGGAGACCCCGTCTGCATAGAAGATGATGAATAGCTCAATGGCAATTAGTGTCTGAAGTTCTAAAACTCTCTTGGCTAAGGTGATAGCTAGGAGAAAAGCAGTCTTCCAGGAGAGCAACATTGGTCCTGCCGAAGCAGCAGGTTCGAAGGGTGGCAAAGTAAGTTTTTGCAAAACATAATCCAGGTCCCAGGCTGGAGTGGGTGGCCTTCTGGGAGGTCTGATATTAGAAGCCCCTCTGAGGAATTGTTTAATCAAAGGATGGGAGAACAGGGGATGTTCTGTATCAAAATGACCTGAGAAGGCTGAGGCATGGATTTTAATAGAGGAAAAGGAGACACCACTATTAAGTAGCTCCACTAGGTAGTCCAGGATAAGAGGGATGGAAGGTTGTGACATACTGCCCCCTCTGGACTGGCTCCAGGAGCAAAATCTTTTCCGTTTTCCTGCATAAGATTTTCTGGTGCTGGGCCTTCTGGCCTATGTGATGTCTAGGACCTGTTTGCCTTTAGAGTATTAGCCAAGCTGATAGTTTGAGAGTCTGCAAGTCTGGGTGCAGCATCCCCCCCCCCCACCTGAGTTAAAAGGTCTGAGATCAGGGGAAGTTGCCTGTATGGCTGTAAGGTCAGCCTGTGGAGTAAGGGGGTACAAATGTTGTCTGGAGCAATGAGGATGGCTTTCAGTCTCTCCTCCCTTATTGTGATCAGTACCTTTGGAATAAGAGGCAGAGGAGGGAATGCGCACACACAGAGGGTGTTCCAGGGAAAGGTCAATGCATCCACTTTCCACTCTAGGTGGTGATACTCCCTGGTACAGTATTGTTTCAGCTGATGGTTGAGGTGTGAAGCAAACAGATCCACCTCTGGATTCTCCCACTCCAGAGTGATCTGTAAAAAGATTTTTCTGTGGAGCTGCCATTCGTGGGGATCCAGTAAGTTTCTGCTTAAGTGGTCCACCAGGGTGTTGTTGATCCCTGGTTAGTATTGGGCTATCAGGTGTAGTCCCATGGAAGAGGCCGTCAGCCATAAGTTCATGGCTAGCCTGCACAGAGGGTAAGATTGGGTCCCACCCTGTTTGTTGATGTACCCCATTACTGTGGTGTTGTCTGTTTTGAAAGGCTTGAGATGGGGTTTGAAGGAAGTCGGAGCCTTTTTTAATGCTATCATTTCCTTCAGGTTGATGTGTAAGGGAAGGTGCTGTGCATCCCAAAGACCTTGGGTGCACCTGCCTTCTAGGTCAGCACCCCAAGTTGTGTCTGAGGCGTTGGTGGTAATGGTCTACATGGTTGGGCGAAGGGTGAAGGAAAGACCCTTGTTCATGGCACAGGCCCTTGCCCACCAGAGAAACTCAGCCTTTATACAGGGGATCAGAGGGACAGAGGTCTCTAGAGGCAGAGTGCACTGACACCAAAAGTCCTTTAGGTACCACTGAAGTTTTCTCATGTGAAGCCTGGCCAGGGGAATTAGAAGGATGCAAGATGCCATCTACCCAAAGTCTTGGAGGAACTTCCTGGCAGTGAGGGGAGTTCTGGAAGCCAGCTAGGTGAAATAGAGAGGCAAGAAACTCTGCTTTTCCAGGGATAGGAAGGCCATTTGAGATGCTGTGTCCAGCAGTGCTCCCAAAAAAATGACCCTCGTGGAGAGTGTTTGCTTTGACTTCTTCTCGTTGATGATGTACCCTAAGGAGGTTAGGAGGGTTTTGACAAAGAAGAGGTCCTTGAGGAGCTTTTCTATGTAGTCTGCCTGAATGAGGCAGTTGTCCAGGTAAGGGTAAATTTGTATATTTTTCTGCCTGCAGAAAGCTATGGCTGGGGCTAAGCATTTGGTGAATACCCTGGGAGCAGTAGATAAGCCAAAGGGTAGCACAAAGAACTGAAAGTGTTGTGACTCTGCTCTGAAGAGAAGGAATTTCCTGCAGGATTCCCTTAAGGTTACTAACCAGGCATTTTTGTCAGCATAGGCAGCAGCTGCTGTAAGGTTAGCATTTTGAATTTGGGGACCACCAGGAAGGTGTTTAGAATGGATAGATACAGGATGAGGAGCCAAGTGCCCTCTTTTCTGGGAACCGGGAATAGTCTGGAGTAAAAGCCTTTGCCTGTTCAATCTGAGGGGACAGGTTCTACTGCCCCTTGAGATTTGAGAGTTTGGACTTGTTTCAATGCCTCTGCCCACTGATTTGGAGGCAAGTCTGGGTACCCTCTTAGAATTGGGAGTTCGTTGAAGGAGAATTTGTATCCCAGAAAAATGATCTTTAAGACCCATTGGTCCTTTGCTACAGAGAGACAATTTTCTTTGCAGAGGGAGAGCCCTCCTCCTAGTTTTTGGTGAGCGAAAAGAGGGCAGGGGGGGAGAGGGAGTCATTGAGAATTTTTGCCATAGAGGGATGGCTTAGAACTCCCTGCCTTTGGAGTGGTCCACTATTTGGTTCTCTGTTGTCCCTGGGGTGGGAGTCTGGGTGGTCTGTCTCTGCCAGGCTTACCTTACTCCTGTCTGCTAGGTGCAGGAAAAAAACAGTGTATTCAGGGAAAATTCCTGCTGAACTTAGGAGATTGTACCTGAAGGAAATCTTTTAATGTTTGCATAGATTTTGCTTTGTCTTCCATCTTTTTAAGCACCTCTTTTGCTTTTTCTCCAAACAAGCAGTCCTTATCCAAGGGTGCATCAAGTAATTTAGATCGGACATCAGGGAGAGGTTGTTCCTTCAACCATGCATGTCTCCTAATGACAGATCCTGACACTGCTGCCCTGCTAGAGGCTTCTAGGGTGTCATCCGCAGTGTAATGAGTGTTTAGCCACTTGACAAGTAGAGTGCAATAAGAATTGGCACAGTCAGGAAAGGTAAAAATTTTTTGTTTTAACAGTTCCAAAGTGCATTGTTGATATTTTAACATGTGGAACTGACAGTTGAGAACTCTAATAGCCAAGGTTGCAGAGGTGTATACTTTTTTACTCCATCTGTCCAGAGCTCTGGAATCCTTGTCAGAAGGAGTAGGATTCTTTGTAGAACTAGCCTTAGCTCCTTCTGGTCCCTGTGTAATGACCTCCGGGTCTGCAGCAGGACTTCTGTACAGGTATTTGTGAGAATCTAGTACTCTGCAATACCTGTCAGGTTTTCTGGGAGCAGGTGGGAGGGCATCAGGAGTTAAACTGGATTCCTGGAAGACATTATCAACCACTTCTAAGACAGGAGGAATGGCCAAGGGTCTGTGCTGGGGCAGGTCTAGAAACTCTCTTAATTTTTTCTTAGACTGAGGGAAGTCCTGGGATTCCCAGAGGAAATGTTCCCCGGGGCTGTGAAGGGTTTCCCCAAAGGAAAGATCTTCTGGTGTGGAGGCAGAGGGAATGGATTCCTATGCATCTGAATCCTCATAAGCAGTCAGAGGTTGTTTTTCCTCTTCAAACTCTGAATAATCAGATTCCTCAGAATCCTGTTCTGTGAGTACATCAAGAGAAAGGTCCCTTTTCCTTTTAGAAGTTGTGGCCTGACTACCCCTGATAAGGGAGAGAAGATCCTCTGCTATTTTAAGTGTTTGGGGAGGACGAGCAAGAGTAACTTGGTGGCTAGAGGTAGTTTTCCTGGGAATGGCCTTGCCTCTAGGCTTAAGTGAATTCATCAGTCTGAGAGGAACGGTAGTAGGAAAAGATGTCATTTTTTTGTCTGGTATTGGTAGTGTAAAAGGCCTCCTTGGAAGCCGGTGCCTGCATCACTGCTCTGGATCCAACCGAGGCAGAGACAACCAAAGGCTTAGAAGATGAAGAAGATTTCTGCGGCATAACAGACTCCGAAAGGGTCTCAGTAGAGACCTGCGAAGGTATCAAATCGGGCATCAGGGGCTGTGAAAGTGCCTCACTGAATTCAGGAGAAAGTACAGTTTTGTACCTACCATAAATGTAGATGTTCGAGTGCTAATACAGCTGCAGTCATAACAGATGGGTTATTCTGCCGTCAGGCGGGTCCTCGGTCGGCCGGATTCCAAAGTCTAGGTCCGGCGTCGGTTGTCGTCACCTCCTCCCTGACGTCAGTGCGGCAGGGGTATAAAAGAACCAGCCGATGCCATTTTCTTCAGTTTTTCTTGCCCCAGATGTCAGGTGCCCCCAGAAGGAAGGCAAAACATAAATTTATGTAATAATGCAATCTAACATAATCAAAAAACAGTAGCTGCAAGCAAATACACCATAAAAGAATACCCCAATCAGGTTGTATGAGGAGGTGTTTGTCATTAGACCTGTCCCAAGAGGGGAAGGAGGGAGGGAAACCTGGACTGCAGCTGTATTAGCACTCGAACATCTACATTTATGGTAGGTACAAAACTGTACTATGTTCATCGTGCATACAGCTGCAGTCATAACAGATGGGTAGAATCCCAAAGCTAAAAAGGGGTGGCAGGCACTAAGTGGAACTAGGAGGAGCAAGGATGCCCTGCAAGACTGCTGTGGCAAAGCCCGCTCTAGATTTAGAGTAAAGTGGTAGGTGATAGTGTTTGGAGAAAGTATGCACAGAACTCCAAGTGGCTGCTTTTAAAATATCCTTGGTAGGAACCCCCCTGAGGAAAGCTGCAGAGGTAGCTGTGGCCCTTGTGGAGTGAGATCTGATGCTTGTAGGTACAGTCTTACCATGAAATGAATAACAAAAGCGTATACAGGGGGCTATCCATTTTGAGATTGTCTGTTTGGAAATAGCCTTTCCTTGAGCAACTGTAGCATAGGACACAAAGAGTTGCTCTGATTTTCTGAATGGCTTTGTCCTGTCCAAATAATAACGAAGCTGTCTGTGAATGTCCAAGAAATGTAGTAGTCTCTCCCCTTTGTTTTGTGGATTAGGATAAAAAGTAGTTAAGTGGATAGCCTGATTCAAGGCTACACTGGATACCACCTTTGGCATAAAGGAAGGGTTGGTTCGTAAGGAAACTCTGTCCTGATGGAAAATGATGAAAGGTTGCACAGACATGAGGGCTTGTAGTTCCAAAACCCTGCGTGCTGAGGCGATAGCCAGAAGGAAGGCTGTTTTCCATGACAAATATTGCAGTTCTGTTGAAGCAGCTGGCTCAAATGGAGGCAGGGTCAGTTTTTCTAAAATGAAATTGAGGTCCCAAGCAGGTACTGGTTGCTTCCTTGGGGGTTTTATATTTTTAGCCCCTCTGAGGAACTGTCTTAAGAGCAGATGAGAGAATAAAGGAGGATCAGTGTTGTATTGTGCAGAAATGGCTGAAGCATGGATTTTGATGGAGGAGAATGAAAGCCCACTGTTTAGCATCTCAGCTAGGTACTGTAATATTTGAGGTAAATTCAGTATTCCAGGATTCTGTCCCTTTTTCTGATTCCAGGCACAAAACAGTTTCCAATTGGCGGAGTAGGCTTTTCTAGTAGAAGGTCTTCTGGCCTCTAAAATGACATCCTGCACCTCCTTGGAAAGGAGGGTCTGTTGGGAAATCAAGGAATCTTCCATGCTGCTAGATTGAGTGTTTTCAGCTGACTGTGAAGAATTTTGAAGTTGTGCTGGGTCAACAGAAGAGGCATTAGAGGCAGGATCCATGGTGGGGAATGCGTCAGACTCTTCAGGAGTGGGTACCAGTGTTGTCTTGGCCAGTCTGGAGCAATGAGAATCATTTTGGTCTGTCTGCTCTGGCTTTTAATAGAACTTTGGGCAGCAGAGGAAGAGGTGGAAAGGCATAAACTGTCAATGTTGTCCAACTGAAAGACAGTGCGTCCACTTTCCAGGCCTGTGGATGATAGGTCCTTGAGCAGAATTTTTTCAATTGGTAATTTCTGTGGGTAGCAAAGAGATCTATGTCTGGCCTTTCCCATGCTTGAATTATCTTTGCAAAAATTTGAGGATGCAACTTCCATTCATGTGGATCTGTCATATTTCTGCTTAGGTTGTCTGCCAGCGTGTTTTCCCTGCCTGGCAGGAATTGTGCTTGAAGATGGATTCATAATTCCAGAGCCGTGTTCCAAAGAGACATGGCTAGCCTGCACAGGGGATATGAATGGGTTCCTCCCTGTTTGTTTATGTACCACATCACTGTGGTGTTGTCTGTTCTTAATAGCTGGCCTGGATGCAGTAGGTCTTTGAAGGCCATAATAGCATTTTTTACTGCTAGCATTTCCTTTTGATTGATGTGTAGGTGTTTTTCTTTTTGGGACCATTTGCCCTGAATGCACTGATCTGTCATGTGCGTCCCTCAGGCGTAGTCCGAGGCATCTGTTGTGATGATTTGATCTGCTTGAGGCATGCAGAATGGGAGACCTATGTTTCTTTGACATGCTTGAGCCCACCACAGAAATTCCTTTTGGAGATATGGAATGAGTGGTATAACTGTTTCCAAACTGTGGCTGTGTTGAGACCATAAGTTTTTTAGGTACCATTGAAGTTTCCTCATATGCAGCTTTGCACTTGGGATTTGCAGGATGCAAGATGCCATGAATCCCAGAGCCTGCAGGATTTTCCTTGCAGTCAGCCTGGTGAAGGTTGCCATTTTTCTGAAGTATTGAGATAGTTGCCCTTGTTTCTCTGGCGTGAGGTAGGCCATCTGGGTGTTTGTATTCAAGCTGCCAGGAAAATTATTGCTTGCGAGGGTATTAGTTTTGATTTCTTTTTGTTGACTGTGTATCCCATAAAGTTCAACAACATTATTACAAATGCCAGGTGTTTCAGAAGTATGTGCTTGCTGTCCGCTTGGATCAGGCAGTCGTCCAAATATGGGTATATTTGTATCCCTTGAAGTCTGCAGAAGGCAATTACTGATGCCAGGCATTTCGTGAACACTCTGGGCGCATTAGATAAGCCAAAGGGCAATGCAGAGAATTGATAATGGGTTGAACCTGCAAGAAATCTGAGGTATCTTCTGCAATCTTGTCTGATAGAGACATGCAGGTATGCCTCCTTGAGGTCCAATGTTACCAGACAAGACTCCTTGCCTAGCATGGGAAGAAGCTGCTGTAATGTGAGCATCTTGAATTTTGGTACGAGTAAATATGTGTTTAGGATGGATAGGTCCAAAATAGGTCTCCAATCTTTGTCCTTCCTTGGTACCAGGAATAGTCTGGAATAAAAACCTTGACCCTGTTCTTGTGCAGGTACCTCTTGAATAGCTTTCATGTCCATGAGAGCTGAAATTTGTTTTTGTGCCTCTGCCCTTTGATTTTGTGGCAGGTTTGGCATGCCTCGCATTTTTGGAAGGGTGTAAAAGTGAAATCTGTAGCCTCTGTCTATAATGTCCAGGATCCATTTGTCTTTTGTGACAATATGCCAATTTTTCGAAAATAATGCCAGTTTTCCGCCTAAAGGTACTGCCATTAGAGCTTTGCTTGGCATGCAAAGGGGAAAGTCATTGTGTCTGCTTTCTGAATGTCTGTGATCTATCCTCTCCACCTCTTGGTGTAGGTGCTTGCCATTGTCTGGCTCTAAACGATCCTTGAGATTGCCCTCTACCCCTCGGGTGCCTGTATCTACCTCTTTGAGGTCTGTCCGAGGCTGGAAAGGACCAATTTTTTGAAGGCCAGTTTCTACTGAAACGTGGAGGTTGTACCTGTAGGAAATCTTTCACTGTTTGCATTGATCTTGCCTTTTCCTCCATTTTCTTTGATACCTCCTCAGCTTTAACACCAAACAATACATCTTTTTGAAGAGGTGCATCTAGTAATTTAGCTTTGACATGATCTGGTAAGGTTTGCTCTTTGAGCCAAGCATGTCTACGTATGACAGACCTTGTAACAGCAGCTCTACATGAGGCCTCTAAAGCATCAAAACCACATTGCAAGGTATGTTTACCCACTTGCTCTGCACTATGCAACAAATCCTGCAACTCCTTCAAGTCTGGTTGTTCAGGTTGTGACATTTTGCTTTTCACCTGAGATAACAAAAACTGTTGATACTTTAACATATGGAACTGACAGTTTAATGCCCTCATGGTTAAAGTGGCCGAGGTGTATACCTTCCCCCCCCCCCACCTTTCTAAAGCTCTGGAGTCTCTCTCTGAAGGTAATGGATTTTTGGCAGTAGAGGCCTTAATTCCCTTGGGACCCTGTGAAATAGTTTCTGGGTCAGCAGCATGGCTTTTTGTAAAGGAATTGGTGTGAATCAGGAACCCGGTAATACCAGTCAGGCTTAACTGGAGCTGGTGGTAAAGAATCTGGGTTAAGGCTGGCCTCTGAATACACATCATCTAGTAGGTCTAAGACAGGAGGGATAGCCAGAGGCCTGTGCTGAGGGAGCAAGAGAAAATCCCTGAGCCTTTTCTTGGAGTCTGAGTAATCTTGGCCTTCCCAGTGGAAGTGTTCCCTCAAGGTATGCAAGGTTCCCCCAAAAGAATAGTCCTCAGGGGGGAAGACAGAGGGAATGGACTCCTCCGCATCAGAATCTTCAAAAGGGGAGTAAGAATATTCCTGGTCTTCAGAATGTTCTGAAGTAATGGAGGCCTGGTCCGAGGAAGGGTAGTCTTCCTCCAATCTGGGCCTTTTGTCCGAGGGGGGTTGAGAACCCCTGATAAGAGTAATCAAATCCTCAGCCATTTTGAGCATCTGTTTTTTAGGCATGGGGCCTTGAGAGGGGCTCTGTGGAGCTTGTTTTTTAGTTTTCATGGCTGTTTTAGATTTTGTGAAAGCCTTAATGGAAAAAGAAGGCGGCGGCCTGAAAACACCTTGAGAGGTGGCAGGCCTGTCTAAACTCTGAGTTTCCCCGCCAAGAGTGGCGTCGGTATCTGTAGTCGGGGTGGGGGCCGAGGAGCCTGCGACCTCGGGCACAGAAGACACCGCTAAAGAAGTGTCATCGGTACTCAGGGGCTGCGTAGGCGCCTCGCTGAGAACCGGAGCACCTGTAGCCGGCTTTAGCGTGGTGTCGGTAGAGGTCGCGGACCTCGTATGTCGGTCCTTATCTTTGCGTCTTTTACTCAAAACTGGAGTCGGGGTATCCGACGACATACTGTAATTAAATTTTCTACCAAAAAAGTGTTGGGCGAACTCCGCCCGAAGCTTAATAGTGCGTTTGTTGAATCTAGCACAAAAACGACAGGCCGAGACGTCACGGTCTGGGCCTAAGCAAGGAATGCAGAAGGAATGGAAATCCTTATGCGGTATTTGCTTCCCACAGGAAATGCAATTATTAACTTTGTCTGACATCAGTCTGAGGCAAGAAAAGTTTCCCCAACGGGGTACTTAGCTTTCAAGAAGACTTCGGTTGAAAAATATTCATAATCTCAGGAGCTGGCCAACCGGCACTTGCGAACTGATTCTGCTTCGGGCACCGCGCGGCAACAAAGACTGAAGAAAATGGTGTCGGCTGGTTCTTTTATACCCCTGCCGCAATGACGTCAGGGAGGAGGCGACGACAACCGACGCCGGACCTAGACTTTGGAATTCGGC
Source organism: Protopterus annectens (assembly GCF_019279795.1). Classification (NCBI taxonomy): domain Eukaryota; kingdom Metazoa; phylum Chordata; order Ceratodontiformes; family Protopteridae; genus Protopterus; species Protopterus annectens. The sequence continues at coordinate 588,096,462 of NC_056725.1, forward strand.
CGACCAAGGACCCGCCTGACGGCAGGATAACCAATCTGTTATGACTGCAGCTGTATGCACGATGAACATCTGACAGACCTGCTTAGCAGTAGCATCGTCAGAAGCCTTAGCCTTGTGTGGTCTGTCTCTATCTTTATCCTTATGTTTCTTCGGGAAGTCTACGGAAGGTTGGCTGACTGACGCCATTTCGGAATGCGAAGACAGAAGACGAAAATCCCTGGCTACAATACGAGCTCTATGAAGAATGGTTCTCGCATTAAAGAGGGCACAGAACTGGCAACGGGGGACATTGTGATCTGGGCCTAAACAAGTGACGCAGTATAAGTGGAAGTCACAGTGTGGTATTTGCTTTCCACAGGCGAGACAACTGTTAACTTTTTCAGACATCAGTTAGTGCAAGAAAAAGAAAGTATCCCCAACGGGATACTTAGCTTTAGATGTTTTCAGCTGTAAATCAAAACGCTGGTAGCGAACGACTGGCACACTTGTGAACTGCTTCTGCTACAGGCTCCATGGCAAGAAAGACTGATGTAATGGTGTTGGCTGCTCTCCTTTATAGCACTGACGACCTGATGTCAGGCAGCATGCGACAGCAGCCAACACAGAAAAACACTGACCATGGTATTCAGGCTGGCATGAGCTACCACAGCAAAGATAACCCCCACAGGTGATGACTGCAACAGTGAAACACAAAGAACATTTCATGCATACATCTGCCTGTATACCCCGATGCATATGAGCTGACATCATGTGGACCTATGCCCTCAGGAAGGTAAAGCTTTGGTACCCCAGCTGGACGTCAATGGACAAAAACCCATGTGTTAAGAACACTGCTACTGCAACAGTGATTTCAGTCATGACATCTAAACATTCATCAACAGATAAATAAGACATGTTGGTATGACAGAATCGCATTACAATGTCAAGTATAGAAGCACTCTTGCAACTTTCAAAATAAACTTAAACAACTGGATGGACAGCTCCAAGTTCTCTCTCAGTCTTATCTTGTATTGCACTCTTAGTGGCTGGAGGGAACTTTTGAATATGGGTTATTGGCTAGGCTTGTAATGGCCTGCAGACTGAATGCCTAGTACTTACCCATGAAACTAAAAGGTTCTGTTGATTAACACAGCACTGACTATGCCTGACATTACAGCACAAAAGCTAAAGGCTATGAATGCTAGAGTTTCATCCAGTAATCCAGGGTTTGATTCCCTCAGTTGCCATTTGTACAATGCACATTAGAGATAATCACTTAACTAAGCAACTGCTCCTGTGACAACACTGGAAATGAGCACTTGTGCTTAGTGTACTTTACTTAGTTAAAAAAAAAGTAAAGTCATATGTACCCTTCTACTGCATCATTCAACTTAACAGTACTCCAGAAACTACAAAAAAAGAAGAGGGTGACAATGCCGGCTACACGTCCTACATTTAACCTTCCTGCAGCAGGCATGAAAATGAAAAACAAAAATCTTGTACTCATAAGAAAAAGAAGTTATACCTGTTTCACTAGTTGGACGGACAGCAATGGGTTCTGCTAGTTCAGTCTTGCCAGATCTTGTAACCCAGGCAACCTAAGGGGGGAAAAGCATTTTAAAAAGGAACACAAAAACAAATTCTAATAGTTAAAATAAAGAACCTAAAACAGTCTGAACACAACTCCCACCTACAAGGCCAAGCGCAGCTCACTCCTTGCACAACTTAATTTCTACTGTCCAGTGTATGAACTGCCCTTCTACCACACATACTCTTGAATTTTTTTTCAACAGTTTTGATTTTACACTATCATAATCATCAAATTCCTTGCATCTACCCCATAACGTCTGGCATTTCCCTCTGCTTTCCACTATCTTATTTTCAAATGGTGTCCTCTTGCTCTCGGTCATGTCTTACACATTTTTCCCCTTCTTAAACAAGGTGCCCTCTGAGACTCTTGCTTTCCCCACATGGGACTGTAAAGATTTTCACACTCCCCAACCCACTCATGCTTTTACTTGAGTACATACATATTCAGATGTTTTAATCTTTTCCTTTGAAGAAATGCTGGTACTTAACATGCACCATTTTGACAAGCATCCTGAACTTTCACCAAAACCATTTACTTTTCGTGAATGGGACAGCAAAGCTGCATATTATTCCATAGGCCTTAAAAGCTCTCTGCGCAAAGATTTGCTATTTGTAATGCCTCTTACTAAGTATATCCCATCCAGCCTTCATCACTTTCTCAAATTACATGGCTACCTTTAGTTCATTTAGTTATAACTACCAGATTGTTCTCTACATGTTTGGGGCTCCCATTACTTCTCCACTCAAGAATGTGCACTACATATAGGCTTTTGCATCTTAGGCTGTTTTCTTACAATTACGTCAGCGATGCCAACTACTTTTCATTCTGCTGTCAGTATCAAAGGTGCAGAGAGATACTACAGTTTGCAGTTCAAGAGCTTCACAGCATTGTTAGGAGAGGATGGGTATGCTCATCCTTGGGGTGGGGGTGGAGGAAGATGGGATAAAGTAGGATGTGCATAGCCACAAACCCCTGGAGGAGGTTCAGTATTACACTGGTCATGTGTGTGTGTGTGTGTGTGTGTGTGTGTGTGTGTGGGGGCTTTCAGGTGACAAACTTCATTAACAACTTTCTGGGAAAATGCCTCAGGGAAGGCACCGTAATTCCCTGAGGTAATGTGCATAACCCTTCTCCCCATCCAGAGGGAGACTGAGGGCCTTCACAAAAGCTCTCATGGCTGATGACAGCAAGAACACAAACTCCCCAGTGTCTGCCTTAACAATGGCCCTTCCAGACAGCTCTCACCCTAGTAGATCTGGCCCACCACTAGGGAAGAAATGGGCTCGAGCCAGATAGTGGAAGGCTTAATGATAAGCAGCCTGAAAGGGAATGCACCTAGAAAAAACTGTACCTTTTCACCTTCCTGACTTCTTCCTTATAAATGTTGTTAAATATCTTTGTGTCATTTACAGATGCAGCCCATCTCTAAGAAGATTTGCAATTTCAGTCAAAAGGGTTCAATCAGTATCTCAACAACATTATATTCTTTCCAGTAACCCCCTCTTCAGACTAGATTTCATTTCATATTCCTCTATATCCTGCCGACTTAGCAATATTTTACCTTTTCCACAATCAGAACTCAAAGAACTTCTGATTTATGTAACTGTCTATATGACATAGCATTAAATGAACTGTGGAAGTTGCACTAGAGATGGAGGAAAAGCAGAAAGCTAAACACACAAAGGGCAGACTGTACAAGCTGTAATTTGTCAAGCAAACGTAAAATGTGTGCAGTCCATGCATAAAGCCAATTCAGCACACATCACTTTCATCAAGTAGACAAAGAATGCTACCAGATGCACCAAACACTACTTTCCTGGGTATTCATGATACACAGAGTCCTTGAAGCCATTAAATACCGAATACTCCAAAATTCTATATGTACAAGATACACTAATTCAATAAACATTTCCTCATATTTCATACTATTAAGGTCAAAGTGACAGATTGCAACTCTGCACTTGTTTTGATTCACCCATTATGAAGGAAAAATAATTCAGTAGTCCTTGCACGAACATTCTCAGTCTTCACGGGATCAGAACATTATCTTACTTACTTCAGGTGCAAAATCTGCAATGTGCGACTTCTCCTTTTCCAGTGCCGCTTGTGACACAAACATGGGGAAATAGCAGTTTTGTACACCAAGCTTCTTAATCTCTGCATCAAAAAAATCTTTAATGGCTTCCCAAATAGCAAAGGCCCAGGGGCGAAGAACATAGCAACCACTGACATCATAATATTCAATCATTTCTGATTTTGTGATGACCTACAAAAAACAGAGACAACATTAAGCTAAAATAACAGCTATATGACATCCCTGAAGTTATCCAATGCTCCAAAAGGCGCTCCCCATGCTTAAAAAAATACATACACATAGCTTCAGCAGTAAACTTGTGGCAGACAAGTAACTACCAGACTGATGGGGCTGACACGGATTTCATGTTAAACAAGGAAAGACAGGGCACTATGTGGGCTGGTGGTAATGACTTCATGTTAAACAAGCACAATACCGCCTGATGATGGTTTACAATGCCTTTTGTTTTTCTCTCAATTCCAAGAGAGGGGCTCCTACTTTCATCCACCCACCAAATAAATAGTTATTATGCTGAGACTAAAACTAGCCAACAGATCACACTGACTAAACAAAACAGTAAAGCAGCCACAGCTTTGTGGCACAGAGGGATAAAGCACCGATTACAGCTCTGAAGATCAGTGATCAGTTAGTGGCACAGGCATCTGAGGGACCAGGCAGAGGAGGATGAGTCTGAGCATCCAACACCAGCTCACTCATTTTCAGGGAGGGGGAGGTGGCTACATCCACAGGCAATGGAGACCCTTAGTAGTGGGAGGGTGCATCACTTGTCTGTAGTGTATGTGCTGGTTCACACTGTATCGGGCAGGGACAGTTCTGCTCAGCAGGAGAAAAGGAGATGCCTGAAGGAGCACCAATGCCTCCTTTCCTGACCAGGTAGCCAGAGAGTCCTCAGGCAGCCAGGGAGAGAGCCATTCCAAGGGATCAGCAAGTGACCCACACCCTAAGACCGGACTCTCACTGCCAAGAGAATACATAGGCCAATATGGCTTCTCAGGCTGGCTAGCATTGGGATGCCAAATTCCTGCCCCAGAGGAAAGAATGGCTAAATGAGTGCAAATAGTGGAGCCACTAGGTAGAGTCCCTTGGAAGTGAAGGGAAAAACAAAATAATGGTGAAGCAATCCCTCTAGAAAGAACATTGAAGGAAACAAATGGATGGTAATAGAAAACACTAACAATATTAATGTCATACAATGTAAAGAAAACTGCTGTTATGTAAGCTTAGGAAAAACGAGTTCCAAACAGTAGAGTTACAGAGATACTTATACTTTAGTAACCTTGACAGCATTACGCCAGAAAAAAAGCTCCCATACATCTCTGAAAAACAGGCATCTGTGTCTCATGAGTAGCTCCTGGTTAACACAGACTAAATGAAATGGCTGCCCAATAACACGCAGACACACAATGGATTAACTCAACATTCCATAAAAAGTCCTTACTTAAAGTCTTGGGAACATCCATAAGCCATCTATTTAAGTGCCATTGTTTTTGTCAACACAACCTTGAAAGATAACAATCCTTTCAATAAGCAGTACTGCCTAAGAGAAAATGTTTTATGTCTATATATCTTGCAGACAGACTTCTTTAGTGAGTCCCCACCCCCACCCCAAACTGGGATTTCCGATTTCTGTTTCTCTGCACCAAATATACAAATATCAGTACCTATGTTTGTGGAAGACATGCCTGCTATGGTCTACAGTACACATTGTGCATGAGTTACAGAGCATGCTTTCCACAACAGTCAAGTAAATAATTCAAACAAGAGAGCTTTCTAAAATAAAGTAAAGCTGCATTAAAGCACAAATCTTCTCTATATGTCCATTACTTTCTAATGCACTATATGGCATAAAATTAAGATGATAAAGCCAAGCTCACTAGGTGGATGAGTCAGGGTTACACAGGGACTCCCATTCAGAAATCTTATACCACCTAATTACGACATGTACTCAAGAAAGTATTGTTGTGTCAGAACTTGACATAACCTTAGATGTCCTTCTCTTCTATATCCTGCTGTATCCATGACATCAGGGAGTTTACCTCTGGTGAACTCTCGTACGTCCGGCAATCATACAAAAGTTAATTGCAACCGCTAGGTTGCATGCGATGTCCTGCTTCTCTCTTTTGGATGTTGGTTGTAAACAGACATTTGGTATAAAGTGGACATCAGCATGCACCTTCTTCAGAAATGAACGCCACCGCAATCAGCGGCTAGAGAGTGGGTACACTCCAGGAGTCAAACAAATGTGAGGGGGAAGGCTGGGTGAGAAGCTATGCAGCAGTATATACAAGAGAAGGACATCTAAAGTTATGGTAAGTTCTTACACAACAATACTATGTCCTTCTATTCCTATGTTGCTGTATCCATAACATCAGGGAGAGTGCAACAGCTCCTGTCCTAAGAAAAGGGTGGAGGACCAGAAGCACTTTCCACAAACCCATGAAGAATGGGTCTAGCAAATCCTGCTCTGGCTCTAGAGACAATGTCCAATTTGTAGTGCTTACTGAATGTGTGTACAGAGGACCATGTAGCTGCTTTGAGAATAGCAGCTGTGTCCAAACCTTTAAAGAATGCCCCTGAGGAGAGCAACCTACCATGGGTTGTGTAACAGAAGGAAATGGTTTTAGACATCTAACAGGATATCGTTTGCTTGGAAACAGGGTGTCCCAGGGCTATTGGGTGGTATGAGATGAAGAGCCTGTCAGACTTGCAGATGGGTTTGGTCTTGGCCAAATAATATTTGAGCTGTCTGTGTACATCTAAGGAGTGAAGTATCCTCTCTGCCGGGTTTTGGGCAGAGGGGAAAAAAGGTTGGCAGGTTGATAGCCTGGTTTAAGGACAGCTCATTGACAACTTTAGGCATGAAGGTTGGGTTAGTACGTAAACATACTTTACCATTATGGAAGACAGTGAAAGGGGGGAGACCTTAATGGTCTTGAGTTCCGAAACCATTCTGGCTGAAGTGATGGCTACCAAGAGTATAGTTTTCCAAGTGCAGTGTTGGAGGGAGCAGTCTTTGGCTGGTTCAAAGGGTGGTAGATTTTTCTAGAACAAAATTTAGATCATAAGGAGGAGGAATGGGCTTCCTTGGGGGCCTGAAATGTAGTCGCCCTTTCAAAAATAGTTTGGCTTCTAACCTTGAAGCCAAAGGTGGTACCAGGGGCAGGTATGCTGAGATGGCAGATAAATGGGTTTTAATGGAGTAGGATAGTCCAGACTTCATTAGGTCACACAAGTTAAGACAAGACCACTGAGGGCTCTGCCATCAGTGGCTGCAAGTTGTTTTTCTGACACCATATAAAAAAATCTCTTCCACTTATACAAGTGAGCATGTCCTCTGTGTATAGGTGTCTGAAGGGAATCAGTGCCCTATCACCCACAGTGTAAGATTCAGTGTGGACAGTTGGGGGGTAAGTGTGTTCCCTTCTCCTGTGTGAGCAGGTCCATTTATTGGGGTAACTTGTGATGGCTGGTCTTGGCTAGATGTAGTAATGGGGGAACCAATGCTGCCTTGGCCAAAAGGGAGTCATCAGCAAAATCTGAGGCTGTTCCTTCTGAATTGTCAGTAGGACTCCTTGTATGAGAGGGAAGGGGGGAATGCATAAGTGTACATCCCCTTACCTGGGATTGAGAGGGCATCCACCTTTCATGCTTCTGGAAGCGGTGCCCTAGAACAGAAAGGTTGGGAGCTACCTGTTCATGGGGGAGGCAAAGAGATCCACATCTGGAATACCCCATTGATGGACAAAGTGCAGAAAAGCATCACTGTTCAGCATCTTCTCATGTGACATGGTCATGGTCCTGCTTAATGAGTCTGCCATCCCATTATCTGCAGAAGGGATATACACCACTTGGAAGAGATTCTGTTTTTCCAGGGCGATTTCCCAAGCCTGCAGTCCTAGCCTGCACAGGACGTAGGACCTTGCCCCCCCCCCCCCATTTATTGATGTACCACAGCACCATGGTACTGTCTGTGTTCCACCTCAGAGTGCCTGGTAGAAGCTGATCCTCGAAGATCATCAAGGTCAATATGAAGGCTCTCATTTCGTTGATACTGATGTGGTCTTTCTGTTGAGTGAGGATCCAGGTGTTCCTCACTCTCCATTCTCCTCAGGTTGCACCCCACCCTGTGTCTGAGGCATCTAGAGAGAGATCCTGGTTGGAGGGCATTGGTTGTAAGGGCAGACCAGGATTTGACTGAATCTGGGTTATCTACCACTTAAGTTCCCTGCCCAGGCATGGAAGCATGGGGATCATGAACTCTAGCGGATGTAGGTGTTGCTTCCAGATTGTTTGCAAGTACCACTGGAATTTCCACATGTGAAGCCTTGTCCGAGGTACCATGGGGATGGTCGAAGCCATGAATCCTAGGGTTCTGAGGAATTCTCTGGCTGAGATGGCTTTGACAGGAAGAAGTTCCCTGAAGTAAGACGTGCGTATCACAGTTTTTTCTGGGGAAGGCAAGCCATCAACTCCCTTGTCAGGATCAGATATCCCAGGGACACTTGATCCTCTCAGGGAATAAGGGCTGACTTTTTTGAGGTTTATAGTAAAGCCCAGATCTGTTAAGAGGGAGATGGTGAAGTCCAGGTGCTGTAAAGCCATGGTACTTGATGTAGCCTGAATGAAGATGTTGTCGAGGTAGGGGAAAAGTTGTATTCCCTTTGTCCTGGCAAAGGCCATGACTGGAGCCAGACATTTTGTAAATACTCTTGGGTCCGTAGACAGACCAAATGGTAAAGTACAGAACTGAAAATGTGCAAAATCCACTGAGAAACGAAGAAATTTTCTAAAGAGTGGATGGACTAGGATGTGTAAGTAGGCATCCTTTATATCCAAAGATAAAAAGAAGGCCCGTGGAAGGATCGGGACAGAAGAGTAGGTAGAGAAAGCATCCAAAAGGAGGGAACCAGGAAAATTCTTGAATAAACCCCTTTGTCTATTGCAAGCGAAGGGACTTCCTGAATTGTTTCCTGAGCGAGAAATTCCTGCAGCACTGGGGGGGGGGGGTAGTTGGTTTCGGGGGGCTGAGGAATGCCTTTGGGAGTAGGTCTGGCCTCCCAAGTCATGAAGTACCCCTACTTTATGACTGATAGGACTCAAGAGTCCAGGGTAACCTGCTTCCAAGCAGGGAGGGACAGGGAGAGACGCACGGAAAGAGGGGTGTCTGGGTGAAGAGCCTGGTAGTCACAGGCTACCAGGCGTTCCCAGTAAGGACTGTTTAGCTGAAGGAGTGGGGACCTAGAAGGGGGCTGTTTCCTGTGGTCCTTTCTGGTCTTAGCTGGCACTTTCCTAGCTGATGTTCTCACAAAGGAGGTTTTGGGAGGGTAATTTGTTTAAACATGGGACTGGGGAGACAAAAATAAGTCTCTGTTCCTGTAGTTCCTGTTCCTTGCCTTTAGTTTAGAGGGCCTTGAAGAGGTCAGAAGCACCTGTACCAAACAAGTCTTTATTGTCTAGAGGAGCGTCCTGGAGTTTAGATTTGATGTCATCATGGAGAGGCTGCAATCTAAGCCAAGAGCATCTCCTGATGACAGATCCAAAGGCAGCAGCCCTGGATGAAGCTTCTATGGTGTTGTAACTGCACTTAAATGGAATGTTTGGTCACTTGGGTGCAGGAATTCAAAACAGTGGATATTTTGGACTTAGTCAGGGAGCTCCCCCAATTGTTTGACCACATCTGCCATCAGAGCCAAAAAGCATTTGGCCATGTGGGTCTGGTAGTTGATGGCACTTACTTCTAAGGTGGCAGAGGTGTATACTTTTTCCCCAAACGCTCAAACAGTCTGCTCTCTTTACCTGAGAGCAGCAGAGGTGAAGGGAAGTAATTTACAAGTTTTATCAGCAGCCACAGTAATAACTGAAGGGTCTGTGGACGGGGCTTTGTACAGGAAATTGGCTTCATCAGGGAACTTGTAAAATCTACCTGGGCATTTGGGTGCAGGGGGCTGCAAATCAAGATTTTTTTGAAGCAGCCAGGAAAGTAGCCAGGAAAGCAGGTTGCATGGTGGGGTACACCAGAGGGGCTAAGACTCCAACAGGGTAGTTCGTAATATCTCTTTTGGTTCTCAGTGTCCTGACTGCTGTCTCACTTGAAGAAATTTTGCATTTGTGCAATGGTCTCAAAGGTGAAGTCCTCTCCTGGGGAATCTGTGCTGTTGGATTCCTCCTCTGGGGAGGCATATCCCAGAGGAGAAGCAATTTGACAAGAATAACTGAGGGATTCATCATCAGATGAATCATCTTCTCCAGAGTAGATGTTGGGAGCAGGTCCCTTAGGGGTAGAGAATGAAGGGGTCTGGGCCTGAGTCAGGGCCTGATGTAAGACCAGAAAGGCGTTTAGAAGACTTTGGATGAATGCCTGCCAATCTGGAGGCTGTTTGACGGAAGGGGTAGATGGAGGATGAGAAATATGCTTAGTCTTTTGTTTTCTCTTTTTATGCGACTCCGATGGCAAATAATCGGCGATACGATGAAGGGTATGATGTGATGGATGGCACTCCACAACATCAGAGGCTATATCTTCTCACACAACAATCGTACGCCTGCAAATTCCTCCAAGATGTGACCTTGGGTGTGTTACCGGCTTCCTCCTGGCTATCCACCAAAAGAAAATCTGAGGACTCCGGCTTGGAATCCGGGCATTCACCGGCCTTGAGAGGTATGGCTGGAGTGGAGGGCGCAGCAGTCAGTTCAGGCCTAAACTTTTTTACCTTCTTGACTGGAGGCTCATCCGATGAACCAGACATCAGATTCATACAATAAGCTGACCGTTCAAGCCTCTGATTCTCTAGGTAGAGTTTTCAATGCTGCTAAGTGGCTTCTAAGGGTTTTGGCAACAAAGGACTGACAAATACTACAAGTGGTATAGTCGTGTTCTTGGCCTAAGCAAAACAGGTACAGCTCATGCGAGTCCTTATGTGGAATTTGCCCTCCACACCTACACTTGCCCTTCCTACCTGATATGCACCCAAAGAAGTAGCTAGCAAATAATACTTACCTGAAGTCGGATGGAGCGAAATCACTTCTTCAGAAAGAGCGATGACCGGCGCTGGCAGTCACACAGGCGGCAGAATAGTGCTAAAAAGGTGCATACTGACATCGGCTTTATACCAGACGTCCATTTACGACAGACGTCCAAAAGAGAGATATGGGACATTGAGCGCACCGTAGTGGTAGCATTTAACTTTTGTATAATGGCCGGACATACGAGAGTTCACCAGAGGCAAACTCCCAGATGTTATGGATACAGCAGCATATAAATAGAAGGACATCTACCCTGCTTTGGAAGGACTTCTGAAGTAGCTCTATCTAAAAGAAAAATATCCTTAAGAAGTTTTTAAAAAAGGCCAGGGATGACCCCAACTCAGAGATGCAAAGGCGCCTCAACAGAATGTCTACAGGAGACAAGGAGACAACCCTGACAAAGGAAGCTCTGCTTCTATGTGTAGATCCAAACTACAGTGCCTTGTACTGACTGAAGTGCCGACTACTTCTGAAGCAAAAATTTACCCAAGGAATTTCATTGTCTGGTTCTCGCAAAGGTTAGCTAGTGACCAAGGTGCAAACACCTAACAAAGATGATTTCTCATCCATGGAATAATGGAAAATCTCACTTTGTAAAATGTCCCTTCCTGACATCAGGAACAGGGTATCAAATCTCTGAGGGTAAAAAGTTTCATCCATCCTGATAAACTTGTTTGGCTTCCTCTTTCTATCAAACGCAAAACAGGACCTTCATCTGGAGAGTTAACTATCAAGCAGTAAAAACAAAGGTATTTTTGAATGAAGCAGTAACTCAACATTTTTCTGAGCTGCTAGAAGAAAAAAAAAAAAGATAAAATTGACAAACTACTACCATGAAAAGACCTGGATTCCATGGAAGATTTACACCCAACTGTCAAGAATTCCAAACCTCACCTGAAAGAAAGCAGCCTACCTAAGGAAAAGCATGCAGCATACAAACATGAGAGCCACTAAGAAGATGGGCTTAAAAGTTGAAAGTCTTTTACTCAAAATACAGGCAAGAGTGGATTTAGGTCAACTGGTGCCCTAGGCAAAAGGGCTCCACGGTGCCCCCACCACACTATCAGGTGCCCCCATCGTGGTCTACCTAGACCAAATAAATACTGGAAAAGCGCCCCTACTAGAGTGGCGCCCTAGGCGACCACCTAGTTGGCCTATGCCCAAGACCGGCTATGAATACAGACCCCACTAAGGGAGTGGAATATTTCACATGGGGTATAAGGTGATAGGTCACCTCTCAGGAAATGCCTGGATAGATTTTATGAACCAAAGATTAACCTTTTACAAAGTCACAAAGAGATAATAAAGGCAAGGAATGTACTCTCATGACAAAGTAACTCAAAACAGGTCAGACAGACAATTGTAATACACAAAAAAATTCCACAAAGAAGCAGAGAAACTGTCAACAACACTTTATTGAACCCAGGTGGAAAAATAATTTTATCAGTAAATATCATGAGTAGAGAGAGGGCTTTTGAGTTGTCATCACAATTTCTGATGCCTCCTCCAGGTAAGCCATAGGCACCCCTACGAAGAATGGCCTGGTCTACACTAAAAGGCAAGCCTTGGGCTTGACGCTGAATCCCTTTAATTATGAGGCAACAAGCAGTGCATTCAAATGGGACCTCCTACTGCTAGGAACTTTCCAGCAGAAAGTTAAATTATGTCTACAACTCCAGACACTCGTGCAATCATGGTGCAGCACTATCTTCTATCCACAAGATGGAGCTCTTTAGTCAGATATTCATAGCTGCATGTCCAACTTGCCTCCTGCTTCATCAAGATCCTGTCCTCACTGGTTAATTGGTTATAAAAAAATGTAAAAGGTGGGGAATGCAACAGACCGCCTTCACTACCTCAGCTCTTTTACACATTATAAGAATAAAAAAAAGAGCTGGCGAAATATACTGGGCAGATATAGGTTCATATGACTAATCTGGATAGATGCTATTTAAGAAAGTACAGTTTTGTACTTACCATAAATGTAGATGTCCGATAGGAATGCATCTGCAGTCTTCACAAATGGGTTGTCCTGTCGTCAGGCAGCCCTTCGGTCGGCCGGATTCCAAAGTCTGGGTCTGGCTTCGGCTGGTGTCGCACTTCACCCGACGTCATTGCGGCAGTTCTTCGGGTATAAAGGCATCAGCCGGCGCCATTTTCCTCAGTGTTTCTTGCCCCAGATGCCAGGTGCCCTCTTGGATGGCTAAATTTGGATAAATGCCAAAGTTTCCAAATAGTAGAGAGCAAACACACAAAATAAGCATGTATGTACATATATACAAACAAATACACCATAATAGATCCCCCCCAAGCTAGCTGAAGGTTGGCAGGAGTACCTCAGAGGGGAAGGAGGGAGGGTAATCCTGACTGCAGATGCATTCCTATCGGACATCTACATTTATGGTAGGTACAAAACTGTACTATGTCCTTCAAGGATGCATCTGCAGTCTTCACAAATGGGTAGAATACCATAGCTAAACTAGGGGAGGAGGAATGAGTAGAGATTATGGTGTAGTTAGGATCCCTTGCAACACAGCAGTGGCAAAACCAGCTCGGGATCTAGAGTATAAAGGTAAGTTATAATGCTTGGCAAATGTATGCACGGAGGTCCAAGTAGCAGCCTCTATAATGTCCTTGGTAGCCACTCCTCGTAAGAAAGCTGTGGTAGTGGCTGTAGCCCTTGTGGAGTGAGGCCTGATGTTCTCTGGAGTTTTCTTTCCATGATAGCAGTAACAAAATCTAATGCAATTTCCTATCCATTTGGAGATTGTCTGTTTTGAAATTGGTTTTCCTTCCTTCCCTGTTGCATATGCTACCAGAAGCTGGTCAGTTTTTCTATTGGTTTTTGTCCTGTCCAGGTAGTAGCGTAATTGTCTATGCACATCCAAGGTATGTAGTAGCCTTTCTCCCATGTTCTGTGGGTTGGGGAAGAATGTAGGAAGGTGGATAGCCTGATTTAAAGAGACTCTGGATACCACCTTAGGCATAAATGTAGGATTTGTTCTCATGGACACTCTATCTTGATGGAAGATCAGGAAGGGTTGCACTGCCATTAATGCCTGTAGTTCAGAGACCCTTCTTGCTGAAGTTATTGCCAGCAGGAATGCAGTCTTCCAGGATAAGTATTGTAATTCTGCTGTTGCTGCTGGTTCGAAAGGGGGAAGTGTCAATTTTTTAGCACAAAGTTCAAGTCCCATGCTGGTAATGGAGGTTTCCGGGGAGGTTTCACATTTTTAATTCCTCTCAGAAACTGTCTGAGCAGAGGATGCAAGAAGACAGGAGGATCCAAGCTGTATTCTGCTGAAATAGCTGAGGCATGTATCTTGATGGAAGAGTAGGACAGGCCTGTATGGAAGAGCTCTGCCAAGTACTCCAGGATGTTGGCTATGTTCACCAGTGTCACTTCTTGCCCCTTTGCAGTACTCCAAGTGAGATATCTTTTCCATTTTGCTGCATAATTCTTTCTTGTTGAAGGTCTTGAGCCTCCAGGATTATGTCCTTAACCCTTTGGGATAAATTTGGGTTAATTGTTGTCATGTAATGTTCCAGGCAGTTAGCTGCAGAGTTTTCAGGTTTGGATGCAGGATGTTGAAGTTGTTCTGTGTTAACAGTAATGGGATCAGGGGCAGTGTCCATATTTGTTCCCGGGACATGCTCCTCAGCAATGGATACCAATGTTGTCTTGGCCAGTCTGGAGCTATCAGAATGATCCTCGGATGTTCCTCTTTGATCTTCAGAAGCACCTTGTGCATCAAAGGAAGTGGTGGGAATGCATATGCTATCAGGTTTTCCAACTGAAAGATAGGAGTCCACCTTCCAAGCAAGTGGGTGGTACGTCCTTGTGCAGAATTTCTTTAGCTGGTGATTGAGTGGGGATGCAAACAAGTCTATTTGTGGTAATCCCCATTCTCTTGTGATGGCTTTGAAGATGTCCGGATGCAGCATCCATTCGTGGGCATCTGTGGTAGTTCTGCTTAATATGTCTGCTAGAATGTTTTCCTTCCCTGGTACATAAATAGCTTGTAACTGAATGTTGTAGCTCAGAGCCACATCCCATAGGTCCAGTGCCAGCCGGCATAGAGGATATGAGTGTGTGCCTCCCTGTTTGTTGATGTACCACATAACTGTGGTGTTGTCTGTCCTTATCATCAGCTGACCTTCTTGGAGAAAAGGTTTGAAGGCCTGGATTGCCAATTTTACTGCCATCATTTCTTTTAGATTTATGTGCAGGTGCAGCTGGTCTTGAGTCCATAGGCCTTGAATGCACCTGTCCAGCATGTGTGCCCCCCAACCGAGGTCTGAGGCATCTGTCGTGATGGTTTGAGTTGGTTGGCTTTTGCAGAAGGGCAATCCTGAGTTTGATTGGCAGGCCTGAGCCCACCATAGGAACTCTTTCTTCAGGCAGGGAATCATTGGAATTTTGGTTTCTAGGCTGTGCTTGTGTTGAGACCACAAATTCTTTAGGTACCATTGTAGCTTTCTCATATGCAGCCTGGCATGAGGGACCAGTATTATGCAGGATGCCATGAAGCCTAGAGCTTGCAGCACTTTTCTTGCAGTTAGATGGTTCTGCTTTGTTAATGCCAAGAAGTAGAGAGGAAGCTGCTCTTTCTTTTCTGCAGTCAGGGATGCCATTTGATTTGATGTGCCCAGTTCTGCACCCAGAAAGGTTATTCTTTGGGATGGAATCAGCCTTGACTTTTTTATATTGACTGTATATCCCAGGGCTTGCAGCAGGTAAATGACTCTTTGTAGGTCTTCTGTTAGTTTTATTTTGTTGTCCGCTTGTATCAGGCAGTCGTCCAGGTAGGGATAGATTTGAATCCCCTGAAGTCTGCAATGAGCGATTACTGATGCCAGGCATTTCATAAACACTCTGGGCGCAGTAGATAAGCCAAAGGGCAATGCTGAGAATTGATAATGCTCTGATCCTGCAAGAAATCTGAGGTATCTTCTGCAAATTGGTCTTATGGGGACGTGCAGGAATACCTCCTTGAGATCTAGAGTTACCAGCCAAGACTCCTTGCCCAGCATGGGAAGAAGCTGCTGTACGGTCAGCATTTTGAATTTTGGAACAATGAGGAATGTGTTTAAAGTGGACAGGTCTAGAATAGGCCTCCATTTGTTTTCTTTTCTTGGTACCAGGAAGAGTCTGGAGTAAAATCCCTTTCCTTGCTCCAAAGGTGGTACCTTTTCCACAGCTCGCATTCTTAGTAATTGAGATATTTGCTTTAGAGCTTCTGTCCTTTCAGTAGGTGGCAGGTTTGGCATTCCTCTTTTGCTTGGTAGAGTATGGAAATGGAACCTGTAACTTTGGTCTATAGTTTGCAAAATCCATTTTTCTCTTGTGATGCAATGCCAGTTGTTTGAAAATAAGGTTAGCTTTCCGCCTAAGGGTGCTTCTAGTTGTTCCCTGGTAGGCGGTGCCACCGTCAAGTCACTGTGATTGAGTTGTTGTAGTGGTGGTGGTTGCATCCGTGCCTCGCTGGTTGTTACCCTGCCACTGGCGTCCCCTGTAGGCACCCCTGGTTTGGTTTCTGCCTCTCGAGCCTATTCCTGCCTCTTTGTGCCCTAGAGGAGTCTGGAAAGGACCAATTCTTGGAGAGCCAGTTCCTGCTAAACCTTGGAGGTTGAACTTGTAAGAAATCTTTCACTGTTTGTACAGATTTTGCCTTCTCTTCCATCTTTTTTAGTACCTGTTGCGCAGGGGAACCAAATAAACTGACCTTGTCCATAGGTGCATCCAAAAGCTTTGATTTAACATGGTCTGGTAATGCATGTTCTTTCAGCCATGCATGCCTCCTGATAACTGTGCCAGTCATGGCTGATCTAAAGGAAGCCTCCAGTGCATCATAGCCACATTTTAAAGAATGGTTACTAACCTGCTGTATGTTATGTACCATTTCTTGAACATATTTCTTATCTAAAGATTCTTCAGAGGACAGTTTTTAGTCAACTGGTCAAGCATAAACTCTTGGTATTGAATCATATGAAATTGGCAGTTCAAAGCTCTAGCTGACAAAGTAGCAGAGGTGTAAACTTTTACCCCATCTCTAAGGACCTGGATTCCCTTTCAGAGGGGAGCTGTTTGTTAATGGAAGGAGCTGCTACAGCTTAAGGACCCTGGGAGAAAGTCTCTGGATCTGCAAAGGAGCCTTATATAAATGGTGATGAGTGTCCGGGACCCTGTAGAACCTATCGGGCTTAGCAGGAGCCGGAGGTAATGAATCAGGAGCAGTGCAAGCATCATTAAATGCATCATCAACAACAGAAAGAACTGGAGGAATAGCTAAAGGCCTATGCTGTGGCAAATGTAGAAAGGTCCTAAGCCTTTTTCTGGAGTCTGAGAAATCTTGGCCCTGCCACTGAAATTGTTCCCTCATAGCATGCAAGGTTTCCCCAAAGGAAAATTCCTCAGGAGGAGAGGCTGAAGGGATGGACTCCTCAGCATCAGAGTCTTCGTAAGGAGAATAAGCAGCCTCAGGAGGGTCTGTATGTTCTGAGTCATCAGAGGAATCATCTGTGGATACTGGCTCAGGGGGCTGTGCTCTAGGCCTTTTTTCTGGAGGAGGGAGAGAGGCCCTGTCTGGATGAGGTTGGGCTCCACGAATTAAAGAGATGAGATCCTCAGCCAAAGTTAGCATATGGGAGCTGGTGCTGGGCCTGAGAGAGGGGGGCTTGGCAGGCACCGTTTTTGATGCTTTGGCTGCTTTAGCCCTGGCAAAGGCCTTAATAGACATTGCTGCAGGAGGCCTAGCAGCTCCACGTGCAGGGGTAGAAATATCCAGGGGAATGGTATCTGATAAATCCTGTGAAACCGCAACAGAAGGTTGGATTTCAGAAGCCGTTTCTACCAGGTTAGAAGAGGCCTCGGTAGAAGGCATGATTTCGGCTGAAGAAAGAACCACTTGCTCGGTTTCGGCCGAAACCGAGACACTCGCGGTTTGCTTAATCGCGGTTTCGGCCGAAACCGCGGACCGCGAGTGTCGGTCCTTTCTTATGCGTTTTGGTACTTTGCGAAGTCGGAGGATCCGACGGCATAATATATGCAAAATCGGAGCCGAAAATATGTTCAGCAAACTCCGACCGACATCTAAGCATCCGTCGGTTAAAAGAAGCACAGGCTAGACAAGCTGCAACGTCGTGGTCTGGGCCTAAACAATGTATGCAGTAGGAGTGGAAATCTTTATGAGGTATTTGTTTCCCACAAGATAAACAGTTATTCACTTTCTCTGACATCGGCTGAGGCAAGAAAGAGTCCCCAACGGGGTACTTAGCTTTTTAGAAGTCTTCGAAGTAATATTCGGTAGTAGTAATCTCTGGATCTGACCGACCGGCACTTGCGAACAGCTTCTGCTTCGGGCGCCACGCGGCAAGAAAGACTGGGGAAAATGGCGTTGGCTGATGCCTTTATACCCGAAGAACTGCCGCAATGATGTCGGGTGAAGTGCGACACCAGACGAAGCCAGACCCAGACTTTGGAATCCGGCCGACCGAAGGGCTGCCTGACGACAGGACAACCCATTTGTGAAGACTGCAGATGCATCCTTGAAGGACATCACTAGAACTGGAGTTATGTGTGGGCTGATACAGTTCATAATAACAATTGCATTCTTGTAAGATCACCATTCTCATTTACATTTGATGAAGAAAGCTTCAGGATCCAGAAATACAAAAAATATGAAGAATAAATTAACCTTAAACTCATCGCAGTGGTGCTTGAGCCAAGTCACATTACAAGGAAACAAAATGTGCAGTATACCTATTTATTAAACACATTCAGTGGTGGAATAAGGGCTTAACCAAATTCCAGTGTACACGAAAACTTTTTTTTTTTCAAGATCATACACAGGAGTTTTGGTTTTGCGGTGGTTAAGAAAGTACAGTTTTGTACCTACCATAAATGTAGATGTCCGACAGGAATGCATCTGCAGTCCTTACAAATGGGTTGTCCTGTCGTCAGGCAGCCCTTCGGTCGGCCGGATTCCAAAGTCTGGGTCCGGCTGCGGCTGGTGTCGCACTTCACCCGACGTCATCGCTGCAGTTTTTCGGGTATAAAGGCATCAGCCGACGCCATCTTCCTCAGTGTTTCTTGCCCCAGATGCCAGGTGCCCTCTTGGATGGCTAAATTTGGATAAATGCCAAGGTTTCCAAAAAGTAGAGAGCAAACACATAAAATAAGCATGTATGTACATATATACAAACAAATACACCATAATAGATCCCCCCCCAAGCTAGCTGAAGGATGGCAAATACCCTAGGAATACCTCAGAGGGGAAGGTGGGTGGGTAATCCTGACTGCAGATGCATTACTATCGGACATCTACATTTATGGTAGGTACAAAACTGTACTATGTCCTTCAAGGATGCATCTGCAGTCCTTACAAATGGGTAGAATACCATAGCTAAACTAGGGGAGGAGGAAAAAGGTAGAGATTATGGTGTAGCTAGGATCCCTTGCAAAACAGCAGTGGCAAAACCTGCTCGGGATCTAGAGTATAAAGGTAAATTGTAATGCTTGGCAAATGTATGCACGGAGGTCCAAGTAGCAGCCTCTATAATGTCCTTAGTAGCCACTCCTCGTAAGAAAGCTGTGGTAGTGGCAGCAGCCCTTGTGGAGTGAGGCCTGATGTTCTCTGGAGTTTTCTTTCCATGGTAGGAGTAACAAAATTTAATGCAATTTCCTATCCATTTGGAGATTGTCTGCTTTGAAATTGGTTTTCCTTCCTTTCCTGTTGCATATGCTACCAAAAGCTGGTCAGTTTTTCTATTGGACTTGGTCCTGTCCAGGTAGTAGCGTAATTGCCTATGTACATCCAAGGTATGTAAGAGTCTTTCTCCCCTGTTCTGTGGGTTGGGGAAGAATGTAGGTAGGTGGATAGCCTGGTTTAATGACACTCTGGATACCACTTTAGGCATGAATGTAGGATTTGTTCTCATGGACACTATCTTGATGGAAGATCAGGAAGGGTTGCACTGCCATTAATGCCTGTAGTTCAGAGACCCTTCTTGCTGAAGTTATTGCCAGCAGGAAAGCAGTCTTCCAGGAGAAGTATTGCAATTCTGCTGTTGCTGCTGGTTCGAAAGGGGGAAGTGTCAATTTTTCTAGCACAAAGTTCAAGTCCCATGCTGGCAATGGTGGTTTCCTAGGAGGTTTTACATTTTTGATTCCTCTCAGAAACTGTCTGAGTAGAGGATGAGAGAAGACAGGAGGATCCAAGCTGTATTCTGCTGAAATAGCTGATGCATGTATCTTGATGGAGGAATAGGACAGGCCTGTATGGAAGAGCTCTGCCAAGTACTCCAGGATGTTGGCTATGTTTACCAGTGTCACATCTTTGCCCTTTGCAGTACTCCAAATGAGATATCTTTTCCACTTTGCTGCATAATTCTTTCTTGTTGAAGGTCTACGAGCCTCCAGGATTATGTCTTTAACCCTTTGGGATAAATTTGGGTTAATTGCTCTTATGTAATGTTCCAGGCAGTCAGCTGCAGAGTTTTCAGGTTCGGATGCAGGATGTTGTAGTTGTTCTGTGTTAACAGTAATGGGATCAGGGGTAGTGTCCATATTTGTTCCCGAGACATGCTTCTCAGTAGTGGGTAACCAATGTTGTCTTGGCCAGTCTGGAGCTATTAGAATGATCCCAGTCTGGAGCTATTAGAATGATCCTTGGACGGTCCTCTTTGATCTTCAGAAGCACCTTGTGCATCAAAGGAAGAGGTGGGAATGCGTATGCTGTCAGATTTTTCCAACTGAAAGATAGGGAGTCCACCTTCCAAGCAAGTGGGTGGTATGTCCTTGTGCAGAATTTCTTGAGCTGATGATTGAGTGGGGATGCAAACAAGTCTATTTGTGGTAATCCCCATTTTCTTGTAATGGCTTTGAAGATGTCCGGATGTAGCATCCATTCGTGGGCATCTGTGGTAGTTCTGCTTAATATGTCTGCTAGAATGTTTTCTTTTCCCGGTACAAAAACTGCTTGTAACTGAATGTTGTAGCTCAGAGCCACATCCCATAGGTCCAGTGCCAGCTGGCATAGAGGACATGAATGTGTGCCTCCCCGTTTGTTGATGTAACCACATAACTGTGGTGTTGTCTGTCCTTATCATCAACTGACCTTCCTGGAGAAATGGTCTGAATGACTGGATTGCCAATTTTACTGCCAGCATTTCCTTTAGATTTATGTGCAGGCGCAGCTGGTCTTGAGTCCATAAGCCTTGTATGCACCTGCCCAGCATGTGTGCCCCCCAACCGAGGTCTGAGGCATCTGTCGTGATGGTTTGGTTTGGTTGACTGTTGCAGAAGGGCAATCCTGTGTTCGATTGACAGGCCTGGGACCACCATAGGAACTCTTGCTTCAGGCATGGGATTATTGGAATTTTGGTTTCTAGGCTGTGCTTGTGTTGGGACCACAAATTTTTCAGGTACCACTGTAGCTTTCTCATATGCAGTCTGGCATGAGGGACCAGAATTATGCAGGATGCCACGAAGCCTAGGGCTTGAAGCACTTTTCTTGCAGTTAGATGGTTCTGCTTTGTTAATGCCAAGAAGTAGAGAGGTAGTTGCTCTTTCTTTTCTGCAGTTAGGAATGCCATTTGTTTTGAAGTGTCCAGCTCTGCACCCAGAAAGGTTATTCTTTGGGATGGAATCAGCCTTGACTTTTTTATATTGACTGTGTATCCCAGGGCTTGTAACAGGTAAATGACTCTCTGTAAGTCTTCTGTTAGCTTGTTTTTGTTGTCCGCTTGTATCAGGCAGTCGTCCAGGTAGGGATATATTTGGATCCCCTGAAGTCTGCAATAAGCAATTACTGATGCCAGGCATTTCGTGAACACTCTGGGCGCAGTAGACAAGCCAAAGGGCAATGCTGAAAATTGATAATGCTCTGATCCTGCAAGAAATCTGAGGTATCTTCTGCAAATTGGTCGAATGGGGACGTGCAGGTATGCCTCCTTGAGATCTAGAGTTACCAGCCAAGACTCCTTGCCCAGCATGGGAAGAAGCTGCTGTAGGGTCAGCATTTTGAATTTTGGAACAATGAGGAATGTGTTTAAAGCGGACAGGTCTAGAATAGGTCTCCATTTGTTTTCTTTTCTTGGTACCAGGAAGAGTCTGGAGTAAAATCCCTTTCCTTTCTCCATAGATGGTACCTTTTCCACAGCTCTCATTCTTAATAGTTGAGATATTTGCTTTAGAGCTTCTGCCCTTTGAGTAGGTGGTAGGTTTGGCATTCCTCTCTTTCCTGGTAGAGTATGGAAGTGGAACCTGTAACCTTGGTCTATAGTTTGCAAAATCCATTTTTCCCTTGTGATGCAATGCCAGTTCTTTGAAAATAAGGTTAGCTTTCCGCCTAAGGGTGCTTCTAGTTGTTCCCTGGTAGGCGGTGTCACTGCCAAGTCACTGTGATTGAGTTGTCGTAGTGGTGGTGGCTGCGTCTGTGCCTCGCTGGTTGTTACCTTGCCACTGGCGTCCCCTGTAGGCACCCCTGGATTGGCTTCTGCCTCTAGAACGCCTGTTCCTGCCTCTCTGTGTCTTAGAGGAGTCCGGAAAGGACCAATTCTTGGAGGGCCAATTCCTGCTAAACCTTGGAGGTTGTACCTGTAAGAAATCTTTCACTGTTTGTACAGATTTCGCCTTCTCCTCCATCTTTTTTAGAACCTGTTGCGCAGGGGAACCAAATAAATTGACCTTGTCCATAGGTGCATCCAAAAGCTTTGATTTGACATGGTCTGGTAATGCCTGTTCTTTCAACCATGCATGTCTCCTGATAACTGTGCCAGTCATGGCTGATCTAAAGGAAGCCTCCAGTGCATCATAGCCACATTTTAAAGAATGGTTACTAACCTGCTGTATGTTATGTACCATTTCCTGAACATATTTTTTATCTAAAGATTCTTCAGAGGACAGCTTTTTAGTTAACTGGTCAAGCATAAACTCTTGATATTGAATCATATGAAATTGGCAGTTCAAAGCCCTTGCTGACAAAGTAGCAGAAGTGTAAACTTTTTTACCCCATCTCTCTAAGGACCTAGATTCCCTTTCAGAGGGGGGGGGGTTTAGTAGAAGTAGCTGCAATAGCTTTAGGGCCCTGGGAGATAGTCTCTGGGTCTGCAAAGGGAGCCTGATATAAATGGTGATGAGTGTCCGGGACCCTGTAGAACCTATCGGGCTTAGCAGGAGCCGGAGGTAATGAATCAGGAGCAGTGCAAGCATCATTAAATGCATCATCTACAACAGAAAGAACTGGAGGTATGGCTAAAGGCCTATGTTGTGGCAAATGTAGAAAGGTTCTAAGCCTTTTTCTGGAGTCTGAGAAATCTTGGCCCTGCCACTGAAATTGTTCCCTCATAGCATGCAAAGTTTCCCCAAAGGAAAATTCCTCAGTAGGAGAGGCTGATGGAATGGACTCTTCAGCATCAGAGTCTTCGTAAGGGGAATAAGAAGCCTCAGGAGGATCTGTATGCTCTGAGTCATCAGAGGAATCATCTGTGGATACTGGCTCAGGGGGCTCTGCTCTAGGCCTCTTTTCTGGAGGTGGGAGAGAGGTCCTGTCTGGATGAGGCTGGGATCCACGAATTAAAGAAATTAGATCCTCAGCCAAGGAAAGCATATGGGAGCTGGTGCTGGGCCTGTGTGAGAGGGGTTTGGCAGGCACTGTTTTTGAAACTTTGGCTGCTTTAGCCCTGGCAAAGGCCTTAATAGACATGGCTGCTGGAGGCCTAGCAGCTCCACGTGCAGGGGTAGAAATATCCAGGGGAATAGTGTCTGATAATTCCTGAGAAACCGCAACAGAAGGTTGGATTTCAGAAGCCGATTCTACCAGGTTAGAGAAGGCATGGTTTCGGCTGAAGAAAGAACCGCTTGCTCGGTTTCGGCCGAAACCGAGACACTCGCGGTTTGCTTAATCGCGGTTTCGGCCGAAACCGCGGACCGCGAGTGTCGGTCCTTTTCTTTGCGTTTTTTGGAAATTTGAGTAGTTGGAGGATCCGACGGCATAATATAGGCAAAATCAGAGCCGAATATCTGTTCAGCAAACTCCGACCGACGTCTAAGCGTCCGTCGGTTAAAAAAAGCACAGGCTAGACAAGCTGCTACGTTGTGGTCTGGGCCTAAACAATGTATGCAGTAGGAGTGGAAATCCTTATGAGGTATTTGTTTCCACCAAGATAAACAGTTATTCACTTTCTCTGACATCGGCTGAGGCAAGAAAGAGTCCCCAACGGGGTACTTAGCTTTTTAGAAGTCTTCGTAGTAGTATTCGGTAGTAGTAATCTCTGGATCTGACCGACCGGCACTTGCGAACAGCTTCTGCTTCGGGCACCACGCGGCAAGAAAGACGGAGGAAGATGGCGTCGGCTGATGCCTTTATACCCGAAAAACTGCAGCGATGACGTCGGGTGAAGTGCGACACCAGCCGAAGCCGGACCCAGACTTTGGAATCCGGCCGACCGAAGGGCTGCCTGACGACAGGACAACCCATTTGTAAGGACTGCAGATGCATCCTTGAAGGACATCATCTCTTCTAGATAACCTCTTAATGAAATCCAAATCTAACTGAAACTCATTTTAATACAGGAGAACTGGATGGTCTAGAAAACACCAAATTGTTTATGTACACTGCTGGATAAAGTGGTTGCAGGTAAATATTTAGAGTTTACAATGACGACATGAATGATCTCAGCAAAGAACCTTAAGGAATTCCTGAGATGAACGATAAATGCTGAGGTGAATGAATTCATCCACTTTACAGAATGCCTTACAAAAATAAAATGTCCATTTTAGACAACATAGGACACAGCACCTCTGGATTAGGAGGACCCTTCATAATTAATCTGTATAAGCAGCCTGGCTTGTGGCATAGAGGGCTGAAAACTCTGGCAACAACCAAGAAAACTTGTATTTGGCTAAAAGCATGTGTGATCAAGAAGCCAGGCAGGGAGGATGAGCATGAACATTTAGTGCCTGCATGCCCATCCCAACGGGACAGTGGTGGCCTGCTGCATTTGCCAGCCAGCAAATGACTGCTTAGACATATCCATGACAGAATTTTTTTTTCATGTACTTGGAAAGAGGAAGCAGCACTTCCAGACAAAGTAAACTGAGCAGTTTCTCAGGTGTTACTGTAACACCTCCCCATCCCCCTGCTGTAGGTGCTTGAGGAAGCAGGCAATATAAAACGCCACGTATTCCAAAGCATTCAGAAATGTATGGCCACTCTACCATACTTTCTCCGTGCCCATAATGTAAGAGGTGCTGTGGCCACTGACTAAAACAATGATCATGTTAATTTTTACGTAACAAAGGTCAGGTTCCATGGGTGTTCCCAAGTGTAAAACCCCTTTTAAGAATTTCTACACTCGCAGCAAGAAGTAAAGGAGAGATCCCCCTGCAGACAGGCACAGTGCAGACAGCATGAAAGGAAAATACTGTGGACCTGCAAAGATGATTGTCAATGGCACAGAGTATCCAACTTATGCTGCCACTGGACACAGTTGGGAACAGGTCATCCTCGACACAACCAGCACAGAGATGTGGGCTAATCTGGAGGAAGTTGAATAGCGGGGCAATGAGGAAGTGTCTGTCAATACCAAGGAGATAAGTGGGGAATGTACCATAAATGTAGATATGCAAGTAGAATCACTGTTAATAGTACAGACTCCTGGGATTCTTGCCATTAATAGCTGAAAAGCCAACCCAAACACCAGGCCTGACAAACTGATCCTACCGACGTCAAGGTACTGGTGGTATAAAAGGGGCATTGGCTGACATCATCTTCAGGTCTTTCTTGCCCCAGCAAGTTCAGGAATTAATTCTAGAAACAGCATGACCCACTCAAAGATGGCTAACTCTGGGGAAAGAGCACAAGAAGATGAATCTCCAAGACTGCACCTTGCATACTACTGCTGCTTATCTCTTAGAATAGGGATGCCTGATAATGTGTGGGGAAGTAAGGGTGTAATCTGGTGACCCACCCCAAGACTGTATAAAGGACAGAGGGGAGGGAAGGTAGTCGTACTGTAACTATGAACCAACTTGAACATCTGTATGTATGCTAAGAAGCTCCTACACAACTATAGCATGATCCTTGATTCATAACTGCAGTACTGACTCTTGGGATAACTACCACAGCTTATGAAGAAGAGGATAGATGGACTGTTGTGGTAACATGGGACACTAGGACCTGCAAAATGGTCATGGTAAATGCTGCCTGGCTCAGAAATGGTGGTTAAGTTTAATATCTGGAGAATGGAAGAGGAATGCTGTTGTCACTGACTTGCTTTTTTTGTTCCACAATTCTCATCTACTTAACACATTTACTGCTGTGTAACTACCAAAAGTACAGTTGTGTACCTACCATAAATGTAGATGTTCGAGTGTATTCACTGTTGCAGTCATTACACTTGGGTTATCCTGCTGGCAGCCGACCCGCAGTCGGCCCGAGTTCCAGAGTCCTGGTCCGGTGTCGGTTGTTGTCGCTTCTTCCCCGACGTCAGTGCACCAGGGGTATATAAGATGCAACCGACGCCGTTTTCTTCAGTGTTTCTTGCCCCAGATGTCAGGTGCCCCCAAATAGGTAGGCAATACATATTGCTAATAAAGACATACAGCAAAATATAAACAATACCTTCAGCTACAAGCAAATGCACCACAAAGGTTGTATAGGATAGAAAGGTATAAAAAAGTCCCAGCAAAGAAAGTGGGGATGGAGGGTGGGTAACCTGGACTGCAACAGTGAATACACTCGAACATCTGCATTTATGGTAGGTACACAACTGTACTATGTTCATGGTGTTTCACTTTTGCAGTCATTACACTTGGGTAGACTCCCAAAGCTGAGGTAGGGTGGCTGGGTCTAAATAGAATTAGGAGTGGCTATGAGTCCCTGCAGAACTGCAGTGGCAAAGCTTGCTCTTGATTTAGGGTAAAGAGGCAAGTGGTAATGCTTGGTAAAAGTGTGCACTGAACTCCAAGTTGGAGCTTCCAAAATGTCCTTGGTTGGTACTCCTCTGAGGAAGGCTGCTGACGTGGCAGCTGCCCTGGTAGAGTGTGGTCTAATGTTGTTAGGCACTGGCTTTCCATGTTGTGCGTAGCAGAAGTGAATATAGTGTCCTATACACTTAGAAATAGTCTGCTTTGAGATCGCCTTTCCTTGTGATCCTGCAGCATAAGCTACAACCAGTTGCTCAGTTTTTCTGAATGCTTTTGTTTTATCCAAGTAGAAGCATAACTGCCTGTGTATGTCCAAAGTGTGTAGAAGTCTCTCCCCTTTATTCTGGGGATTTGGATAGAATGTTGGCAAATGAATGGTTTGGTTAAGAGCCACACTGGATACCACCTTTGGCATAAATGTTGGGTTCGTCCTTAAAGAAACCCTGTCTTGATGAAAAATTATAAAAGGTTCCACTGCCATTAAAGCCTGTAGCTCTGAGACTGGTCGTGCAGAAGTTATTGCTAGGAGCACAGCAGTTTTCCATGATAAGAATTTTATATCAGCTGTATTGGCTGGCTCAAAAGGAAGCAAAGTGAGTTTCTCCAAGACAAAGCTGAGGTCCCAAGTAGGTGTCAGTGAACTCCGGGGGGGGTCTTATGTTTTTAGTCCCTCTGAGGTACTGTCTTAGTAGTGGATGAGAGAAAATAGGAGGTTCCGTGGTATAATGAGCTGAAATGGCAGAGGCATGGATCTTAATAGATGAAAAGGATAGGCCTTTGTCCAACATCTCAGTTAGGTATTGTAAAATCTGAGGGATATTTGGTTCAAATGGGTCAAAGCCTTGTGCCTAGTTCCAGTGGCAGAATCTCTTCCATTTGTCTGCATAAGATTTCCTGGTGCTGGGCCTCCTGGCTTCCAGAATGACATCCATAACAGCTTTAGAGAGAGGTGTGGTCTGACGTCTATGGTATCTGCCATGCAGCCATATTTAAGGTTCTGAGTTGGCTGTGCAGGATCTGATTGTTTTGTTGAGTCAGAAGTTGAGGGATTTGAGGTAAAGTCCAGGCTGGGCCTTGAGCCAAGTTCTTTAAGATTGGGTACCAGTGCTGGTGTGGCCAGTCTGGGGCAATCAATATCATTTTTGGCCTCTCTTGTCTGACTTTTAGAAGCACCTTGGAAAGGAGAGGCAGTGGTGGGAAGGCAAACTTTTAGGTTTCTCCAGCTGAATGAGAGAGCATCCACTTTCCATGCTTGTGTCTGATAAGTCCTTGTGCAGAACTTTTGAAGTTGGCAGTTGAGAGGGGAGGCAAAAAGATCTATGTCCAGGCATCCCCATTTTTTTGTTATCATGTTGAACACCTGTGGATTTAGTTTCCAATCGTGAGGATCCATGAGGTTTCTGCTTAAATTGTCTGCCAGAGTATTTTTCTTTCCTGGCAGGAATTGTGCTTGCAGATGAACTTGATAGGTCAGTGCTGTGTTCCACAAAGACACAGCTTGTCTGCAAAGGGGGTATGAATGCGTGCCCCCTTGCTTGTTTACGTACCACATTACTGTGGTGTTGTCCGTCTTTAGTAATAGTTGTCCTGGATGCAGTAAGTCCTTAAAGGCTGTCAGGGCATTCTGTACAGCTAGCATCTCTTTTTGATTGATGTGAAGATGCATTTGTTCTGCGGACCACTTACCCTGAATACATTTTCCTGCCATGTGCGCCCCCCAGGCATAATCCGATGCATCTGTTGTCAGTGTTTGCCTGGCTGTGGGTAAAGTGAAAGGCTGTCCCTTGTTGTGGTGACATGCCAGTGCCCACCATCGAAACTCCTGTTGCAAGCAGGGAATAAAAGTTACTGTTGCTTCCAGGCTGTGGCAAGCAGGGAATAATAGTTACTGCTGCTTCCAGGCTGTGGCAATGCTGAGTCCAAACATTTTTTTAGATACCATTGTAACTTCCGCATATGCAGTTTTGCATATGGAATTAGTAGGATGCAGGATGCTATGAACCCCAAAGCCTGCAGAATTTTTCTTGCAGGTAGCTGGGTTTTTGTTACCATCATTTGAAAGTAATTTGTCAGTTGCCTTTGCTTGTCTGGCGTGAGATAAGCCATCTGGGTAGTTGTATTCAAGCTTGCACCCAGGAATATTATCTCTTGAGAGGGCCCTAGTTTTGATTTCTTTTCGTTTACTGTGTACCCTAGGCCAACTAATAATCTTTTTACAAATGCCAGATGCTTTAGAAGAATGTCCTTGCTCTCTGCTTGAATAAGGCAGTCGTCCAAACAGGGATATATTTGAATTCCTTTTTGTCTGCAAAATGCAATTAAATTACTGGTGCCAGGCATTTTGTGAAGATCCTGGGCGCAGTAG
Organism: Protopterus annectens; assembly: GCF_019279795.1. Lineage (NCBI taxonomy): Eukaryota > Metazoa > Chordata > Ceratodontiformes > Protopteridae > Protopterus > Protopterus annectens. The sequence goes on from NC_056725.1 coordinate 588,125,446, forward strand.
ATAAGCCAAAGGGCAGTGCAGAGAATTGGTAATGCATTGTGCCAGCTATGAATCTGAGGTATCTTCTGCAATTTTGTCTGATTGGGACATGCAGGTATACCTCTTTGAGGTCCAAAGTAACAAGCCAAGCCTTTTTGCCCAGCATGGGTAGAAGTTGCTGCAGTGTCAACATCTTGAATTTTGGAACATCAAGGAAAGTGTTTAGAATAGACAGATCCAGAATGGGTCTCCAGGCTTTGTCCTTTCTGGGAACCAAGAAAAGTCTTGAGTAAAATCCTTGCCCCTGTTCTTGCTGAGGTACTGTTTGAATAGCTCTCATATCCATGAGAGCAGTAATCTGTTTTTGTGCATCTGTCCATTGGTTTTGAAACAGGTCTGGCATTCCTTTTCACCTTGGAAGGGTGTGAAAGTGGAACCTGTAGCCCTGAGAGACAATATTCAGTACTCATCTGTCCTGGGTGATAATGTGCCAATTTTGTGAGAAAAGTGCTAGCTTTCCCCCTAAAGGTGCTGCCAAGAGATAAGTGCTTGGCTTTTGAAAGGGGAAGTCATTGGGACTGTTTCCTGTAAGGTTGTGACTTGTCTTCTTCTCCCTTGGGGGGGTAGAAGCACCCCATTGTCTAGGTCTGTAACAGCCTTGTTGCTGAGATCTGCCTCTTGGGCATCTGTATCTGCCTCTTTGAGGCCTGTCTGACGCGGGAAAGTACCAATTTTTAGAAGGTCAATTTCTGCTAAATCTAGGAGGCTGTACCTGTAAGAAATCCTTTACTGTCTGCATAGATTTTGCCTTATCCTCCATTTTCTTTAACACCTCTTCTGCCTTAACACCAAACAAGGTATCATGCTGTAAAGCAGCATCCAGTAATTTAGCTTTAACATGATCAGGTAAACTTTGTTGACCTGCGGTGGTGGTGCTGCGGTAGCGTTGTCACCTCACAGTAAGACGCTGTCCGGTTCGATTCTCAGCTAGAGCGTCTTCTGCATGGAGACATGCGTGAATGGGAGTACCTTCGTTGAAGGGTGTACGTCAGGCCTGGCAAGCCGGTACATAAAAATCAACTGCCAATCATTAGCGGACCGGAGTTCCGCTGTGACGACCCCTAACCGGGAAAAGCCGAAAGACACAAACAATGATCAGGTAAACTTTGTTCTTTAAGCCAGACACGCCTTCGAATGACAGATTCTGTAACTGCAGCTCTACAAGAAGCCTCTAATGAATCAAAACCACATTGCAGAGTATGTTTTTCCACTTGCTCAACTGCATGCAATAAATCCTGCATTTCCTTATTGTCAGGACATTCTGAACTTGCAAACATTTTCTGTTTTAACAAAGACATTAAATATTGTTGGTATTTCAGCATATGAAACTGGCAGTTCAAAACCCTTACTGCTAAAGTTGCAGAAGTGTAAACTTTTTCCCCCCATCTATCCAGTGCTCTGGAATCCCTGTCAGAGGGGACTGGGTTTTTTGCAGTGGAAGCCTTCACCCCTTTGGGACCCTGAGAAATAGTTTCTGGGTCAGCAGCAGGGTTTTTATAAATACAGTTATGAGAGTCTGGGACCCTATAGTACCTGCCTGGCTTGACTGGTGCTGGGGGTAGAGAATCAGGAGACAAACTAGATTCAGAAAATACATCATCAACAATATCTAACACAGGGGGAATAACAAGAGGCCTGTGCTGAGGAAATAAAAGAAAATTTCTGAGCCTTTTCTTTGATTCTGAACAATCCTGGCTTTCCCAATGGAAATGCTCCCTCATGGTGTGCAAGGTTTCCCCAAAAGAGTAATCCTCAGGAGTAGAGGCTGAAGGGATAGACTCTTCAGCATCAGAATCCACATAGGGAGGAAGAGAGTATCCCTGGTCTGAAGTGGAATCAGAGGAAATAGAAACCTGGTCAGAGCATTCATAGTCTGTCTGTATCCTGCCTAGGCCTTTTATCAGGAGGGGGATGGGAACCCCTGATCAAAGTAATTAAGTCTTCGGCCATTTTGAGCATCTGTTTCTTAGGCCTGGATGACTGTCCAGGAGAATGCTGCACTTGTTTCTTTGTCTGTAACGATGTTTTAGACTTTGCTTCAGCTGCTGTAGTTGACTTGATAGTAAGCTGTGTAGGTCTGAAAACACCCTCAGAAGCAAATGCCTGCTCAGTGGCTCCAGACCCATCTGAGGGAATAGCTTCCGTAGGCCCAATATCTTGAGTTTCCAGAGGCCTAGATGTCTCCACGTGGGAGTCGGAGGCGGCCTGTGGCTCTGAGGCAGCGGAAGTAAGGGGCTGCGAAAGCACCTCACTGAGCACCGGCGACTGGCCTGGAAGAGGCTTCGTCAGTTTTGGGTCTCGGATGCCTGTCCTTTTCCTTGTCTTTGTGCTTTTTATAAATTCCGGTCGTTGGTTGTTCTGACGGCATTATGTAATTAAACTTATGGCCAAAGTAATGCAATGCAAAATCAAACAGACGATTAATAGTGCGTTTGTTGAATCTAGCACAAAACTGACAACTAGTGACGTCGTGGTCAGGGCCTAGGCAGGGAATAAAGTAAGAGTGAAAATCCTTATGAGGTATTTGCTTCCCACAAGAAATACAATTGTTAACTTTTACTGACATTGGACTGGAGCAAGAAAAAGTTTCCCCAACGGGGTACTTAGCTTTATTGAAGACTTCAGTTCTGAAATTAGATTTCGAAAATCTCAGGAGTTGGCCGACCGGCACTTGTGAACTGCTTTTGCTTCGGGCACCACGCGGCAAGAAAGACTGAAGAAAATGTCGTTGGTTGCATCTTATATACCCCTGGTGCACTGACGTCAGGGAAGAAGTGACAACAACCGACGCCAGTCCAAGACTTTGGAACTCAGGCCGACTGCGGGTAGCCTGCCAGCAGGATAACCCAAGTGTAATGACTGCAACAGTGAAACACAATGAAAATCTGCCCATTAAACAACGTCATGTTGTTGTTTCGGATCTATACTACGTCTACAAAAGCTCCTTTCAGTGAATGGGTCTTCGCCGAACAATAACCAGCAAAACCTAACTCCCATGAACGCTCATTTCAGCAAATAATTTTTTTCCTAGGGGGAAAAAAACGCTTGGCCGTCATCGGGAATTCTCTTTTCCCCATTGTAGGGCAATCTCGGAGTTGGTATATTTAGTTGGGGGGGTGTGGGGGCAAAGCCCCCGACTTTGAAGAGCTTTAAATTTTGTCAGGTTTTAGGCTGACCAAGCGTTTTTCCCCCCTAGGAAAAAATTTGCTGGAATGCCTGAGGGAGTTAAATTTCTCTGGTTATCATTTGGCGAAGTCATTCGCTGAAAGGGGTTTTTGCAGACATAATACAGACCCATTGTTTCTTTATACGACCAATACCTTGACATTGGTAGAAGGAGTTTACCCATTACAATCACCTGCTTTAACACACAGACTGCACAGAGAAGGGAGTGCTCACTATGACTACCTGACACTAAATTCACGCAAAGGATGGAGACTGTAGAGATGCTGCAGCATTTCTCATAACAGCATTCCAAGAAAAGTGACATCCAAAATGAGCTCATAACATTTTTATTTCAGGCTGCTACTAGAAATGTTCCACTAAATGGGAAATAAGTCTCATCCCGCCAACTCCGAAAGCAGTCTGTAATGTGATTCCCCTTTACTTTGTGTCAGCAAAAAGAGTGATAATCAGTGTGTGTATTACAGCTCTGTTCTGGCATTATACTGCTGTAAGACGCAACAAAGATGGCAATAATCTGATTTATGCAGTCCCACTGCTTTGAAAGAATAGTTGTGTAAGAACTTACCATAACCTTAGCTGTCCTTCTCTTCCATGTTGCGGTATTCATAACTGTAGGGAGGTTGCTGCCTGCAGCACTGGACATCTGGCCAGTATACCAAAGTCTTAGGAGCAGGGGGTTCATACTGCGTGGCTTTTCAGGGCCATAAACCGATGTCATTTATAAAACTGATGTCTGCACATACCCCCTTCAGAACTTTTCTGCCACAGTGATCTAAGGACCTCCAATCGACAGCTCCAGGGATCAGTTTGTTCGTTTCGACCATCCGATACAGGTAAGTACTCACTTTGTGTTTTTGTTTCCTTCTTATTGCTTTTCAAACGTACATGTCAGCGACGAAAGGGAAGTGTGCTTGTGGAAGATAAATTCCACATAAGGACATGCATGATAAGCGCTTATTCTGTTTAGGTGTAGGCCAAGACCATACGTCTTGCGATATTTGCAAATCCTTTGTACCTAAAACACTTCTCAGCCATCTGGCTGCCTTAAAACTTTATTTAGAAAATCAGAGGCTCCAGCATCTAGCGTTAGGCATGGAGGGTGAGGTAGGTACCTCCAACGAGCCGCCTCCGAAGAAGGCCAAGAAAGTTAGGCTTGATGCTCATGCTGCACCTCAAGAGTCTGGTGAGAATCTTGAGGCAGATGCTAGCCCATGGTCTCATCGGACGCCCGTTTCACAGCTAGAACTGGGAACCATGGTGGAAGCCGGTTTGGTGGAAACTCAGACTACGTCTGCTAATGTTGATCAGCCCTCAGCCCCGATGGTGAAGGAGAACCATGGTTTGGAACATCGGCGGGGCCTACTCTAGCCTTTCCATTCTCCCAGGCATCTGACTCTAAGTCAACACATCTTTCTGCTCCTCTGAAGAGGAAACAGAAATTAAAACATAGGAACATAGATAACCTGAACCTGCTCCTGGATGGGAAGAGTTTTCCCAAAATCCTTTCAGGGTCTCCCAGGCCCCTCCAGTCTCAGGTACCTCTACCAACCCCTACACTTGTGCAGGCCTTGGAGGATTCAGAAGGGGACCTCTCTTCCGCTGAATCACTTACCTATTGCTCCCAGACAGAATCCCCCAAGGACTTCATTACCCCTAAAGAGGAGGACTCTATTAGTCCTGAATCTCCAGGAGAAGAATTATCCTTTGGGGACACCATTTCTCTGATGAGAGAACATTTTAAATGGCAGGCCTCAGATATTTCTGAAACAAAAATAAGATACTTTGAATTATTGCACATAGACCAGCCCTCACCATTTGCAGCCCCTCCCCTGCTTCCGGACTTTCATGATGCCTTTCTGGCTGCATCACAGAGCCCTGACTCTCAGCCCTCAGCTTCTAAACATACAGATAGATTTTATAATGTTCCTCAGGATACACAGTTCCTATTCAAGAACCCCCCCCCCCTGCAGAGCTTGCTGTCATTGCAATGTAAGCAGATAAATCATCCAGACAACTGCGCTCCACCTCTCTGTTTCCCAATGACAAGGACAGCAAATTTATGGATAGATTATGGAAGAAGGTATATACTTCAACTCTAGCCATTAGAGCCCTAAACTATCAAACTCACATGGCTAGGTTTGTTTCAAATACCGTATCAAGAGCTTATGCACTGATTCCAGATGTGCTAGACTCCCCTGCTAAGTCATAACTCTCTGCCCTGCTCTCTACTGCCTAGGTGACCAGGCACTCCATAAAATGTAATTATGATGCAGTAGAGGCATCCTCTAAATCTGCAGCCTCAGGTTCTGTCCTGACAAGATGTACTTGGGTGAGGTTACAGCCCCTTTCTATGGATGTCCATACCAAATTGTTAGATCCACCTCTTGATAATAAGGCCCTTTTCGGTGCAGCCTCTGCAGAGCTCCTTAACTCCCTACAGGAAAAGGGCAAGGAGCTACAAAATCTAAAGCATCTGTTAGTTTCTCCTATTCACAGGTGTCATAGGAATTACCCTCAAAAGACCACCTTTGTTAGGAGGCAATCATCTCATTCCAATGCCCCACAGGTTAAGGAATGGAGGCAACCTAGGAGACACTGCATTCCTACACAAACTTCTACCTCCACTCCAACTCCCTTTCGGGGGCAGCATGACCAGGACAGAGTTCCTCGACTGTGACTCAAACCCATCACCCAACTCCACTCCCTTATCCCTCCGCCTTACCCTTTCCCTACCCTCCTGGCGGAATTACCTCAGAGGCTTGTGCCCTTTCCATCATCCAGAAAGGATACTTTTTGAGTTTGTGGACACTTCCTCCCTTTCGGGGGACACTCCAACTGCCTACAAGTCATCTTCATCTCTTCCCCTCAATTCTGGATCAGTTTCAAGCTCAGGGTACCATAGAAAGAGTACCTCCAGAACAGACAAACAAGGGTACCGTAGAAAGAGTACCTCCAGAACAGACAAACAAGGGTACCATAGAAAGAGTACCTCCAGAACAGACAAACAAGGGGTTTTACACCAGGATGTTTTTGGTTCCAGAAGGACATCAGTCTAGATGTAAATTGGCTCCAAAACAGAGGATGCCACGAGGAGGAATTATGTGGCACCTTTCAACTACAGACTGCAGTACTGACAAAGTGAGGAGTATGACAAAGCACCTTGGCCTCTAAGACTCAAAGGAGTGGCAAGTACAGTGAAGAGGAAGTTACTGTAGTCATCTCTCTTAAGTCATCCTACTGCCCCCACAGAGAATACAATACTACAACAAAAGACAGAAAAAGCAAACATGGTGATTACATCCACTGAAGTACAAAATTTGTCAGAGAAAAAAAAAGTAAACTGGAGACAAACTGAAGTCAACCAGACCACACTATCAGCTGTGGTTTGAAATGCTGGACTTACCTGAGAATACCAATCAGAAAGGTTTTCTTCTTTTGCAGTTTCCAATCCAAGTCTGGAGACAGAAAAAAAAAAAGAATGACGACTGCGGTTATGCCACATATGTTTGGTAACTTGGGCTCATGCCATATCATAACAATCATCATTCTTACGATTTTCTACATAATAAAAGGTACTGCCCGTCATGGCTACTGAATTTTCACAAATAATTAAACAACATTCTTAACTGCATCCTGGTTGAGTCTATTCTAAAAAAAATCATTGAATGCCAGACTTCTCTATTGTTAAGTAAGAGTAAACATGCATTGTCTTTTAAAAGTTTTTTTTTTTTTGATGGGGGAGGCATGGGTGCTGTATCAGCTGTGCCCCATCACATTTCAATGGCCCAAATTTCCAGTACTGTCTCACAAACTGGCCCATGTCTGGAGTGGACAGAGTCTATGGACATTTACTTCACATTCAATGGCAACGGAGGAAAGCCAGGGTTGGCTTGTTGCAGTGCCATCCTTGGCAGTCATTGGAATATGTATAAGCTAGGCCTACAAATCTCCAAATGCTGGCCAGAAGTTTACTACATTATTGAGCAAGACTGCACCAGCTATCCTCTCAAACATCTCAATGACTGCCTCCTCCAGTACCTGGCTTATAACTTGAACACATAATATGGGACATGGAGCCAAAAACCACACAAATTGATACTCAGACTTGCCTCTGTAGTGCAGAAACTAAATGCAATATATGTTTAAACCACTTTTCTCAATATTATTAAATATGCAAAATAACTCAAAATGAATTCTACCAGTGTGTTCTTAAGACATGAAGTACACATATTTAGCACCTATACAGTTTTTGAAACAAATTGCCATAAAGTGATTAAACATTTACAAATGAAAGTTACTGTGTATTACACACAAGACAAACGCCAGTTTAGGGTTCACTAATGCAATGCGCACTATGCATAACGAACAGGTTGTCATCCAATCATTAGACAATTTTTCACTCCCTTAAGACTGCTGCGAATATTGTCTTTCTAACATGACTAAGTAATTCACAGCCTACAGTGAATCTTTTTAAATGCTGATGTACTGGTAACAATCAATATCCAAGATAGGGAAAAGCTTCACTTTCAGACATTATTTAGCACTTGATAAAGCCAGAAAAGCACATTTTGTTCTGGAACATTTTGGGACAGTTAAAGTCTTTTTGGGATATAAAATAAAAAAAAATGCTACAGCAGCGAACTATGCACCTATGAATGAATTAGTTCAGCAATACACAACATGAGGATACAAGATAAATACTTAAGGTTTTGGATTTAAAAGGATTCTGCTGTGACAGCTACGGAAGAGAAAAGACTAAACACAGACGATAATACAAAAATTAAGAAACTGAAAATACCTCATGATGGAAATGGACAGTAAGATACAACACCTGAAGGAAAAGTTGTGAATGACAGAGATTGCAGTCTTCCTCTTCAAAATAAATTACTTCTACTTACTAAGCAGGATAAGAGGATTCTACCCATAAAACAAGGTGATTAAGGTTACTCATTTTAAAGGGGTACTTAAAATCTACACAGTTAAAGCTCATATACATAAACAGAAGATTATAAATCACACTGGAAAAGGATTACAATTAAATGGAAGGGGGTGGGGTTCAAGAGATTGAAAGTGATTTTGGATGCATGTCATTAAGGAGAAAAGTAACAACCATACAGATTATACTGATAAAGGAGCAAAATGTACTCTAAAAACTAAACCAGTGCAGGAATGGGGCACTGAAATTTTTACAATAGAGATGTCTGCAAGTCTGGGATATATAAAATTAATGGGAAAGGGCTGGAATTTACAGGAGAAATCAGTAAAGGAACTAAGGTATTGGGCAGCATACCTTTCAACTTCTTAGTGCAAGAATTCTGGACAAAGTCTAAAGTAATGGAGGAATAAAGACCAAAATCAGGGACAGGATTTAAATATTGTTCTTGTAAAACTTAGAAAGTTGCTAGAATGGCTGGCTTTTGTATTACCATGCATTTTTGTGAAGGTTATGAAGCCTGAACTCTCATGCCTGTCACTATTTAGTGGCTTTAATCTGCAATGATTTTGCACAAAACCACAAAGTTTAGGAGGAACAGTCCAAAAATATGAGGTAATAGCCTGGACAGTTGAGAGGCATGATTGGAAGCAAGCAACTTGGGAGGGAAATATAACAGAGGGGGATGAAACTAAGCAAAATGAGGACTGCAGGTCAGACACTCAAAAAAGTAATAACTATAAGACCTTATAAACTAATGCATAACAGTGAAAATCAACTGGAGGAGATTAGAAAGGATTGTAATTTGCTTTTTCAGTCTACCTTCAGAAAGCAAGAACAGGAAAAAATATGCACGTCTCCCAAATAGGCGAGTCTCCACAAGATTTAGGATTTGTGCAAGGAAGTGTTCGTATATGTACTTTTATACACCTCACACAACACAGCATTTTTCTCCAGTACATGAAAGCCTGAGATGTGATTTTAGGGAATTGCAGATTTTAAAAATTGCCTATAGAGTACTCTGACAAATGGTAGTAACTAAGGAAATTATTCTTTTTTGAGTATGGATAGTAATGCTTTACTAAGCGTAACACTACAGGGGCCAAAAAGGTCATCAGAACTTAAACCAACTGAAATTGATTTTTTTTGATAACTATATAGCATAAAAAATTTTAGCCCAATGACTTGAGCAACAGGAAGTAGAAAGAGATGTCATCAAACATTAGGGAGCCTGTGAAAAGAAAAATAATTACAGAATCTATAAAAGTATTAGAGACATTTCAGAATTTTTATGAAAATTTGCATAAAGCAAGAGAACATGGAAACCAAGAAAAGAAACAAATGGAAATATTTACAGTACACAACTATGGCAAGGTTAGAGAAAGATGAAGCTCAACAATTAACGGCTAGGACTGGATGACATATATATATATATATATACACACACACACACACACACACACACACACACACACAGATATATATCAGCAGACAGCATTCATGTGGAACTTCGGAGGGAAGAAAGTGATAAAAGATCTGACTGGATTTAAAGTAGTGTAAAAGGAGGGGAACCAGCAACTTAAACAGTTGTGGTGGCTGAATAACACAATAGAGGGTAAAAACCCTTCAGATGCAGCTTCATATAGACATTTCAAAAGCATTTAGATCTGTACTAGCTAAGAGAAGAGCAAGTATGTTGTCAAAACTGATAGATATGAGTCAATGCAGTTTTTTGGAGGGGAGGCAAACTTTGACTTTACTAGAACAATGATGATCCAGAGAGAAGCAGAACGTACAAGCTATTTTCAGTGGGTCTTGATGCAAAGTATTTGACAGGTTGAGCTGGGGATTTTGAGTTGGGCAATGGAAGTATCTGCATTCCTGGATAGAATTGGGTTAAATAGGAGGATATATTAAGGGTTGGAGAGTTCCTTTCAGACAAAATCTGTTTTTGAACAGATTAACCAGGCAGGATATTTATTGCCATTAGGAAAGACTCACAAACTCAAGGATATAATTTATATGGTAATCAAAGAGTACTTGCAGATGATATTGTGTACCTAAAGTGGATATAAAAAGTGTACACACCCCTGTTAAAATGCTAGGTTTTTGTGATATAAAAAATGAGACCACAATAAATAATTTCAAAACTTTTCCCACCTTTAATGTGACCTATAACCTGTACAATTCAATTGAAAAACAAATCTGTTAAGGGAAAAATATGAAAAATAAAAAACGTACAATAAGCTGGTTGCATAACTGTGTACACCCTTAAACTAATACTTTGTTGAAGCACCTTTTGATTTAATTACAGCATTCAGTCTTCTTGGATAGGAGTCTATCAGTATGGCAAATCTTGACTTGGCAATATATGCCTACTCTTCCTCATAAAAGTGCTCCAAATTTTTCAGATTGTGAAGGGATCTCTTGTGTACAGCCCTCTTCAGGTCACCCCACAGATTTTTCTATTGAATTTAAGTCTGGGCTCTGGCTGGGCCATTCCAATATAATTTTCTTCTGGTGAAGCCATTCTTTTGTTGATTTGGATGTATGCTTGGGGTCATTGTCGTGCTGAAAGGTGAAATTCCTCTTCGTCTTCAGCTTTCTAGCAGATGCCTAGAGGTTTTGGGTTTAGAACTGTTAATAATTCCCTCCACCTTGACTAAAGCCCCAGTTCCAGTGGAAGAAAAGCAACCCCAAAGCATGATACTGACACCACCATGCTTCACAGTGGGGATGGCGTTCTTTTGGTGATGCGAAGTGTTGTTTTTGCGCCAAATGTACCTTTTGGAACTGTGGCCAAAAAGTTCAACCTTGGTCTCATCAGACTATAACACATTTTCCCACGTGCTTTTGGGAGACCCGATGCATTGTTTTGCAAATATTAGACAGGGCTGGATGTTTTTCTGTGTAAAAAAAGGCTTCCGTCTTACAACCCTACCCCACAGTCCAGACATATGGAGAATATGGCAGATTGTTGTCACATGTAGTACACAACCAGTACTTGCCAGAAATTCCTATAGCTCCTTCAGTGTTGCTGTAGGTCTTTTGGCAGCCTTCTTGATCAGTTTTCGTCTTTACCTTTTCATCAATTTTGGAGGGATGTCCAGTTCTTTGCAATGTCATTGTTGTCCCATATTTTCTCTCCACTTTTTGATGACTGTCTTCACTGTGTTCCATGGTATATCCAATGCTGTAAAAATGTTTTTGTACTCTTCTCCTGACTGATACCTTTCAACAATGAGATCCCCTTTGATGCTTTGTAAGCTCTCTGCGAACCATGGCTTTTGCTGTAGCAGGCAACTGAGTAAATGTTAGGAAAATCCTACGAGGACAGCTGAACTTTATTTGGGGTAATCAGAGTCTCTAACTGATGGCAGGTGTGTACCCAAGAAGACTGAATGTTGTAATTAAATCAAAAGGTGTTTCAACAAAGTAGTACTTTAGGTGTGTGCACACTTATGCAACCAGCTTATTGTACGTTTATTTTTTTTATATTTTTTCCCCTAACAGATTTGTTTGTTTTTCAATTGAATTGTACAGGTTATAGGTCACATCAAAGTTCATAGGTTCGTACTAGGCTATCTGCCCTAGGGCATTTATAAGCCTAGCCAGAGTGTGTGTGGCTTTCACCACCCCTTAGGATGAGAATACTATGCCCATTCAGGGTTTAGTTTACTGTGCCTCTGTCTAGTAGTGACACAGAGATGACCCCCGGGGTAAACCTACGATCTCCCATCCACTCGTCAAGATTTCTCTTGAATAGAATTAGTGAGGGGCTCTGCCTAACATGGATTGGGATTCTGTTCCAGAGTGTAGGGAGCCTCTGGGTTATGAATCTGTCCCTCCAGCACGTCCTATTTATTTCTGTGTTGAGGTTTAAGTCTCTTGCTCTCGTGGCTCTGATGGATTTGGATTTTCTGAGGTGGAGCATGTCCATTAGTTCCGGATTGGACATGGCCTTGTACGTCAGGCACAGATCTCCTCTGAGTAGGCGGTATGCGACTGAATAGAGCTGGAGTTTTTTCAGTCGGGAAGCATATGACATATGTTTAAGACCCTTTATCCTCTTGGTGAGGAACTTTTGGGGTCTTTCCAACTGCTGCAGGTGTCGGGTAAGATACATCCCAAATGGGGCATTGTACTCAATCATTGGCCTGATAAGAGAAGAGTACAGGGGCACAATGACCTCTCTTGATCTAGATGTGAAACCCTTCATGATAAGGTGGGCAATATAGAAGGTCTTCCTAACCACTTTGGCAATGTGAGTGTCAAATGAGAGGTTACTGTCAACCTGGGTCCCTAGGTCCCTGATTACCTCTTCCGTACTTAATGGATTACCACCTATGTGGTAATTTGTGGGTACCTTGTTTTTCCCAAAGGGTATGACTACACATTTTTTGGCGTTCAGCTTAAGGCCATGGCTCTGGCACCAATTATCCATTTCTATGAGGCCTCTCTGAAGGATGTTTGTGTCCGCTGGAGTATCAATTATGGCGCCCAGTTTGCAGTCATCTGCGAACTTTGCCAGCCACATTCCTCCTATGTTTGCCTGTACCTCGGAAAAATAAATGCCGAACAAGAGGGGTCCCAGGACTGAGCCCTGTAGAACACCACTTGTGACTGGCTTAGAGTCTGACATAGCTCCAGCAACTCTGACACTGTGGGTTCTGTCCTTGAGCCAGTTTGCAACCCATCTTGTGACATATGGGTTTACATTTAAGCTGGTGAGTTTGTCTATGATGCCCGAGTGGGGTATTGTGTCAAAGGCTTTTGCAAGGTCAAGGTAGGCTGTGTGTACTGCCTTACCCTCATCAATGGCCTTAGTGACTGTTTCAAAAAAGTCGACCAAGTTCAGAAGGCAGGATCTGCCCTTGACAAAGCCAAATTGGGTAGGATCCAATGACTGTAGGTCCCCAATGTCTTTGTTTATGAGTTCCATAATGATCCTCCCCATAACTTTGCAGACCAGGCTCGTCAAGCTTATGGGGCGGTAATTTCCAGGGTCCGTAGAAGCACCGCCTTTGTGAAGTGGGACCACTGCTGCCGTACGCCACTCTTTGGGTACGTATCCTGTAGTAAGGCTAAGATTAAACAGCAGCCTTATGTGTGGGTTTAGTTCCTCTTGGAGTTCATGTAGCACACAGCCCAGGACACCGTCCGGTCCCATTGATGCTGTGTTTTTAGCTTTAGAGAGGGCGGCTCTCACCTGGGCATCTGAGATGTTAGGGAGGCTACACTCTGCTGGGATAGTTACTTCTCCTTTTGGGGGGGAGGGGAAGGAGAAATTTGCACTGAACCTGTCTGCCAGAATGTTGGCAATGTCAGTGGGTTCAGTGTATTTTGTGTCATTTTGGACTAATTCTGAGCATATCTGGGAGTTTCCACCCAGGTTTCGAACATAGCTAAAGAAGGCCTTGTGATTGTCTTTTGTGTCTTTTGCGATTTTTCTCTCAAAGTTGGCCTTGGATGATTTTATGAGTGATCGTAGTTTTTTGCTAGTACTGATCAGAGATGCCTTCCCTTTTAAAGATTTTGCTCTGTCATGTAGTAGCTTCCTCCTCCTGTTGTAAAGTTTGTTTATGGCTGGGGTCCACCAGACCGGGCGCCTGCCTTTGGGGGAATGGGTCTTGGTTTTATTTGGGATGGCATGATCCATGTATTCTTGAAGGTACCCGTAGAAGGCATTTGTAAAGGATTCAGCAGTGTGGGTTGTGGTTTCCACTGACCCAGGGGCCTTGAAGGATACCACTTCAGTCTTAAGAAGTGTGAAGTTGGCTTTTGAGAAGTTCTTCACTGTGGTCTTTTGTGCAGGGGGTGGGGGCGGGATGTGGATTTCCAGTGAGATTAATTTATGGCCTGATCTTACCAATGAGGGATATACTTCCGGTGTGGATGATCAGGTCTAGTATATTGTCTCCTCTTGTGGGAATGGTGACTAGTTGTTCCATCGCATTTGAGTTTATGAATTCCAGGAACCTTTGGGCTAGGGTGTTGCGGCTTGAGTAATGTTCCCAGTCTATGTTTGGGTAGTTGAAGTCTCCCAATATGATGGTATTTGGACAGACATTCATACTCTCCAGTGTCTTCAGAAAGGCTGTTTGGGGTTCTTGAGTTTGAGAGGGTGGTCTGTAGCATGCTACAAACTGTAAGGCAGTTTTGCCTATGGTTAGTTGCACCTGGATGGTCTCCGATGCTTCGTACGTTGCCACTAACCTGGAGGTGTGGGTATCTTTGTTGAATATGGATACTCCCCCTCCTTTTGTGTTCGTTCCAAGTTTTGGGGCCGGAAAGCATGATATGAGGTAAGACCTGATAGTGCTGGGGTGCTCTCAGGAGCCTTGAACCAGATTTCGGTCACTGCACAGACATCGATGTTCTCCATACTGAGGAGGGCTTCGAGGGCATGCATCTTGAGGTTTAGACTTCTGGCATTGAGCAGCATTACCCTTAGTTTTTTTCCACTTGTGTTTTCTAGGGAGGTAGGTTTGTCATTTGAGCCTTGCCTAAAAAAGGCACTATGGGGGTGGCAAGAGCCTTGGCAAATATCCAGAAGCCCAGGGGTGACAGGTGCAAGCCATCCCTTGCGAAGCAGCGTGGCTTGTCAAGCATGTCATCCCAAGCAGACAGACATTGGATCCCCTTAGAATGACACCAGTAATTAAGCCAATTCTTAAAACTGATCATTTTGTCTTTGTACTGTGGCATCATTCTTGGTGAGGGTAAGATGCTGCTCAGGGTCAGGGTCATACCGGCCTGGGCTACATAATCAGAGAGCTCCTCTATGTCTCTCTTCATGTAGTCCAGGGAGGTATGTCTCAGGTCGTTCACACTGGCATGTACAATGACGGAGTCATATTTGTACTTGCTGTGGAGTGACCTGAGTGCTTGTGTTATGTGGCGGATTCTAGCTCCCGACAGGCAGCTTACTGTGACCTTTTCCTTGTTCAGTCTGGAGAGCGGGACGTCATTGTGTCTGACTATGGAGTCACATATTACAAGTGTGTCTGGCATGTTGTTTGGCCTTAAGGGCTGTGACTGTTTAGCACACTGACTTTGTGAACTATGTGTTGCATGTGCTATGTCTTGAGGTGGCGGTTGCTTGTGTGTCTGCTTTGGAGGCCTCTGTTGTTTTGGTAGATTTTTAATCAGCGCCTCCGAGTATGTTTTTGTGTGTTTATGTGTTTGGTTTGCAGTTGTGATAGTTCTATGCGAGACTGGGTTTGTGGTGTGCGTGGTTACCATCTCCTCCTGACTGGTCTTACCAGTACTGAATTGAGAGAGCTCAGCCTCCAGTTTGGCTATATAGTTGCATCTCTCGCATATATTTGTATTTGTTTGGAGGAGGAGAGGGTTGTCAGTGTACATGAGGCAATTGTAACATTGCCTCAAGATTCCCAGGTTCACCAGCTGAACAGGAGAGGACGCCAGCAACTGACCCTTCGACATGCTAGAATAGTGAAAAAGATTGCTGTGTAACTGAGTCAGAAAGGACCTATAGGGAAATGGGTACTCAAGGGAATTTAGGTGAATGAAGTACTTTCTTTTGTTTAAGAGTGCTTTACCTGTGTAGAAAATGCTTTAGGAGCAAGTGCTGAGCTTTTCAGATAGAGTATAGGCTGTTTAGATTGCAAGTAGAGCAGTTCTAAGGGAAAAGTTTTGAAATGATTTATTGTGGTCTCATTTTTTTATATCACAGAAACCTGGCATTTTAACAGGGGTGTGTATCAACTGTATAAATCCAGAAAAGAACATTTTGGTGTTATGGAATTTGACAGTTTCAAGTCTTTTCAGGCTATAAAATTAATGAAGATAAAACAAAGGCTACAGCAGTAAATGATGCATTTGCACATATGGCGCAGCAAAGGGGTCATAATGTGAAGTATTTAGATGTATACATTAAAAATAATTCTGTTATCAAAGCTAAGTATATATGGGAAGAAGCTAAACAAAAGATAGCAAACAAAAACCTGAAAGCTCTTGACTACAGATATGGCTAGCAAGGTACAAGGAGTGATAATGGGTTTAGTCACGTTGTTTTATATACAGATGAGGCATATTTTGATTAACTAGAAGAGACACTGTGGGCAAAAAAGAACTGAAGGAATTTACTTGAAAGAGGAACAGGGCAAGAGTTAAGTGAAAATGTTCATTCTGCCCATAGAACAATGTGGTTTACAATCATCTGATTTGAATGGATATTTTAGAACTATGGAGTAAAGACTCGTATACTTAACGCAATATGGAAGTTAGAAATCGTAGTGGAAAGCAATGATGACAAAACTGGGAACGCTGATAAATAAGAAAAAAAGTTATGATTTTGGATGCAGATCCTTAAGGAGAACAATAACCATACACAATATTTTATTCATAAAGTTGCAGAAAGAATTCTATGAACCAATCCAACAATGGAAAAGAGAAGTTTTTGCCAATATGGATGACTGCCAGTAGGGGCAAATAAAATAGGCAAGAGGGGTGGGAATTTGCTGGAGAAAATTGGCAAAGGAACCAAGGCACTGGGAAGGAAAAGTAATGCAGTGGGATGGGGGTCAAGCAAAAAACTGGACTGCAGGTTTGAGAGTGCCTTCCCAACCAGGGACTGATTTCAGCATATAGGCAAAGAGAAAGGGATAGGAGAATGCCAAGTGAGAGATAAGATATGGAACAGAAGCTGCTGTTAAAAAGGGGAAAATTAGTAGGACATATAAAAATTATTGCATGCCAACTATAAAAATCAGAGAAGGTTAGAAAAGATTGAGAAAAGAGACTTGGAAAGCAATTTGCAAAAGAACTAAATCTGTATGGCTCCCAAGTATGCAACAAAGTCTAGAAGGTTTAGAATTTCTGCCTGGAAGTGTGTGCACATGTATTTTTATAACCCAAGCAGACTTCAGAGAATGTTTCCTCAGGCAGACAGCAAATGCTGAAGGTGTGATGAAAGAGAGGTGACCAAGAATATGTTATTTTAGGATTGCAACAAATTGGCTTACTTTACAAATTCCCTATGGCGTAACTCTTGTCAAAAATTTTAGTGGAGCAAACAGCTATAAACAAGGCAGACAGCAAATGCTGGAGGTGTGTTGGAAAAAAGAGGTATCTAGAAATATATATATATATATATATATATATATATATATTTTTTTTAAGAACTGCAACAAACTGGCATATTTTAAAAATTCCCTATAGAGTAGTTTGTCAGAAATGTTAGTGAAGCAAATGGCTGTAAACTAGGACATGAATCTTTTGAGCGGGGCACAGGATCCAAATTGCCTATACATAGTAAGGTCCTTATTAATATGGGAGCATATTGCACCATCTCTTGTGTATCTTCACCAGTTGTTAGGTCTGACCATAAAGCCTTTGCCTTTGAAATAAAACTGAAACCACAGATTCCCTTAAATCAAAGGCATCTTTAGAAATTTCCTTAAGACAAACTACCTATTCCTAAGTGATACAATGGCAAGCTTCAAATCTCATCCAAATCCAGTTAAATTATTTATTTCAGTTTGATGACCGGGGTAGTCGACTGGGCCTGGAAGAGCCTGCTTTCAGTGAAGGCCCGGGGAGAAAAGCTCCACAGACACTGACAATTATACAATAGTTATAAATACAAACATAGATGAATATACAAGTTCCAAAGTGCAAGAACAAAGGGCAGCATGCAATGATGAAAAACAGAGTTAAAAAGAAAAGGCAATGTGATACAATGGTCTAAGTAGTATTTACAAAGCATATATGAGATTGTATAGCATGAGTAGTATTTGCAAAGTATAATTACAAAGTATTTTTTTTTGGAATTCAGGAAAATCTGAAAAGAGGGAGGAAAGGTGAGGTAAAAGAATGTTTTTTAGAGGAGAGGGAGTAGGTTCAGGGGGGAGTTAACACATGTCAGGCAGAGGAAGGAGATGCAGAAGTAGATGAGCACTGTGAAGCAAGTATAAGCTGTAGTCCTTGGGATATGGTATTGAGGAGTTTTGTAGTAGGGGAACAGGAACATTCCCAAGAGATTTGAAATTAGAATGGCTTTGGATATTTCGAAGGGAGGCAGGAAGAGAATTCCAGAGTTTAGCTAATGAGCAAAATAATAGTAGGTGTCCAGGGGGTCAAAGAGGTTTATATATATTTAGAAGATTAAGGTTTTCAGATCTAAGTGGGCGGTTGGGAATGCATGGGGTTAAGGAGGTGGACAGAGAGGGACAGCTTGAAGGTTGGAATACAAGCTTGTGCGCAGTGGTAAATTTAAGAAGTCTGACGTAGTTAGGAAGTTCAAGCCATTGCAGAGAGTGCAGACAGGCAGTGGTGAGATGTGTTTCTGGAATTGGTGGCAAATTTGGAGATCTTACTGTAGCCTGTAAGCCAAGCTGAAGATTAGTAAATAAGGGAACATCATACATAAGAGAGGGTACGAGGTAAGCAGAGGTAAGGGTTTGTCTGGTGGAAGGAGAGAGGTATCGATTGTGTCTGTACAGGAGACCTAGTTTTTGTTGAGTTTTTTTGATGTTAGTTTGAAAGTGCATGTCAAATTTTAAATTTTCGTTGATTATGACACCTAACAGTTTGGTATGTGACACTTTCTATGGGGGTGGCATTCTGAGCAGTTACTGTAAAAGAGCTTTTGTCTATATTGGTATTTTTGGATGGGGAGAAGAGCATTAGCTTTGTTTTATTGGCATTTAAGGTGAGGTGATTACTATGCAGCCAAGATTCGGTAGTAGAGAAGGCTGAGTTTTGCGAAGAAGGTCAGTGGGGGGCGTCTGCCGAATAGATAATAGTTGAGTCATCAGCATATTGGATTAGTGTAGTATCAGACAAAGACCGGTGGAAGTTATTTATGAAAATGTTAAAGAGGAGGGGGCAAAGGAGAGAGCCCTGAGGAACACCGGTTGGGGTATGTAGAAAGGAAGAGAATGAGTTATTCCATTTTACAGCTTGATGTCTTTCAGAGAGGCAGCTAGTGAACCAGGCAACAGTTGGAGGGGAGAGGTTGAGAGAGGACAGTTGGGATAAAAGTAAGGGGTAGGAAACGGTATCAAAGGTTTTGGAAAGGTCAAGGAACAGAGTGGAGAAAAATTTGGCAGAGTTGTGTGCAAGGTTAATAGAGTCTAGAAACGAGAGGAGGGCAGTAATGGTATTATGCCCAGGATGGAAGCCGTGCTGTGTTGGGGTTAGTAGGTTGTTTTGGGTCAGATAAGATATCATTTGGGACTGAATACATTTCTCCATGACTTTTGATAGTGGGGAGTGGATGGCTATAGGCCGAAAGTTTGAAGTGTCAGTGTTTTTGCCTCCTTTATGGAGTGGGATGATATAAGCATGTTTCCAGAGGGAGGGGACGTATGATTCTTGGATGGACCTGTTAACTATGATGGAGATGGAGTAGGCTATGCTAGCTGTAAATAGTTTGAGGAAAGATGCGGGTAAGTTATCAGGGGCAGTGGAGCATGGTTTCAGTTGGAGGAATTTTTTGTTTGTAGAGACTGGAGTAAAGTTAAAATATGGGGTAGGGGAAATGAGACTGGAAGGAGATGTAGGGGGATTGGTTGGGGGGACAGGAGATGAAAGGGAGTGGGAGAAGGTGGTAGTAAGTTTAGCTATGAAGTCAATAAAGAAGTTATTGAAAAGAGAGGCAATTTCTGGCTCAGTATAATTTAGGTTTGGGCATGGGTTATCCTTGTTGCCAGGGTGAAGGAGGGAGGAGATGAGCTCCAGTATTTTCTAGGCTTGGATAAGTGTTCAGAATGTAGTTTGCTATAGTATGATTTATGGTCCCCGATTATTATTTTTTTTACAGTGTTATGGAGTTGTTTAAATTCTGTTACGACAGGGTGTGATTTACTGTTCTGGCACAGTTTCCATTTCTTATCTCTTAGGTGCATGATTTGTTTGGTTTCTTTAGTTAACCAAGGGGTGGTAGAAGCTTTAATTCTTAGTTTTTAGTGGAGCGAGATTGTTAGGAAAGTTTAGGAAAGTGCTGTTAAAGTATTCAATGGCACTAACAAGAGGCAAAGATTTTAAGGGTGATCAAGCTGTTACTTTTAAACAATCTATGAATGTTTGTGGGTTGAAATTAGAGATTCTGAGATTGGATATAGTGGTGATGCTTTTTGAGGGGGGACAGGTATGACGATCAGCAAATACAGGCTGGTGGTCACTGTGGGAGTCAGGAAGGATGCCAGCATCTGAAATTAGGTTTAGATAAGACACTAGGATCCAGTCAATGATTTACCAGTGGAACCATCTTTGTTTAGTCTGGTGGGAGTGTTTATTAGTTGGGTGTATTTGTAGAGGTTGATGTTTAGAGAAAGGGATGCAGAGTCAATTTTCACCCAGTTTACGTTAACATCACCTAGAATAAATGTTTTGTTTTTGATGTTTGCTGAAACCAGGAGAATGTATCGTCAAGTATAGGGATGTTACTGCCTGGGTGAATATAGAGAGCAGCTATGCCTATGGATTTGTGTTTGTTGAGTTTGAGGAGAGCATTTGGCAATGGAATAGGTGTAGAGAGTAATAGTGTAGGAGGTGGAGTAGAGTATTGCTGCTCTGCCACCTTTTTTGTTGGGTCTATGTGAACGTAGCATTTGGTAACCTGGTGGGAGAATTTTGTTATTTTTATACTTGGTTTTAGCCAGGTCTCTGTGATGGCAACAATGCCAGGCCGGCTGTAGGACAACTAGGCATGGAGGATGGGAATTTTATTTCTGAGGTTTTGGGTAGTAATAGAAATGAAACAAAAGGTTTTGAGTGTGTGTGATATGTGAGGATTAGAGTTGGGTGGAGTGTTGGTAGGGCCAGGGTTGGGGTGGATGTCACTGGAGAGAGAAATTTTGCCAAGTATGAGAGTAACACAGTATGATATGAAAGATGAGAATGGGTGGTAATATGTGGTGAATTTAGTAGGATGTGGAGGGAGTTGGACAAGAGGACAGGGTAGGATGGGTTAAGATTAAGTTTAATTTGGAGGATTGTGTTAGAAGAGTAAAGCCCATGGGCTAGAGGAGAAAGATGGTTGGCAAGTATGTATGAAGGTTGATGTATAATGTGAGCATAAGGTGGGGGAGGGAGTTGGGACTTAGATAAGATTGGAGAGTATTGTAATTACAGTAGAGATTAGTATTAAGTTGAAAGCGTATGTTGTAGTGTGAGTCATGGTGTGTATGGGGTTATGTGTGATTAAGTGGGTGATGGGAAGGTTGGAGTTCTACTGGCTAATTGGGAGAAGTAGGGGGTGGGAGGAGTTATGGATGGGATAAATGTAGAAGTAGTGGAGGTGGGTGGGAAATGGGGGCAGGGTAGGGGAGCACAGTGAGCACGAGCATTAGCGAGGGCAGACAGAGCTGGTGTGCCCGGCTGGGAGAAGCTCAAGATGATCAAGAAAAACAATCTGCAAGGTATGGCATTAAGCAGGTAGGCCAAGGAGAAAAATTAGCTGGCTGAAGGGTGGGAAAAAGAAAAACAGCAAGGGTGGTAAGGGCAGGAGAAGAACCAGGTATACTGCTTTATCAAAAAATAAAAATAAAAAAAATAACAGACTGTTCTATAATTGTGGAGAGTCAATGCTTAAAAGTCAACGGACAGCAGCAGCTTTTTAACTGGAATGTGTTTTTGTTAGGATGGGATTGAAGAAGGAAACAAGGGCTAAAGGCAGGAATTAGATAAGCAGTGAGCACACCTGGAAAGTCAGTTCCAAGAGGCACAATATTTAGGAGTTATCTAAACCTGGTCAAATTCTGCCACCTAGTGGCTGAGCGGGGACAGTAAGAAAAAAAAAGAGCATGGAAAGGAGGAAAATAAGAAGAAGCACGGAGAGAAAGGACAGAATGCTATGGGGGAGGGAGGCTCGGCGTGTGTGCATACCACAGAGTTACAAAAGCTGAAAATGCTTATTTAACTAAAATAAGTTTTTAGCAATGGTAGCACTAGTTGGCACTTTATTACACAGTGATGGTGAGTGCAATTTTTCTTCTCCCTAGAGATCTTTTCTTGGTGAATTTCATGGGGCACAGTTTAGCTAATAAGATGATGAGGTAGCCAGAGGGAAGGCAGACAATGGGCAGGCTGACGAGTAAGCTGAAAGTGAAGAGAAACACACAATGTTACACAGCGGTGCAGTAATAATGGGCAAGAAGCAGTAAGAAATCTACAAGAGTAGGGCGAGAGGTAAATGAAGGGGGGGTAGTTGGACTAGCAATGATAGACAGAGGTAGTGTGGTACGAAAGGATAAAGATTGCTCTAAGGTATGGCATTAAGCAGGTAGGGATACAGATAGGGGAGTAGTAGCTACAGTCAAGAGAGGAATGCAGACTGAAAGGAGGTCTTCAGAAGAACAGTAGGAATATGAGACAAGCTAATTCAACATTATGGGCCAAACAAGTGATAAGACTTTGAAATACAGATGCAGACACCTGAATACCAACAATAGAGTTAACTCCACTGAATATGCAGAAATGTATACCACCACACTATACTAGCATGTAAATAGCTGAAAGATGAGCTGTACGCTGCAGGAACAAGTGGAGGGCAAACTCATATAGTGGAACCATAACATCAAGTTTTATAATGAAAGGAAATGAATTCTGACCAAAAGTAAGAGTAATTCCGAGAATGTTAGACCCCTTGTACTGAAACAAAACTCAGAAGCTGCTTAAAATCCACCAAAGCCAGGTTTGAGGCTAAAAACCGCTATCCAAGCTACAGAAAATCACAAGGCAATCTCAAAAGCAAAACAGCAATGCTCTGAGCTGATTGTGAATGTTACCTACACCAAGTCAGAAAATATAGTGAACCTACTAGCTGATAAATTTAACTGTAATTTAGCTCTAATTTTACCCCTCTCCCCCCTCAGTCTGTCTTTCAATGTATACCTGAAACTGGATTGCTTCCAGCTATCAAAAAAAAGTCTTGAAAGTGCTATCAAAAGCTAAAGATACTGCATCAATGTGTCCTGACGATATCTTTGGATACATCTTAAATAGCATGAGGCACGATTTAGTCACACTTCTAAAAACACTGTTCAGTATCAGCCTCCATACAGGTTTTGTGCCAAACAGCTACAGTCATTCCCCCTGCATAAGGGACAACCATCCACAGAGCCAGGCAATTACAGACCCCATAAGTCTGACCAGCCATGTATGCAAAGCCAAAGAAAGACTAATCATGGAATTAATAAATCAGGAACACAGGGAACCTCCAAAACACTAAACCCGACTCAGTTTGGATTCAAGGGTAGATCATGCTTATTCAACCTGGTGGATTTTTTGAAAAGGTCACCAAAGCATTGGATGAAAGCAATACACTCCACACCACATACCTCGACCTGACAATGCCCGACACAGGCATAGTAGAAAAGCTAAATAAACTCAGAATAAACCCATATATCACCCCATGAATTGCCAACCGGCTCACTTATAGGATGCAGATCATCAAAATAGGGGAAGTTACCTCCACAGAGAGACCAGTGATGAGTGGAATCCCCCAGGGTTTTGTGCTGCATCTATTTTTCTGAAGTAAATACATATACCAAAAGGCTTTGGCCGCTTAAGTCTGCTGATGACTGCAAGCTAGGAGCCAGTCAACAAATCCCCAAATGACAGCCATCCTACAACTAGGTTTATCTCAAGTAACTGATGCCAAAGTCAAAGACTGAAATTAAATAACAAAATGCATGACTGCATCCCTTGGGAAATTATCTACCCCAGGAAACTGCTACATTGACAATATACCACCAAGATATGACCCAGTGTTCGAGATCTGGGAACCTATGTGGGCACTGACATAACTTTTAACCAACATGTGTCTATTGTCTATATTTAACAGCTTATAAACAAAGGAATTGTGTCTATATCTATGGATGTCATTGTCCCCCTTTATTCAGCCCTCATTAGGCCTACCATTGGATATAATTCCCCTTTTGGCATGTATGTGTCTCAACACAAACAACTGGAATGCCCACACAGATACCTTACTTAAAAGATACAATCACGTCCTACACAGACAGACTCATAGCCCTGTCACCATACTTGGTATCCTACAGACTGTTAAGAGGTGACCTGTGTCTGGCATACACGGCATCCTGCAACCCGTTATTGACGGCTGCACATCAGCAAGTCAGACGGCATCATAAATACGCAGTCTGGGGATCTAAATCTCATCTGCAACATCAACAGAACGGTTTGCAGGGACAAGTATATCTCGCAGAGGATACTGCTGCTGTGGAAGAGATCGCCATCAAACAAAGCTAATCACTGTACATTTTCAAGCACAACTTAGATCTGTGGATAGGAAACAGAAAATTTACCCCAGGACTGCCCACTGTACTACTAGTGGACAGATGCAGCTACTAAATTCTTTATCCCATGCATGGGTCTCCTCGAATTATCTGTAGTATGATCCTAGTTATTCTCATTAGGAGTAATATATAATTATCTACCATGGGATGTGTAAGGCCAGTCTATAACCAAATGGGATAGGTTATTTATAGTACAAAAAAAGCTTAAAATGGCCCGCAAGGAAAGCTAGCCTAGTAAATGGAAATCAAAACCTAAACCAACTGTAATTGAACTGAATACTGTACAGGAGATAGAAGAATTAGAGGCGGGATCTTTAGAAAAGGGAAGGAAAGGAGCAAACTACATAAAATAAATGGAATTTTGGGGAAAAACATGCAGAATAATGTTCAAGGTAAGGCAGGAAGTGAGCAACTTACTAATATTGGGAGAAAACAACAACAGTTAAAAAGAAAGAAAACATATGAAATGTATAATGTATAAATATGAAAATATATGGTTTATTTTCTTTTAATGTACATATGTACGTCTTAAGTGATAATTTAATAAAAGTGCTTAAAAATCTATACCATCTCTAGCAGGCGGTCTGAATACTGTAAAGCACATGAGCACATTGGAGGTATAATTTTTAGAAAAGGGAATTAGAGCCGAGGATTAAGGCTATGAGCTTTTAATAAGCTATCCCCTGCAGTACAGAGTTCAATTATCTCAGCTCATGAGCATAGCCAAAAGCATGGACAGAAGTATGGCAGCTGAACAGGTAGCCGTTTCTAGAAAAGCTTGTGTGGTTATTCTTCTAAGGAAGGCTGTGGTAGTGCAATGTCCCTGGTGGAATGAACTCTACTGGTGTCAGGAGGTTTACTTTATTTATTTATTTATTTTAAACAAAAGCCAATGGAATGAGCTATTCATTTGGGAACAGTTTGCTTACTGACCGCCCTTCCTTTCACAAAGACTATAATGAGATGATCAGACTTTTGAGTTGTTTTCTCTTGTTCAAGAGAATCTCAACTATCTGTACACATCTAGGGAATGTAAGATTCCCTCCCATTCCACTCCCCCAAGTCTGTGGGACGGGGAAAAAAATCTGATAAATGAATGCCCTGGTTTAATGACAGTTCTGTAACCACATCGGGTTGGTATGCAGGATGACCCTGCCTTTGTGGAAAACTAGAAAGTTTTTTTTTGCACCTAAGCAGTTCCAAGATTTGTATAGCTGCGGTCTAAGCTACCACAAGGACAGTCTTTCAAGATTAAAAACTTTAAGAGGTGGAAGCGACTGGCTCAGAGGAAAAGTAAGCTTTTCTAACAGGAAATTAAGATCTGAATGTAGAGCAATCTCTTTGTTTTGGGAGTTCTCAGCTGTTGAACCCACTTCAGGAATGGTTTCATTGTCAACTGGAGGGGAGACCCAGTGGCAGACAAGCAAAGATGGCTGAAGCATTTACAATTGCGAAAAGCATGATGGCCTTGCTTTGACTAGGTCTGATAACCGAGGACTTAACACATCTGTGCTGAAAATGGTTCCTCTCCTCTGATTTGGTACCAAAAGGGAAACAAAGAAGTTATGTAGTCACCATAACGTTCCATCTGAGTAGTTGTACTTCATTTGTCTTCAACCTGTGGGTTTTGGATCCAACACTGATCCGACATGGCCACATTTTCCAGCTATGGATCCAAGCTCCTCCCCTTACTCATAAAGCCCCCCTGTCTCCCTTCTCCCTTCAGATCGAGTTTGCTGCCTAAGTAGTATCAAACACCCAACCCAACAGCACCTTATCATAAACACGAGTCACTACAAACTCCCAGGGCTAGACTGGGCTAAGGACCTCAAGTTATACAAAAGTATAGGAAGACTACACAAATGATAAGGTCAGGGGGAAGGGGGGGGGGAGGTTGAAGACAAATGAAGTACAACTACTCAGATGGAATGTTATGGTGAGTACATAATTTCTTTATATGAAGTAGTTTACTTAGTTTGGTCTTCAACCTGTGGGACAGAGTCCCCAGCTACTAAAAATTCCTGGGTGGCCCTCATGGAAGGAAGTTCCGGAGCACCGCACAGCCAAAGGATGCTCTGCTCCTAGAGACAATATCCAGTTTGTAATGTGAAATACAGGTATAAGATGAGGACCAAGTGGCTGCCGAACAGATATCGTCCAGAGACACCCTAGTCCAGAAGGCAGATGACGTAGCCATAGTTTGAGTAGAATGTGCCTTCACTTGTCCTGGCAGAGACATGCCTTTCACAGCATAGGCTCGAACAATGCATAGGGAAATCCAGCAAGCAGTAGCTACCTTGGAAACTGGCTTGCCTAAGAAGGGTTTAGCATAAGACACAAACAGCTGATCTGATTTACGAAAATGTTTCGTCCTGTGCAAGTAAAATCTCAACTGCGTATGAACATCACGCAGATGCAGCTTGTAATCCCCTTTGTTTTGGAAGTTAGGGAAAAAGACTGGTAAATTGATAGTCTGATTAACATTTGCTTCCGAGGCTACTTTAGGAAGGAAAGCTGGATTAGTGCACAGCGACACTCTGTCTTTGTGAAAGATCATGTAAAGCATTTTGAAAGAGAGCCTGAAGCTCTGACACTCTTCTAGGTGAGGTAATGGCAACCAAGAGGGCAGTTTTCCAAGTTAAAAATTGCAAATCAACTGAAGCTGCAGGTTCAAAGGGGGCAGAGACTAATACCTGTAACACTAAGGTAAGATCACACGGAGGCGTAGGGTCAAAGAAGAAAGGCACCTTTAAGGAACATCTTACAGAATTTGGAAGAAGCCAAGGAAGGCATGTTAACCCCACACATGGAAATTAAAAATAGCTGCCAGTTGCACTAACTGTAGGGGAACTGCCACCCTGATGAAAAATACTCACTAGAAAATCTAAGACTGCCGAAAGAGGTGCAGTAAAGGGATCCAGGGCCCGCTGAGTGGCCCATATGGAGAAATGTTTCCATTTACTACAATGCACCTTTCTGGTAGAAGACTTAAGAGGGGATGACAATCCGGGAGTCCTAATAATCATGGGAACTGGAACAGCCAAGCTGTGAGCTTCACACTATCCAGACCTGGGTGAGGGATCCCTGAGGGATGAGAAAGAAGATCCGAAACTGGACCCAATGCCCATGGAGGATCTACCAGATGAGACCACAGTAAGGGAAACCAAACCTGACGAGGCCAGAATGGGGCGATGAAAATCACAGTGCTCCCCAGCTTTTGAGCTTTCTGATAAAACTTCGACAAGAGAGGAAGCAGAGGATAAGCATAAAGCAGACTGGGAGGCCAAGCATGAACCAGTGCACCTCTGGGGGCTTCCCCCTGCGGGGATTCAGAGCAAAAAACTTGCTGCATTTCATGTTGGAAGGAGATGTGAAGAGATCGCAGCAAGGATGACCCCACCTCAGAAAGATTTGTTCCGCTACTTAAGGATTCAGAGACCACTTGTAAGGCATCAGGATAGACCTGCTGAGCCTGTCCGCTAGAATGTTGGACCACCCCGGAATGTGCGTTGCTACTAGAAAGCAGCTGGTAGAGTTAGTCTATTCCCAAACTCTCGTTGCTTCTCGACAGAGGAGATGAGATCTGGTTCCCCCTAGTTTGTTGATGTACCAGACCACTGACATATTGTCAGTCTGAACAGCAATCGTTCCTAGAGGAAGATGAGCATGAAAGGCTTGCAACGCCAGAAGGCCCACTTTCATCTCTAGTACGTTGATATGCAAACTGGTCGTGGAAGGGGACCACATGCCTTGGACTGTCCTTCCCAAGCAGTGCTCCTTCACCCCAGCTGGGAGGCGTCCATGGTCACTGTAGTTTTGGGAAAGGCAGGGTGACAGGAGCATTCATTGTGGAGATCCGGGGATTGAATCCACCACCAAAGAGAGTCCTTGCATAATCGAGATTCTTATAGAAAATGATAGAGGAAGATCTAACAGGGACCACTGGACTGCAAGCGTCCACTGAAGAACTCTCATGTGAAGAAGAGCCATCGGCAGGATACTGATCATGGCCGCCATGGAGCCCAACACCCTTAAGACTGCTTCGGCTGTCAGTAACTTGTGCATGAAGAATGTGCAACATATGTAATCTTAGATTGCGTATCCTGTCTGAAGTAAGGAAAACCCTCAGTTGAATAGTGTCCAGCCAAGCCCTGATAAAGTCCAGAATCTGGAACAGGGCCAGTGAAGATTTCTTCAGATTGATGGTGATGCCCAATTTGTTTGCTAGGCGAATGAAGTAATCCCTGGCCTGGCAGAGTAGATGCTCTGAAGGGGCAGCAAAGAGCCAATCATCCAGGTAAGGAAAGACCTGAATACCCTGAAGCCTCAGGTGAGCAGCTACAGCCACCATCACCTTGGTAAACACCCTGGGGGCTGTGGTGAGACCAAAGGGAAGGGCTCTGAACTGAATGACTGGCTCCCAGATGGAAGCAAAGAAATCTCCAAGAGTGCCTGTCCATCTTGATGTGATATAGTATGCATCCTGGAGATCTATTGAGCACATCCAGTCTTTGACCTGCAGAAAAGGCAGGACAGATTGATGAGTGACCATCTGGAACTTCACCTTGGCTACTAACAGGTTCAATGTGGACAGATCCAAAACTGGTCTGAGGTCCCCCATTTTCTTTGTCACTAAAAAGAACCTGGAATAAATGCCGAATCCGGACTGGTCTAGAGGGACCGGTTGGATGATTTGTTTCTTTAGCAGCTTTCTTATTTCTAGTGCTGCTTCCTCCCGTTGTGTGGGTGGGACATCTGGAGGAGCTTGTTTGGACAGGGAGGTTCCTTGACTGGAACGTAATATCCTCTGGATATGATTCGCAACACCCAATGATCTGCTGTAATGGACTCCCATGCTTTTGGGTGTAGTGACAGATGATCTCCGACTGCCTCCAGAGATGAGCAGTCGGGCAACCCTTCAATGCTGCTGCCAGTGTTTCTCTGAGAAGGGTTCTTGTGACCCGAAATTCCTAGGACCCACTCTGCCTCTAAGGGGGCGTCTGTCGTAATTCCCTTTGCCTCTGGGGGAAGGAGAATCCTGAGCATCCTGGGAAAAAGCCTGAGACTTCCGGAACCACATCTTCTTCGTTCCTCGCTGATTCTTGGAAAAGGATCTTTGAGGAGACGAGAAGCGGGTCCAGATGGCAGACCGTCTTTCCGTCCTTCTCGCTATAGACTACTGTCTCTTTCACTGATTTCCCGTAAAGGGAAGAACCATCATATGGGGCATTGGTGAAAGACGCCTTGAAGGGCTCTGAAAATTGACACAACCGGAGCCAGGCTCTGTCCCGGCTGCCCTTGCGGCTCCCTCTGTGGCATAAGAGAGCAGTCACATGGACATATTGGCAACCGCTTTGAGAGTGGCCATCCGGGCAGAGAAAGTCTTCTTGTCCTCCGCCGACATGGACTCTGGGGTCGAATCGGTGATTTCTTTCACAAGATCTCTCTGAAGTCGAATGACGTGTGCCATATGAGTTCAGCGCCCTCACTGAGAAGATCGCTGAAGCATATACTCACTTCCCAAAATGATCCATCACACTCGATTCTTGAGCAGGGGGATGAACCGTGGAGCTCTCCTGCGAGAGCTCCTTCTTGGTGGGGGCCACCACCATGATCGCATCTACAGAGAACCCCTTGTTCCAGCACGTCCTATCCGACAGGGGGCTTAAAACTTTGTTGGGGCACTTGGGAAAGGGCTCTATGGTGTCCGGCTCCTTCCATGCCCTAGATGTTATAAGATCCACTAAAGGATCCGGAAAAGGGGACACCCAAGAAGTATATGGGCCCAAGCCGAATAACTCCAGAAACACAGACTCGTCTGAGGTTGGTTTTGGGGCAGACCCCAACCCCCGGAGGAAGAGCTCCATGAGACATCCTCGGGGGGGGTGTGGTGTGACCGTAGGGAACGTTCCCCTTCCACCAAGTCCATGTCTTCAGTGAGGGACTCTGGGGGAGAGTCCAAGTGCCTACTCTTACACGTTCGTTTGTGAGGCACCTTCTCAGGAGGACTCTCTGGGGAGGACTCACAAACCTCTTGCTGTTACATTGCCAGAACTTCCTGGGGCATTGCAACCACGGGCTGTCCCTGAGATGGCAAGACGGTCGGAACTACACTCGGGAGTCAAGGGGGTCTGGACGGAGTCCAAGGACGTGATGGTCAGAGGTCTCGACCCTGCAAGAACCCTCTTCACCACATTGAATGCTGAGAGGGAATGAACCTCCTGGGAAGTACAAACTGGGGCCGTTCCCCCTGGCCCTAACAGAGGAGTCAGAGCTGAGCCTCCAGGAGCAGAGATGTCAAATGGGATGCTCCGCTCCGAAGGGCTCGGAGCAGAGAGCACCTCCTCGGATCCGACCCCGAGGCTACGGCTCCGAAAGCTCAGATTCGATCCAGTCAGATCAGACAAGCTCAAGGAGACAGCTGGCGTCGAGGTACACGGTACTGTCGGCACCGACCCCGTGATCACAAGGGTCCTTGGATCCAAAAACTCCAAAACCGCCGGTCGGATCGGAGGAATTATTGGTCGGAAAAAAGGTTGCTAGGAGCCCCCTCCAGAGTGAGAGGGCACCAGCAAGACCCCCATCTTGATCTGTGTGCAGATAAACCTCCACACATCATCTTGTCCATCTCCTCTTCACTGAGGCTCCGGATGGAGCGAGATGACACCACCAAAACTGGTCAGGAAAGCTGGTGGGGGGGGGGGGACCTAGCAGAAGACCAGCAACGGGTTTCCTCCAGTTTGGGGGAAAATCTAGGTGAACTTAGCTGAGGAGTCCCAGGCCTAGTAGGCGGCCTCGCTTTGGGTGGCGGACCCATCTGCGATAAGTGGTCAGCTGGCCGCTTGCGAGACCAGTCTTTTTTGGAATTGTCCCCTTCCCTGGACCTCTCGACAGAAGTTTGAGTACCATAGGCCAGGGAAGAGGAAGAAGATGCAGTCACCGCTGCTCCCCATGCGGGGGAAGAAAGAACTGTTGTCCCTAAAGAAGGAAGCAGACCTTTAAGGATAAGCTTGTCCCACCTGTCCTTAAGTGCTCTGGGGTTGAACCCAAGCATACCATGCACAGAGTGTGGCCATCTGCTGGAGAGAGCATATGACCACACTTTGTGCATTTTCTGAAGCCTGCTTTAGGGGCTTCTTTCATTCCTGTACCAGGCCTAGACACACAAACACTCTATAGAGAAAGGTAAGGAAAAAGAAAGCTTTTTTTTTTTTGTCCGAACCAGATGCTGCGAGGAAAGGAAAAATATAAAGTAGAGAAAAGGAGATAAATATAAGAGTTTTCACACACTTACAAGACCCACTAAACTGGAGCTTGGAACCACGCTTGTACCAACGCTGGCGGCAAAAGAGATTTGGAGGGAAAAGCGAGATGGGGGCATTATGGGTAAAGTGAGGAGCTTGGATCCATTGCTGGAAAATGCGGCCATGTCGGATCCATGTTCGATCAGAATCCTACAGGTTGAAGACCAAATGAAGTAAACTACTTCAGATCCAAGAATTTCTTATGCTGGGTTTTCTAGTTTTCCTTAAGATGTGAAGCACAGTCTATGAGAACTTGCCTGGTTGGATGAGTGCTAAATCATCCACACTGTCAGCCTTGGGATCCACAAGCTTAGGTGAATAGCATACCCATTAGTTAGAAGTTTACATGCTGAAAGACCATGAATGGTTCTTCTCTTGCTATGCTCAGAAGAGAACAAGTGCTGCCTGTGCCAAAAAGGTATTATAAAGAGCATTTCTGGTCCCTCATCCCTGAGCTTTTGTAATACCCTTGGAATTAAGGGAATGGAAAGGAAAGCATACAGATACAGACCTGCCTAGAAAAGAGGGAATCTGTCACCCAAGCCCCTTGAGTGGGTATTGGGGTGCAATATTTTCTCAAATTTCTTTTCAGGAGAAGCAAAAATGTCCACTTCTGGCACACCCCACTTGTGGAATAAATCCCAAAACACCTCCTGGTAATATTCTTTGTTGGGGTTTAACCTTGTTCTGCTTAGACGGTCTAAGAACAGTTGTTCTGAGAGGTAATACACCTGCCTCATGTGCCAATTAACATATCAGCATGGCTATTTTGCACAGGAGATAGTTATGCATCACATTACCATAGCACTGTAGGCTAAAATTTGCACGGTTTACTTTTGCCAAATGTCAAATGACAGCTGCAGCTCCTAAATGTTTTATCCCATGCATGGGTCCCTGCAAAAATCCCAGTTATACTCACTGGGCTATAATTATTTCCCCAAGATGGGCAAAGCTAATCTATAACCAAATAGAGCAGGTTACTTTGAGCACAAAAAAGAGAAACTGATTAGGCTTAAAATGGCCTGCAAGGGCAGCTCACCTAAGTACTTACCTGTGAACCTATATGTTATAATGTAACTGTCATCAGCTCATTGAAGTTTATATGTTTTTTGTTCCTGATGTTTTTGCCCCAAGACCCCTGCATTCTCAGCTTCCCTGTGTGAGCCGTATATGCACAGTTTGAGGAGTCTACTATGAGAATCTAAGACTCTAGCTCCATAATGAAAGGTGCTCCGAGATTCAGAGAGATTTGTCATATCAACTAAATAGGTTCCTCCTTGATGTAGGGTAGAAGGGAACCATTGTTTATGCAGGAGACCATGTACCCCAAGAATCAAAAATTCCCTGGCATTAATATGGTTGCAGTTGGTAATCTTGCTGAAATACTGGTTTGCAAAAGTGGGTGAAAATCTGAACAGTCTACAGAAGAGTACCCCTCTCTTTCAGGGTGATGCAGGTTGATGTGCTCTTTCAGGAAGTGGGGATGCCATTTCCCCAGCACTCTGACATCCCATCCAAGCCCCCCACACCCCTTCCAGGCATCTGTTTGAACCTGTTGAAGAGATGGTGTGAAAGGTAATCATGGGCTGACAATGGCCTGTCCCGTCTACTACATAAGCTCCTTCTTGAGACAAGGGAGGAGGGGAATCTGGGTGTCCAAGAGGGGACAGTGCTGTGACCACACATACTTCAGGTACAAGTCTGTGGGCAGCAAATTATTTGCCTACCAGAGTCCAGAAAAACTCCCAGGAAGGTGACTTGATCCGATGGCTTTAACTAAGACTTTGGAGACTCAGGAACAGTCAAATTTCCTGGAAGCAGGTAGCAGGTCATGGTGGTCTATAGAGCCCTATCTCCAAGCCTGGATTAAGTAACTGTCCAGTCACGGATAAATGTGAACACACGGTCTTACATGCTGCAGTGACTGAAGCCACGCACTTTGTAAGTATCCTGGTGCAGTAAACAAGCAAAATGGTTAGGATGCAAATTGGTAAAGGGAGTCTCCTGCTTTACATCAAAGAAACTGGCTGTTTTTCTTTGATACAGGGAAGAGCAGAAAGATACACTTTAAGTGCAACATCACCATAAGGGCTTCTGTAAGTATGAGGGACAAGAGATTTCTTTAATACAATTCCCTGAACTTTAGAAAAATCAAAACCTTGTTCAGTCTTCACAGAGCTAGAGTGGGTCCTTCAGAACCTCGCTCTTCTTGAGAACAGAAAAAGCCTGAAATAGAACCTGCACCCTTTTATTTTCCTGAGAACTTCACTACAGCTCCCTGAGCCAAGAGGCTTTCTATATGCAATTATATCAGATGCTGAGGTTTGTTTTCTTTTAAAACTGTACACTGGAGCCTTTTCTTTTTAATCTGTGGCTCCCACTTGCTTATCCTGAGTATGGCCTTTCACTAGCCTACAAAGGCCAGACTACCTCATATTCTGTCCTAGGATAGAGGAATAACAGAAGAGAACTAGTTGCAGCATGGGAGGGAAGGACATTACTGCTCTAATTCACAGCTGCTGCCTTTGTCACTGCCCTGAGGGCTCCTGGGTTTGCCCTCACTGTTTGTCACTTTTCTTCATATATGCCCTTCTTCACTTTTTGGGAAGTTTCTGACAAATCTATGTAGCAGGGAATGAAAATGATCTTTGGCAGACTGCAAATTTTTCTGCTCCACCAGCTTCTTAAAATCCTTAGCAGGGGTTCCAAAGAGAAGCTCCTTATGCAGAGGGGTATCCAAGAGATCTGCTCTTACATGCACTGATTGGGGCAGTGCCCTCCTTCAGCCATGTCTCAACCACAGACACAGTAGCAGCTGCCCTGCAAAATGCATCTACAGCACTGTAACCACATTTTATGTGATGTATGATAACCTGGGAAAGCACAGTTGTATAAGAAGTTGCCATATAACAGTAGATATCTTACAGACCATTGCTACAGTAATCTGTCAGATGGGTTGCCACTGCTGACGTCCTGCCAGGGGCCAAAGCTTTACCTTCCCTAGGTCATATGTTTGATGGAAGATCTTAGGTAGCATGTGTCTGGGTATAAAGAGAGACAGTATGAGGAATGACGCTCGTATATCTCCAAGTGAGCGGCTTGAAGACAGAGAAGACTGGTCAGCCTGGAGAGGTGGTAGCTTGAATTGGTAAGAAATCTCCTGTACCTATGTAAGAGAGCTAAGGCTAGAGCAGAGGAATAGAGTCAACTGAAGATGGAAGTGAGTAAGAAGAGAGGATGGAATACTGCAACAGTGATCAGTACCATCTACTGTTCCGGTAAGTTCTTACACAACTGTACTATGTCCCGAATGAAATCACCACTGCAGTATTCCTGACATATGGGTGACTTCCAGAGCTGAAGGATGAAGGAAGGTTGGTTGGCAAGTGAGAAGAACTGTCCAGCAGCCCAGACAGAACTGACCTAGCAAAGGCTGTCCTGGACCTGGAGAAACATCAATTTTGTAGTCTTTTGTAAAAGTGTGTACAGAGGACCAAGTAGCTGCCTCCAAAATAAGCCTGGAGTCAGTCCCTCTGTGGAAAGCTCTTTAGAAAGCGACTGCCCTAGTGGAATATGCTTTAGGGTGTGAGGGTAGAGTCTTACCGTGATGCAAACAGCACAAAGTAATAACCTTTGAAACCAAGGCTGCAACAGCTTTTTTTGCAGACTGGTTGTCTCAGTTTCGGGGTCATAAAGGATGCAAATAGCTGGCAGCCTTTCTGAAGGACCTAGTTTTGTCCAAGTAAAATCTGAGTTGTTTGCGAATGTTAACAGAATGTAATATCCTTTCTCCCCTGTTTTAGGGATTGTGAAAGAAGGTGGGAAGATGAATGGCCTGATTGAGAGACAGCTCATTTATTACTTCAGGCATGAATGATGGGTTGCCCAAGAAGGTGGGAAGATGAATGGCCTGATTGAGAGACAGCTCATTCATTACTTCAGGCATGAATGATGGGTTGCCCTGAGAGTCACCCTGTCTCTCTGAAAAATGAGAAAGGGGGAATGGCCACGAGAGCTTGTAGCTCAGGCACCCTCCTGACAGAGGTGAGGACCAAGAGGAGGATAGTTTTCCAAGTACAGAATTTCACTGAAGCAGGAGAAGCTGGTTCAAAGGGAGGCAAAGTAAGCAATTCTAGCACAAAATTATGATCCCATGGATGACTTCTCATTTCCTGGGGGAGTTAAAGATGCACCACTCCCCTGAGGAAAAGTACGATATCCAGCCTAACCGTAAGTGGGGGACTAAAAGGGACACAGGCACTGATGGGAAACAAAAAGAGCTTTCACAGACAAGCAGATTTAGCCTGGTTGAAGAAGCTCACAGAGCTATGCAGTATCTGTGCTAAGAGTGGGTCCTGACTATGTTTGCAGCACCAGAAAGAAAACCTTTCCCACTTAGCAGTGCAAAATTTTCTGGTATTAGCTCTCCTAGCCTGTTGTAGGACTTCTACCACCTCTTCAAAGAGCAGATGTCTTTGATGGATTACAATCCTACCATCCATAGGCTTAGGTTGAGGGATATTAGACTCAGGTGGAGCAGAAATCTTTTTTGCAGATCCAGTCCGGCTGCAGAGGAACCCTCCTAAAATTTCTTTTTGCTAGGTGAAATAGCAGGGGGAACCAATGTTAACTTGGTCCGAATGGAGCCAGTGAGAGGAGTTTGGGTGTCTCGTTTTGTACTTTGAGGAGAATTTGGAAGGAGAGGCAAAAGTGAGATGGCAAAGGGGAACTTCCCTGTCCAATGGAAAGAGAAGGCATCTATCCTCCAGGCTGTGGGAGAACAGTTCCTAGTGCAGAACTGGAGAAGCTGATGGTTGCCTAGTGAAGCAAGGTCGTATTTGAGGTGTGTCACACTGAAGTCTGATGTTGTGGAAGACCTCTGTTCAAGTTCCAACTGTGGGGGTACCTCCATGAAGCGACTTAAACAGTCTCCTAGCACTTTGTCCTGAGAAGGGATGCATGTGGCTGTTTCTGCGATGTTCATTTGTGCTGCCACATTCCAAGCCCCCTGTGTTGACCTGGTACCTCCCTGTTTCTTTATGTACCACGTGACTGTGGCGTTGTTTGTGTACACTTTGAGCGGTCTTGGTTTCCAAAGGTGGGTGAAACTCTGAAGAGCCTGCAGAACAGCCCTCATCTGTTTCAGGCTGATGTGCTCTGTTAGGAACTGGTATTGCCATTTCCCCTGCACTCTGTGTGATCCTGTCCAAGCCCCCCACTCCTCCACATCCAAGGCATCCATGTGAACCTGATAAAGAGAGGTGTGAAAGGTAATCCTAGGTTGAGGATGACCTGCCCCTTCTACCACATAAGCTCCTTCTTGAGACAAGATAGGAGGGGAATTGGGGTGACAGTGCTGTGACCACACAGACTTCAGGTACTACTGAATTTTCCTCACGCAGAGTCTGGCCAGGGGGCAGCAAAGGGATGGTGGCTGACAAAGTCCTTAGCATCTCCACTGCAGAGCAATGGGTTGCAGAGGAGAGGTCCTGGAAGTAAATGCACTGGCTAAGAACCTTCTCTTGACACAGAAAGGCATGCATTTTCTGTGTCACCAACATGCATCCCAGAAACACCAGGTTCTGTGTAGGGACCATGTTTGATTTTCTAGGTAGTTTAAAGTGAAACCTATACCTGTCAAAAGGTGGAGGTTGAACTGAGGATGCTGAAGAATCAACTCTGGGGAGATAGCCTGGATCAGAAGGTCATACAGGTAGAGAAAATATTAATCCCTTGAGTGCTGCATAAAGCTACTACAGGCACCAAGCAATTTGTAAACACTCTTGGGGCTGTGGAAAGACCAAAAGGCAGAGCAGTAAACTGAAAAGCCAGAGGAAAACCTGAGGAATCTCCTGCAAGAGGACAAAAGGGAAAGAGTAGGAAGGGATCTTTGAGATCTAATGACACTAAAAGCCTGCAGGAGGATGAAAGGTAGACAGTCTAAAGAAACCACAGGAAGTTACTAGGCTATTGGCCCTGAGGTCCTTATAAGCCTAGCCAAGAGTTTAGCCCATGTTTAGACAAGTTAGCACCCAAAGCCTCTGTCCAGCAGGGACACAGGTGGAATCCCAGGGGTGTATTTCCTGTTTCACATCCAGTTATCCAGGTTGAGCTTGAAAAGGGATAATGAGGTACTCTGCTTGTCATGGAGAGGGAGTCTATTCCATAGATGGGGGGAGTCTCTGGGACACAAATCTGTCCCGCCAACAAGTCCTACTGATGTCACAGACCAGGTTAAGGTTGCCCGTGTGGGTTACTTGAGTGGAGCTTGGTTTGCAGACATGCAGCAGTCCCATCAAGGCGGGGTCCGAGATTGTTTTGTATGGCAGACAGAGGTAACCTCTGAGGAGTCTGTATGAAACTGAGTAGAGGGACAGGGCTTTTAGCCTATCTGTGTACGGTAGATGTTTGAGGCCCTGGATTCTTCTGGTGAGGAACCACTGTGGTCTCTTCAGCTGCTGAAATGTACTTTGCAGGGTACATGCCGAAGGGGGCGGGGTACTAAATAACTGGCCTTATAAGGGAAGAATACAGAGATGTTATGACTTCCTTGTTCCTGGATGAGATACCCTTACTTGTGAGGTGGGCCATGTAGAAAGCTTTCTGAACAACGGAAGCAACAAGATGGTCACAAATCAGGTTGTCATCAACCTGGGTGCCCAAATCCCTCACATCTGATTGTGTGTTTACTGTGATAATATGTGGGGACGTCACTCTCCCCAAAGGGGATGATGATGCATTTTTTGGCATTCAGCTTGAGGCCATATTTCTGGCACCATTTATCTGTTTGGGTGAGACCCTCTTGGAGGACGTCCACATCACTTGGGGAATTGATGACTGCTCCCATCTTGCAGTCATCTGCAAACTTGGTCAGCCATATCCCACTGGTTTTGGCTTGCACCTCAGAGAAGTATATCTCAAATAACAGAGCCCCCAGGACCGATCCCTGGGGTATGCTGCTCGTTACGGGTCTACTGTTTGAGGTGGCTTCCCCTATTTTGATTAGTGGGGGTTCTATCAGTCATCCAGTTTGCTGCCCATCTGATAACATATGGATTGATGCCCAGTTGAGAGAGTTTATCGACTATGCCTGAGTGGGGAATAGTGTCAAAGGCTTTGGCCAGGTCAAGGTAGGCAGTGTGAGTCTTCCCCTCATCCATGGCTTTGGTAACCGTCTCAAAGAAGTCAACCAGATTTAACAGACATGACCAACCCCCCTTGACAAAGCCAAACTGTGTGGGGTTGAGTGTTTGGAGATTGCCAATGTCCCTGTTAATAAGATCCATGATAATCCGTTCCATGGCCTTGGAGATTAGGCTAGTTAGGCTGATGGGTCTATAATTTCCTGAATTGGTGGACGCTCCAACTTTGTGTAAAGAGATGACACTGGCTGCCCTCTACTTGGCTTGGACAAAGCCGGTAATGACGCTTTATTGTGGTGCCAGAAACATGGCCTGAAGCTAAATGCCAAAACATGCATCACCATCCCCTTTAGGCAGAGTGATGTCCCCACAAATTATCACATTAATAACAATGTTGTAAGCACGCAACCAGTTGTGAAGGATTTGGGCAAGAACATGCAAACTGAGGCATTGGCTGGAGGTCAGGATCAAACAACACTATAAAAACTGCATACAACTACAGCATCATAACAGTAGTCTAACATATGCTGAGGTAGGGAAAAAAACTGCTAAAGTTCCTAGGTATCTTCATAGATGCCCTCAAACATGTTGTCAAAATACTGACATTACACCCACAACTGCATCCACGGTTACTGTTGCTTCTCAGTGTCATCTGTACTGGAAGTCTATGTCCTTTAGGTCCCCACAAGCCAGTAGCACATCTCTATCCTCCATCAAGACATGAAAGAATAAATTATGCTTCATTAATGTTTTTCGCAATCAAGAAAAATAACATTTCACCGGGGTGGGTGTTGTGCAGCCATGGAGTTAAGCAGATTAAAATGAGGAGTGAAAGCAGATCTTTCATGTACATATCTGTTGATTTTTAGACTGTAATAGACATTTTTGTACAGATTTGTGTGTAAAACAAACAAAAAAAAGTCTGGAGCATAGCTGCTGTCTTTACTGAAATTATTCAGAATAATGACAAGTTAAGTACTTTCTTCCACTCATGCAGACTTCATACCTGTTCTAAGCTGTTCATTTTTCTACATTCAGTCACACTCCGGAAACCCACAATGCAATTCAGGGTCACAGGAATCAAAGTCCATCTCAAGCACTTATGGGCGTAAGACAGAAACTTTCTTGGAAGAGATGCCTGCCATTCACAATAAAGAACCACATATCCCAATTACTAATTTGGAGGCTTTCCAATTCAACTAGGGATGTGGGAATAAATCCACAGCAACCACTGAAAACCCATGTTGACAGGAAAGGAAGTTATAAATTCTGCACAGAAGC
This sequence comes from Protopterus annectens, assembly GCF_019279795.1. Classification (NCBI taxonomy): domain Eukaryota; kingdom Metazoa; phylum Chordata; order Ceratodontiformes; family Protopteridae; genus Protopterus; species Protopterus annectens. Next base: position 588,165,620 of record NC_056725.1, read on the forward strand.
TACCCTAGCTAGAAAAATGACTGAAGCACACAGTGACAGCAACATTTACTGCCACTTGTCATGCTACTGTCCATTTCCACAATGTAATAATTTTTTCTAAATAGAAGAGTAGAAAGCCAATGGTAAAAACATTACAGAAGTTTGGAAATGGCATACAGCCATACACAATGCTGTTTACAACTGTTGAAATACATTTATTTAACAAATGTACTTAAAAGTGCCTGTATGTAGAGCAATGCAACTCTTGTAGATGAAAAAGGTCGTGTGCGCTGAAGTGAATGAGAACATGAGAATAAGGTTACATACACAACAGCCAGAAAAAAAAATACTATTTTTAAAGTGGAGATTGTTAAACTAAAATAGTAAGCCCCCATAACATGACATCTGTTTTGGAAGCACATACTAGGAACTGAAGAATCTCTGTCTGAAAGGATACTGCATAAACAAATCACAGCAGCAACAGCAGGATTTCATTTTATTTGGTTCTTAGCTATTAATAGTTAGGTGCTGTCCCTTTCAGAGGCAATGATGGCAAATCCGTATCCTCTTCAGACGCACGCACACAAATTATTTGGCAAGACCACACAGATCCTACTTCAGCGTGAAAAAAAAAAAAACCCGGAAAGGTGCTTTGGCACATGCACACACCAACATTACAGTTACAGGTCACAGGCGTGAAAAACAAATGAAAAAAGTGTTTTGGTGCATGCATACACTGAAGTTGCAGTCAAAGGTAGAGGGCTGCATGGAAGGGCTCTGAGGGCTGCATGCGGCCCACGGGCTGTGGGTTGGACACGTCTGGTCTAGATTTAATAAAGAATACATAGGAAACAACAATAGAAAATGGAAGGGAGTTTCCAAATTAAATAACAATACTGAATCTGGTTGTGAAATGTATTTTGTAACCACATATAGTGGATTTAGCAATAGGCGTTATGAGATGGTACAAACACAGTGGCAATCGTTATCAAATTTAAAGGCTGGAAGTTCATGGATGCCTAATAAACTTGTTGCTTCATAAAGAGTGGGTAGGAATATTAAGAGCTTTTTGGTGAAATCTAGGTTCTGCACATCCAAGGTCTTACATGAGTCATTAAGAATAAAAGGGACAGTAGGATGTGGCAAATGTAAGGCATGCAAATTTATTGTGCCTTATTTTGGACTCTTAAATGGTCAAAGATTTGAAGTTTGTGGGAATTATAGGTGTGACACTGAGGGCATTATTTATGCCCTCAGATGTCTCTGTAATAAGTTTTATGTGGGTGAGTCCTAAAGGGCTTTTAAAATAAGTCTATTAGAACATGTTCATGATATATTAAACAAAAAGGAACAGAGTTCAGTGGCACAATATTTTTTGCAAGCACATGGTAGTTCTGTTCATGGTTTACAAGCCACAATTTTAAAAAAGTGTGTGTTTTTTTTTTTTTTTTTTTGGGGGGGGGGGGCATCAGCAAGAATAAACTTCTTTATAAAGAAGCAGTGTATATATTAAAGTTTGATACTTTGTTTCCAAAGAGTATGAATGTTGATTTTAATTGGCATGTATTACTGTAAATATTTTTTAAGTGTTTGATGGTATTACCTGATGACTTTATTGTTTAATTGCTTATTTAGCAGTGTATATAAACCAAGTGTGTAATGTGAAGTAATTGTGTACTCCAAGAAGGCAGTGTATGCAGAGACGTCAGAGAGGAATAAATTTTATCCATTGGCTTCCTGGTCTTTGTTCTTCGTTGTATTTACTGTCGTTGCTTTGCTGTTGTTTTTGCTGCTGTGGGATTATGGCCAGTGATCCCAATGTGGATGTGCCTAGGATTTTTAGAAATTCTACAATGGACACTTCTCAATGTTTGCTGGATAATTATGTTACACACCCTCCTGAATCTAATCGTGAACAACTACAATCTGGACTTGCTGGTAATAGTAATAGAATAACAGAAAACCAGTCTACTGTGTGGGATAGATGGGAAGCTGAAAGGAACCACAGGTTATTTAATCCGTTTTCAACTATTGGCAGAAGGTATGATAATGCTGTGAATCCAGAATTTAATAAAATGTGTGATAAACTTGAGCAACTAATGAGAAAAGAAACTGCTGTTTTTTTAATATTCAGAGCCTGACTAAGAGAACACGACATAACTCCTAGAGGTATTAGAGCTTATAAAGACCCTGCTACACCATTTGATTTAAAGAATGAAAATGACAAGTTGCTTTACAAGCGCTGGGTTGCAGCAGCACATAAATGCACAACAGATGGATCTCTATCCTTGTCGAGAGAGATAGGGTGAAACAAACGGAGCTACAAATTGAAATTAGGAGCATGTGCAGCAAATTAGTCTGTACTTCTAGCTCTGAATCTGTAGACAAGCTGCTTACAGACATTAATTTGAAATTAAAATCATTTGAGGAAGAAATCTTGCAGAGAAAAAAGAAAAAGTTAGTCAGAGATACCCGGGACTATGACAATGGTACTGCCTTTGGGGGAAGAATCAATCCGAAAGAAAATAGAGGTCATGTGAAGTTTCACGGAAGTGAACGAGGTGAGGAACGGCATTCCTATTCTTCTGTTGGTACTACTTATAATACATCAACAGGGGAAGATAAACAACACGAAGGGGATGAATATCCAGAACTGCCAAAGGCACAAAAACCTGCAGAATTTCGTCAGACATTTTGGAATGGGCCGAATGGCAGAACTAAAGAACCACCAAACAAAAAAAGGCAGAGAGAGAACCAGTTTCCAAACCAATGGCATTCTAATCCCCCTCCAAAAAATAATTACTACAAGTGAACCAAGTGGTGAGAATGTTAGCTATGTTGTCAATTTGTCCGGGTATGCATTTTCAAGCAGTGAACTTTCTGTGTTGAACTGTGGTCTGAAGTTTGTTCCCACTGTTGTTCCCAAGCTATATGAAGTGAAAAAAAAGACATTTTTGGTCTGGTTAGGAAATTACAATTGAAATGCATGTTTAATACTGTAAATAGTACTAAATAAAAATGAATGTATTAATGCCAGTGATTCTAGTCTGGAAGAGAATAATTTTCCTGTGCTTCTGATGATGAATACTATGCATACAACTTATTCGATACTAGCTGTGTTAAAACACACAGCAGTTATGTTCCAGGTTTTTTTGATGTTGACATTAGTTATTTTCATAAAACAGTAGATTTTCTGCTGAAACTCAATTAAATATGTTTTTAAATTAAAAACAGAATATTGTTTACAATTTAACTAGAGAAGAGTGGTCAGCATTATTAAATATGACTAAAAATGAACAGCTGTTTTTTTAAATCTGCTGACAAGGGAAACAAATTTGTTGTGATGCATATATCCCAGTATTTAAAGATGTGCCATGAACATTTGGATGACAATTCAGTTTATTCAAAGGTAGATACAAGTCAGTATTTGGGAGCCTTAGCTGAATTCAAATCTTTACTTAATAAAGGCGTCAGGTTAGGTTACTTAACTGCTGATGATGTTAAGAAGAAGCTAACTACGAACAGTCATAGTACTGCCACATTCTACTGTTTACCTAAAATTTACAAAAATATACAGGCCCCTATTGTTTCAGGTAGAAATTATTTTACTTACAATCTAGGACAATTGCTGCATTTCCTGTTGAAACCCAAGATAGTTTTACTACCTGCTTATGTTAAAGATATTTTTGATTTTTTTAAGTTAAGGTTGGTACAATGGACTCATAAGATGTATTGGATGACTCTATAAATGTGAAATGTTTATATGCTAACATTAAACATTGCCATGGCCTTGAGGCAATCAGATTATTCATGGGTGAGTCACCCACTACAGAATATATTGTAGATTTACTACATTTTTGTTTGAAGAATAATTACTTTGAGTTTGATAGCCAAGTTTATCATCAGAAATGTGGAACAGCTATGGGGGCAGCTTTTGCCCCCTCATATGCTAATTTAACTATGGGCTTGTTTGAAGTTGAATATGTTTATAGGAAAATATTTTTTTGCCAATATGTTGTGTTATTTTAGATTTATTGATGATTTAATTTTTTATGTGAAGGAGGGGAACAAGAAGTGCAGAATTTTCTGGATGAATTACAAGTAAACAGATTTAATTTTACATTTGATGGCATCCAAATTAGGAAGAAGGTGTCCTTTTTGGATGCAGATTTGTTACTTAAGGAAGATGGAACACTAATTACAAAAGTACATAGGAAATTTTCAGGGGGATATATATTATTTGAAAGCAACAAGTTGTCAACCTGGGCATACGATTGATGCCTTACCTTATGGCGAATGCATATGTTTTTACAGACTATGCAGCAATTAACAAGATTTTTTAAGGGAGATAGGTTATACTTTTGAGATGTTCAGAAAGCGTGGTTATGGTGAAGATATAATTACTATGGCATGGTCTAGATGAATATATAGGAAACAACAACAGAAAATGGAAGGGAGTTTCAAAATTAAATAATAATGAATCTGGTTGTGAAATGTATTTTGTAACCACATATAGTGGATTTAGCAATAGGCGTTATGAGATAGTACAAACACAGTGGCAATTGTTATCAAATTTAAAGGCTGGAAGTTCATGGATGCCTAATAAACTTGTTGCTTCATATAGAGTGGGTAGAAATATTAAGAGTTTTTTGGTGAAATCTAGGTTCTGCAGACCTAAGTAGGTCTTACATGAGTCATTAAGAATAAAAGGGACAGTAGGATGTGGCAAATGTAAGGCATGCAAATTTATTGTGTCTTATTTTGGACTCTTAAATGGTCAAAGATTTGAAGTTTGTGGGAATTATAGGTGTGACACTGAGGGCATTAATTTATGCCCTCAGATGTCCCTGTAATAAGTTTTATGTGGGCGAGAACAAAAGGGCTTTTAAAATAAGGCTATTAGAACATGTTCATGACATATTAAATACAAAGGAATAGAGTTCACTGGCACAGCATTTTTGCAAGCACATGGTAGTTCTGTTCATGGTTTACAAGCCACAATTTTAGAAAAAGTAGAGTGTGTTTTTTTTTTTTGGGGGGGGGGGGTGTCAGCAAGAATAAACTTCTTTATGAAGAAGCAGTGTATATATTAAAGTTTGATACTTTGTTTCCAAAGGGTATGAATGTTGATTTTAATTGGCATGTGTGACTTTAAATATTTTTTAAGTGTTTGATGGTATTACCTGATGACTTTATTGTTTAACTGCTTATTTAGCAGTGTATATAAACCAAGTGTGTGATGTGAAGTAACTGTGTACTCCAAGAAGGCAGTGTATGCCGACACGTCTGAGAGGAATACATTTTATCCATTGGGTTCCTGGGCTTTGTTCTTCATTGTATTTGCTGTTGTTTTTGCTACAGAGGAGAGTAGGATCTGTCTGCAATCTTTCATGGTCTTACCTTTGTCTTATAGTGTTTTGAAGAGACTGGCTGCCTGAGGGCCAAACAGTAAGTCTCTGTCCAAGGTCAAATCTACAATTTTTAATTCAAAATCCTCAGACACAGGTGGACTGCAAAGCCATGCATATCTACAGATAACAGATTCCACGGTAGCTGCCCTCGAAAAAGCATCCAAGCATCATAACTGCACTTAAAGCTGCATCTGGTAATCTGAATGGCATCTGAAAGCAAGCACTGAATCTGTCACTTAAAGTCTGCTGTAAGAGGATCCAAGATAACTTTAAGGAGTTAAGAACAGAAATCAAATACTTTTGTCATTTGCTTCTGGTAATTAACTGCACCAAAGGCAAGGGCAGCAGAGCTGTAAACCTTGCTCCCCCATTAATCCACAGCCCTAACATCTATCAGTGTGTAGGGCATTAGCAGAGGCCAGTAGCTTGAACGGCTTATCTGAAAAAAAGAGATACTGCTAAAGGGTCTGCCACAGGGTTCTTGTATAGGTATTTTGGGTAATCAGGGACCTTGTAAAACCTAAGTGGTCTTTAAGGAGACCGAGGAAGGGGCAAGGTACCCATCTCAAAAGAGTATGTAGTACTTCTTCTGAACATCAGAAATCTGCATGGGTTGCCAACTAAAGTGTTTCATCATGGTCTGTACAGCTCCCACAAAAGAAGCCTCCTCTACAGGGGAATCTGGTGAGAGGGAGTCCCTCTCATCAGAAGACATTTGTCCTGGAGAGCGCAGTAGAGAGGAATAGTCCAGAAAATGGTCAGAGTCATAGTCCTGCTCCTCATCAGAGGAAGAGGAAATCAAAGCAGGTTTATGAGGAGTAGCCTGTAGTTGTGGAGACCCAAAGGAGGGGGGCTTCAAAGACATAAAACTTTGAAAAGCCCTTTTGAAAAATTCATCCACTCCTCCTCTCTCTAGCTGTTGAGGGAGAAGCCACATGCTTAGTCTTCTGTTTTTTTTCTTTTTAGCAGTGATGTTTGACTGGATGAGACAGTGAGGATCAGAACCATGTCTGACCTCCATTAGACAGCCTGGGATTTCTTCTCTAACTAGAATTTGAGGGACGCAGTGTGGCCCTTCTGAAATTATAAGACATGGTTTCACAGATGTATTGGCAGTCTGCAAGGCCTTAGGCGCCATACCGGCCTCTGTCACTGGCTCAGTAGCAGGCAACTGAGAAGCGGCCTAACATATCGTGGGTCCTACACCTTTCAGCAGGTATGTCAAAGTCAAAGAATGGACTGCAGATCCACTCAACGCCTTTTAATTTTTTTTTCTTCGGCAGCACAGTGATGTCCAATGAAGCAGAATCAGCCATCTTGGATTGGGCCAAGAGTTTAAGATGCCAAGTCTCGAGGAAAACTTTTGATAGTAGAAAGCCTACAGGTAAGGGTTTTTGGAACAAACTACTGAAAGACTGAGCAAAATCTGTGATCGTGTTCTTGGCCTAGAAAAAAGTCTTTGTACGGAATCTGCCTTCCGTACTCACACTTACTCCTCCTAGTTGACATCTAGAAATTAAAAAAAAAATTGGAAAACATAAAAGGATTCCCAATGGGACATTTAACTGGACAGATGAATGGAGTAAAGATACCAATGACCAAACAAACAGTCCAACAGATGCACGACCTGCATTCAGGCTGGCAGCAAGACAGTCTGAGGAACCATGCTCATACGTCCGTCTTTATACCCCAACGTATATGAGCTGAGATCATGAGTCAGATGGATGACCTAGGGAAGGTAAAACTTTAGAAGGTTTCCTTTATCATACAAGAGTATCTCTACAAGAAACATCTTCAGGTTGCAAGGCAGAGGAAAGGGTGTCCTCACTATCAGATATCTTGGCACAGGACATCTGGTTTATACAACCTATATTTACAGCTGTTAACCATGTTAAAGTACACTGGCCCATAGACCGTTCTTAGGCATGACCCAGGCTACAAAACAAACATAAGAAAAGTAAGATTGTTAACATGAACTTGTCTTATATTAACAATGTAATCTTGAAAGTAAAACTACTGTACTAAACTTAAAAAAATATTTACAAAAAAAGAATAAATCAGCAGATAAACTAAGAACTACAGGTAATGTACAATACCAACAAAAACAGTAAACATTTGCAGTATAATAATTGAGTAAAGTCAAATTTGTAACAGGACAAACCACAGCAAATTAAGGTAGCAGTAGGTAGGAAGGAAGCAGTTAAGACACAACAGTAGCACGTAGCAGATAAAGGGGAAGACATATTCAGAAAGTTCAATAATTAGACAAACAGATGTTAGCTTGTGTGTGGAATGATTAGGACTAAATTAGGATTGTGAGTAAGATATGGGCAAGTGCCAGCATAGCCAGCTGGAGTTTTGTAAAGAATGATATGTCCTTTGAATATTAAACTGAGTTGTACAAGATGTTTGTGTTACAAATGTATTAGAACTGTATGTCATTTTGTATATCAAACTGATTTGTACAGATGTGTGTGCTGAAACTGTATTTGTGAGGTTTGCTTGTGTTAAAATGTACCAACAGTGCACCCTGCTGAAATGAAAAGAAATGTATACGTATTATTGTAACTGAATTAAATGTATATGTTTTAATAGAGGACACTGGGACAGCAAAGGATAACTTTAAGAAAAATAAGGGAAATATAAATGAGCTGTTAATCCATTAAAGGGGCACCCCTCAGTGCTGCATAGGACTGGAGATGCTAGATCTGGGAAAATGCATTTTCTCATTAGCTCAGTAAAAAGAGGGGAAGACCCAGTCACTTGCATAAACATTTAGATGTTTACTGCAGCTGTCTATGCTAAATGCCTGTCTCAGCTTCAAAGGGGAACACTGTGAGAACCTAGAATGAGGTGACCATATGAGGCCATTCTGCCAGCCCTTTTGGAAATTATATTTTAGATATTACAAAGAGAAATCTCAAAGAGTACTGAGTATTCTGTTTGGGGGCTTAACTAGAAAGACTGCTCACGTATTTCATCTTGCCTTGCCTAAGCAAGTTATTAGGGAACGATAAATTCTCTTAGATTCAGTCAGGAATATAGTGAAACTTAGTTTAGAGAGTGTTTTTCATTTTTTCTATGACTCTGTCCATCAATGTTAATTTCAATATTTTCTGTAATTTGAACTCTGTGGTTTACTGTAAATATATATTCATGTCCCTTTACATATTTAAAACTTTTATTGTAGCTGGTCCTTGTACACCGTATTTAACCTTTGAGAGTACTTATACTTATCTGGTGACCCAGGGTGGGTCACTGCAGAAGGCCTAGCCGTCTTGGTCAACCACTACCCTTTGTATTAGTATTACTATTACACGGTATAATTGGATACCCTTTAAGGGCCATAGAATAGCTGATTGTGGAGTCTCTCTTCTATGGACCCATAGACATTACCTCTGGATCCATCACAGTGTTCTTAGAGGAATCTGAGAATCCTGGCTCCTAAAGAACCTGTCAGGCTTCTTTGAGGAAGGGGAGTAGAGCCCAGGTTCCTTGAAGGCTGCATTAAAAACATCCTTGAGGGCCCCCAAAAAAGATAAGGAAGAGACAGACATTTAGAGGCACCTAGATACAACAAATCAAAGTATATGTGAGTGATTCAGTGTCACCTCAGCTTCTCACTTGAAGCACTTTTCTATACTACAAAGTGTGCCGCCAAATAAGATTGTGTGTGTGTGAAGCAGAGAAAATGTTGCCTTCTGTGTCAATAGCACATCCTAAAAAGGAAAGAAATTTGGGAGGAATAATCCACTTTTTCCTTATCAGGTTCAAAGGCATGATCATCTACCTTCTCAGTTAAGGTCTCCCTCTTTCTTTTGCCAGAGTGAACTTTATACATAGAGAGGACCACAGCTTGGATACAAGCTTTGTAAGGTTTGAAGGAAATTTTGTCCCAAGGAGATGCACTGTTCAAGAGTAGCTTGGACTATACGGTGGGTGGAAAGGGCTTGACAGATGCCTGGGTACTACACTAGCGCAGGGGAATCCGAGCTAGGTTATTTTAACAGGTTATTTTGAAGTTCTTTTTATATGGGACACTTACAACGGAGATGTAGACTGCTGGACAGGGTTCTGAACTTCATCCTCACAGCTCAAGTCTTTCCTTGCTAAGATGGTGGGTTGCCCATTATCCCCCTCCAAGATAATGAAGCAGCCTTTAGTCAGGGGGATCAATGATGGGATATCAGCTCGGACTGCCTGACCATGGTTATGTTTGATGGGATATGTCTCTCTCTGAGTGTGATGGAAGTCTGAGATGTCAGTGTGGGGTTGTGAAAGAAATTCACTGGGGCCTAAGTCTTAGTGCCACAATGGGGCTTCAGACACTGGTCACTTCAACTGTATTGCTTTCACCTCTCTCCTCTGATTCTCTTTTTCTTGCAGGGATATCAGATGCTAAGGATGAACTTGAAGATACTGTTAGGTCCCAAGACTCTTCTAATACAAGTAGTTTTGCAGGGAACAAAACCTGTTTCAAGGTTTAATGAGCAAAACCCTGGCAGACCCTGACGTCCCATATGTAGGCAATAACACAATGGGTATGGAAGTCGTTGTGGGGACTCTGCTTATTGCAAAAAAACTACTTTTCTTAGCCAATGGCATACCCTAACACACAGCCAGCCACCTGTTTAAAGAAACATAAGGCTAAAACTCCTAATACAACAATAGGAGATGAAGAAAAATTCCCAACTGAACAGTTATCTGTCCTGCCAGAGCAGGATGAACTGCAGCATACTAGTGAAGCAATTTAATGAATATGATGTGAACTATTGCAAGAAACAAAATGTCATGAAGTATATCTATTCTATGCAAGGAGTCTCCTGACCTCCCTGATAGGACGTCTACACCTGGAAGGGAAATAGCGACGAGTTCTTGAAGTCAGACCTAACTTTAGACTTTCTGCAGCTGAAGTCCCTGTAATAAAGCGCTCATCCATCTCCACAATAAAGGATTTTTATCTTCGACAGTTCAGCACATTCTTTGCTAAACATTGCTACAATGTGGATTTTACTCAATGGCATTACTTTTTTAGCTTCCTTCTGCAAGTGGTTTAGCTACATTCACTCTCCTCCGAGGTAAAGGAGACTGGTTAATGCTGACATTAAACAAGGCTACAACGATAAGTCCCTGCAGGTCTACACTCGTATCTCTTTTGATTTGTCCCTTCTCAAGTGAGGCCAGGGTTAGATGCGTTTCCTCCAATTTGGGTGGCTCCCAGATCTAGGATCTAATCAGGACTACCTCCAACAGTAATCTAAAATACATATTCCAGTTGCATACAGGTCACAATAATTTCCAGTTGCACAGAAGGGATATGCTCAGATAATAAAAGGAATTTTTATGAATAGTTACTGATATTAGAATTTCCACAACTCTCTCTGTGATGAAGTTAAGATGGAAATGAACCACAAACTTTTGCAAAGCATATTAAGGAAATGTTTATAAATGTGCCTCTACACCCGCAGAAGACATTACTTAATCTAAAGGGGTATGAGTAGAAAGCGACATGTAAACCAGGCAAGGAACTATACACAATGCAGATATGTTGATTATGGCATATATAGCAGAGACTAATTATTAGTGGATTCCATGGGCAATTCCAGTTACCCATAACTGACAAAAAAAAAAAAAAAACAATTTCAAAGATAAAGATCTACTGACACCAGCTTACAAATGCAGTTACAGAAAGATGTTACAAAACATGCCTTAACTTCAGAGTTCTTTTACCTAAGACATTCAGTATGGAGATGAAAGTTGGCCAAAGTAAAAGTCATCAGTGTGAAAGGAAAGTGAATCTTATTTTTCATTCAAGGCAGAAAAAAAGTAGTGGCTAGAACTTTACGTTTAAAGCCAACAAAATAACTCCCAATTGTCTGGGAAAACATATGCTTAAGAGTATAAACGTATAACATCTGAGAAAAGTAAAGTGCAAAGAAACAGTAAGCAATAATGTCCAGGAAATGAAACTCTGACTAACACAAAGCTGTTCCATCTGCATCAGATATACCAACACTCCAAAGGAAGAAATATTAACATACCCAATACCATACACTCCACACTGGGCACTGATATGCCCCAGTTAAGTGAAGCTATATATCAAAACTGCAAACTATTCCAAGTTCTCTGAATAAACAGACACAAGTTCAGGTGTTATCAGTGCACTTAAATTTATATACACAAGATTGGGGATGATGCCTGAAAATCAGACATCTGACGTCAGTCTGTAATATAAGTTAGGAAGTAAAAACTCGCATGCACTTCAGGACTGAGACTGAGGGGGACAAGTGGCAGGAAATTTCCAGAGTGAAAAAAAAATCTCATGCGAAACAGCAGCAACAGCTATGAATATTGTCATTTCTTAATTCTGAAATACAGGGGACTCAGCATCTCCTATCTAACTTGCTGAGGGATGGAAGTCTGTAAAGCAGCCTACCTACCTTCAGCTAAATTACTGATATCTGAATACCAAAACAAGATAAACAAAATGCTGAAGAGAAATCAGCAGAGGCAGAAATATTTTTATGACAGAAACTGCAGAAGGCTAGCAGATTTAGAAGTTATGAAACCATCAGAATTAAGTACAAAGCCAATGGGAAAGTCCGCCACGTGAAAATGAAGTACTTTGTAAGATAGCTGAACCAAGATTTTGGTTTGGTCATAGGAAAGATGGAAAGCTGTATACAAGAATGCATACACAGACTGATTCACTGTTAGTAGAGAAAGGTTTCCAAATATGGAATTCCACAAATGTTTGATAATCTGATCTGGACTTCAGTCCCTGAACCGAAAAATACAAAAGCACGACCTTGCACCTGTGATGATTACCTGGAGAGTGAAAGACACTTCAATGGAAATTTCAGCAGAAGACTTGAATAATGAAGAAGTGATTTCCCCTTTAATAATGAGACACTGAACCTGGCACGGTGCCTTCATATCATTTACTTGCATGTTCCAGTGTTGGAAGCAATAAACACAAAGAAACCATCAGCAATTGTAAGGAAATTTAATATCTGCTGGATAAACAAGCATGGTCTAACTCAAATTATTCAGTGACAACTGTGGAGAGTCAAATAACGATATAATTACAGATATGGCATAAACTTTCAGTATTGAAACTACAACCAGGGTGGCTCGGGCTTCTACAAAGACACAATCAGTCATTAGGGGAAGTAATGCAAAAAGTAGAAGCTGGCACTAGATAAGACTGGGAAATGGCATTATCTTAATGGTCTGTTGGCAAAAATAGCACATAGAATGTCTACAGCTACAGCTCACATTAGCCGGTATTTGAACAGAACCCAAACATCTCCTCTGTTCCAAATGAAAGGTTGCCTGCTCTAGAATGGCCCCCTTCAAGGATCACAGAAAGAGAATATTTCAGCATGACATGCACCTGGAAAACCATTTGAGGAGGCTGAACATTCCAACAGAATTCTGACAAAACTATGGAAGCACAACTTACACAAATCAACAGTTTGTAGTGAGAAAGAAGGTATACTATAAAAGGGCAGACAATGCAGTACCCAGAGTCCTCATTGGCCAGGATAGTGTTTAGTACTAATGAGGTATGTTGGTATTTTGTGCATCAGTCCAGGCCACAAATTCATGCCAGATACAGAGGATCAATATGTCAATAAAAAAAATGCAACAGACTTTCTGGAAATTATATGAAAATTAACTGAGAATGGAAATGAACACGATATGAAGAATTCTGAAGTGTAAAAGAAAAAAATCTGGTTCCAATGGAGGGAAGCTCCCACAACAAGCTAGTAGCCACAATCTAAAAAAAGTCATCAAACCACATTTGTGGACAAAGAAAAAAAATATATAATATACAACTAAAGCTGCTCAATGAGCTGGTAAAGCTGCAGGATGAAACAAAAACTGGTACGGCATAGAATGTTCACATCTAGCTGATATAGGCACAACAGATGGGTCTACTGACATGAACATCACATGTAGATAGTCACAAAAACAACAGATGCTGCCCTCTTACTCTTATTGGAACATGGTGTACTCCCCCATCTGTTCACCTACGGTATGAAATAGCAGATTCAACATGAGATTTGGGGTTGGAAAGATAATGAGGTTTTATTTTGGGGGAAAAAAGTTGAAAACATCTAAAAATGCATTTCTGCTTGGTGGTTGTGCACCCTCAAAAGATATTTCAAAAGAAAATACCCAAAGCACATCTCTTGGCTAGAGGTTGAGGATTTCTGCAGACAACAGCTTTCAAAAGATTTCCCAATGTGCAGTAGAATCAGTGTCTTTTTTCATCCTGTACTCGCTGCTCTTTTGAGATGTTGTGTAACTACCGTACCTCAAAAATAGCACTTAGGAAGCAGTCCAACTCCAATAAAACACTTTTATTCAGCTTCTCGAAGTAAAAAGACATCCACATAAACGTTTCACATATAAATGCGTTTTCATCCTCTCCTGACTTCATCAGATAAAATGCATCAAGTCAAAGCCATTTTTATATTTGCTCAACTAGATCATCAACCAATAGCATTTTTCATTCAATAAAACCATTCATTAATTATATAACATTTACTACCTTATAAAATTTAAATACTAAAACAGTCTTCAGACATATACATTTATATTAACTACACAAATAAATATTTAATAAAAATTAATTTTTACTTCTTATTTAAAAAAAATTCTTATAAAACACAAACATAATAAAATTATATAATACATATATAATTTAATTATATTAAACTAGCAACAAGATTCTCCATCTGGTGGTCAAAAAAATTATTGCACTTCAAAGTTTAGCAGCTCTAATTTTTAAAATAGCAGCTAAAGACAAATATTCATTCATGCCAGGAAATCTATTGGCTTCCAACATTATTTGCCAATATAATTCTCTATTTTCAATATGTAATTCCCATAGCCCTCCTCTTATATCTTTACTCACTGTTTCCAACACAAAAAAAAGAAAATGATGCTTTATGACATACTAAACTATGTCTAAAAAGGGCATTAGTATTGTTTTTATTTTTTACTTCATAAAGATATTCATATATTCTTCTTTGGAGCTTTCTCTCCGTTTTATCCACATAGAAACCACTACATGCTTTACATAATACTAAATAAACGAGTCCATTACTATCACATGTATAATATTCCTTACTACTAATTACTCTATTCCTAGCTACTAATTCTACCTTCTCTCCATTATATATATATATATATATATATATATATATATATATATATATATATATATATATATATAAAAAGGCATTGTGAACAATGGCCACATTTAAAAGTGCCTTTCTTACTACGTCCATAAGGGTGCACTCCTTTATTATTTCTTTCTATAATATTCTTAATATTTGACCCTTTCTTAAAAATACATTTAAATGGGGTATCAAAAATATTTAAACCTGATATTGCAGAGAATCTTCCCCATACGTCTTCTATCGTCTTTACTATAGCTTTAGCATCTCCGCTATAGTTAGTCACAAATGCCTGTTCAAATGTACTATTAGTATGCTCATTGTCATGGATTATATCTATTTCACAAGAGTTCTTCCCCAGTATGGGAGCAAATCTATCAGCTCTACCTATAATTACTTCCTTTTTTACTTCTTCAATAAGTTTTAATGGATATCCTCTCTGTAAAAACATTTGTTCTAAGAACTTACTTTCAATTATAAAGTCATCATTCTCCAAACACATTCGACTTCCCCTAACAAATTGTCCTTTGACTAAACAACATTTTTGACTAAAAGGGTGTGAACTTGTAAAAAAGAGGTATAAATTTGCATATGTGTCTTTCCTATATACTGTTGATTTAAATTTCCCATTTTCTTTATGTATAGTGATATCTAGATAGTTCATTTTTTCATATTGTATATTATAAGTAAATCTTAAAAAGGTTGTAGTATTCATTACATACTCATAGAATTCAATAAAGTTTTCTTCTATATCATCCCACACCACACAGATGTCATCCAAATATCATTTATACAGTTTCCAGCACTTACTATATTTTGAATTTAGAATATATTTTTTCTCCCATACTGAGAACAATATTAGCATATGTGGGTGCACATTGTGCACCCATTGCTATTCCTTAAATCTGCTGGAAAAACTCTCCTTCAAAGTGTACATAGTTATTAGTCAACACAAGATCCAAACTTAAACATAGTCTAAACTCCATATGGCTTAGTGTTCCAGCATCAACCACAGCTTCTTCTAACCAAAGTAATCCCACATCATGTGGGATTGAAGAAAATAAATCATCTATGTCTATAGTAATAAACATAATTCTTTCATCATATATTTCCGGTCATCTGTCTTAGCAGATCCCATGAGTCTTTTAAAGTATTATTACAAGCCACAGATAAAGACTTTAATTAGATATCCAAAAATCTAGCCAAAGGAGCCGTAGCAGAACCTTCTGCTGCTACTATCAATCGAAGGGGTGGGTCTAATAGATCTTTATGTACTTTAGGTTTTCCAAATATACTAGGTACCTTAGGTCTCTCATTAAGTAAAAATTGAAATAATTTTAGATCTATTGATCCCTCTAGTAATAATTCATTTAATGCTAGAAACATTTTTTTATAAGAAATATTAATTTAATTTAGTGACACTCTAGAATATTTCATATCTTCTAGTATATTCATCACTTTAGATTCATAGTTATAGTATCCATAAAAACTGTTCCACCTCCTTTATCTGGTGCCATAATTCTTACATTATAATCATTCTTAATTTCATCTAAGAGAAGTTTTTCTGAATATGAAATATTTGGAATCACTATTTTTCTCCATTATTTTCCTTATTTCTAATTTTAGTAAGTTCTCCAGATTTTTCAACTGAGGATGTAAAGGGGGATTATAGGTACTTTTCTTCATTAAGGGGTTATTATGAGCCATATTTTCAGTATTCTTAAATAAGAGTTCCAAGTTTTTCTTTCTAATAAACAACTTCAAATCTATAATTATTTTATCTATTTCAGCCTTCCTTCTGGGTATAAACTTAAAACCCTTGGAAAACAGTTCAAAATGAACCTTTTGAATCTCTATTCTACTATAAATGCATATAGTATACCCTTTATATGTTACCAATACTCCATTATGGATACTCTCTTCAGACCCATTACTAACTAGTGTCTCCATCTGGGATAATTGTACTTTACTGGTGTCTTGTTCATTAATCTCTCTGACCTTCGGAGAGGGGGGTATTCTAAAGGGTCATTGTAGTTATTATTATAACTTTGTCCTACATATTCTTCTTGCCTCATTTCATTCTCAAAATGTGATGTACTAGATGTTGTATTTTTATTTCTATGTTGGGGTCTTTCATGTTCTCTAAGTTTGGGATATGCCCTATGTTCCCTATATTCAGTAATGTCTTTCTAGTTTTTCTTTTTAAAAACATCATTACATTTTTTATCCACCTTTTCTAACATGTATTCATACTTCTCCTTATCTACTGTATGTAATACATCGGTTGACGGTTTCAATTTCTGTTATAAGCATTTCCTTAGTTTTCTAATTTTTTTCTAAGTAAACGCATAACATCAAAACCACATTTATCAAAAACTTTTAACAATTCCTCATAACATTCAGAACCCTCCCCTATACCATCTGGGAATTTCCAGACTCTTAATCCCTTTGGGACAATTCCTAACTTAATGCATTCCTTTAAGTAAATATTATCTAACTCTAATGATTTATATTTAAATAAAAGACGGTCTAATTTATAAATATTATTGTTATATGTATCACAATCATTTCTATTAGTAACATTAGGATTTATAGCATTTTCATGAAATACATATTTGTATGTTATAAAACTTTTTAAATCCAGTCCTTTTCTTGTTGAGAAGCTGAACCAGCTTTAACATTTCTCTATGCGTCGACGTATTAATGTTATTTTGGCCAGAATTCACCAAGCCAGTAGTTCCTGAAAGCGAAATCCTTCTAAATCTTGGTTTCTCCTTCCCTCTGATGTTCCACCATCGGCCATTTCCATTTCGGCATTCCAGATGTTGCCCTGAGTCCTGAATCCTCCTCCTTCCTGGTTAGGAGGGCAAAGAACAGGAAGAATACGCCTTCATCATTGAATGGCAAACCGGTGTGAGTACTTCGATCAGCTGCGTCAATTGACCAGCATTACAATTATTAATTTCATTTTATATTCATCTGTCTGCCCTTGGGGGCCCAAATCAAGGCTGAAAATGGTCTTTGGACCAGTCTATCTAGCCAGTAGGAAAGTTAAATAAATACAATGAAGTTCATTCCATGGACATTAAGCATGCGTTTTTGAAAAGGCATGGAAGCTCTCCTGTGGCATTTACATCTGACCGCCTCATGAAGCAAGATGTGTGTGATGATTTTGGAAATGCACAAAGTGTGTTTATGACCTGATATATGCATCACTCTACTAGTATAACGGAGTGAAAGATATCACTGTTAGTGGAAAAAAGACTCTCAAATTGAACAGACTGTGTTCCACTAGGTACCATTACTGCAGTGTGGAGGACTGTCTGGGGTGGCCTGCAAAGCTATACCACTTCATTTACTCCCTACCTGAGAGTTACCTTTCAGCTTGTCTGCAAAGAGTATGACCACTTTTGTTACATGGACTAGACCAAAATACTTGATGGAATGGTACTGGTAAACAAAAACTCCTACATAAAAAAAATATTCATTTTCTCATTCTAGTACCAATAAGGGCAATGCAGCAGGATGCACACCACCACCACAAGTGGAATGGATAAATTCTCTTAATTGTCAGATAAAGCAGACCAAATTTCATTTTTGACGTTCCTGCCTGACATTCAGCCTATGACACACCACTGTACAGACAACCCATGAAGAAAAGACAGTAAAAATGAAGTCCACAAAAATAATTCTAAAATTTGAACTCCCCATGAAATGATGAATCCCTGAAACTTTTAGCTTTCAGTGATCCTTCACATGAAAACCTACCCGATGGTGATATCAAAAGGTAATATTCAACTGTCTGTACAGGAAAACAAGGAAAATTTGCAGTTTTGCTGGCAGTCAAAAAGAATTAAAAGAGTGGTGCACAGTAATCTGGGAGAAGAAATTATTGCTGTGTCACACAGGAAAGAGTGCACTGTCAAGTTTATCTATGCTCTATTCTGAGTTCACAACTTGTAACCCAAGGCAAGACACCCTTATGTCACAAACTATTCTCTGACTGAGGTAATTAACTCCACAAACCTGCCACAAAAAATTAATAAAAGGCTTTGCACTGAGATCAGAGGAATAAAAGACCTCATTCAAACCCAGAGAATTCTGTAGCCTATGGTCAGCTCCAATGAAGCAGTTATACTGCCTTCCCAAGAAGGCAGCAAAACCATTGAAAGGAACGTGGCATACTGACTACTGAAGCTTGCAGGTTTGTGTGCACAGACAAGAGCCAAAGGTGGAGGTGTCTCAATATACATCAGTAACGAGCATAAATCTACACTGGTCAAACAGGATAATGGTTTGGAGTTCCTCCATGTGCAGACCATAGACAAAACCCCATACCATATCCTAGCCAGCTATAAGTCACCCTCCATGTCCCAGAAAAACTCATAATGCATACTTGGACCTGCTGGCAACACTTACATCCAACCCAGCACCCTACTCATAGGAGACTGATCACTCCTCTATAGATACAGAATCCTACATGGCGTCAAATCTACAAGCACAGAGAAGCCTTGACTTTGTAACGAGAACCCTTTGTCAAATAGTGCATACGCCCACTAGTTTCTCCAACATACTGGACCTGAAGCTCACAAATATGGGCGAACACTGAATCCCACCCCCAATGTCTCATCCTTCCTGGTAAGTTCTGACCATTAAGCTGTCTCTTTTGAGATCAAAATCAACTCTGTAATCCCATTAAAACCAGTAACGGGAACTATTCCCAGGCAAATTACCTGTTAAGTGATGGTTTGTCAAAATTCAATGCCTCTCCAAACTCCTATAACACACACTATGCTGAATTGCTCTTAGAAACTCTGTGCAACCACGTCAATGGCTGCATAAAGACTGCTATACCAATGAGAAGCAAGCCCAGAAAGTACAGTTTTGTACCTACCATAAATGTAGATGTTCGAGTGTATACCCTGCTACAGTCATCACACTTGGGCTATCCTGTCGTCAGGCGGTCCCGCAGTCGGCCTGAATTCCAAAGTCTTGGTCCGGCATCGGTTGCTGTCGCTTCTTCCCTGATGTCAGTGCGCCAGGGGTATATAAGAGGCATCTGACACCATTTTCTTCAGTTTTTCTTGCCCCAGATGTCAGGTGCCCCCCCAAAAGATGGTCAGTTGTTAGGACCAATAATAAAAGCTTAGCACAAACAACCCCCCCCCCCCCAGCTATAAGCAAATGCACCACAAAGGTTGTATCAGATTGTAAGGTATTGAAAGGTTTTAGTTAGGTCAGAGGGGATGGAGGGAGGGTAACCTGGACTGCAGCAGGGTATACACTCTAACATCGACATTTATGGTAGGTACAAAACTGTACTATGTTCATCATGTTACCCTGCTGCAGTCATCACACTTGAGTAGAATCCCAAAGCTAAGGATGGGAGGTGGAGTCAAACAGGGTTAGAGGAGGGCAAAAGGCCCTGCAAAACTGCAGTGGCGAAGCCAGCTCTAGTCTTAGAATAAAGTGGTAAGTGATAGTGTTTGGTGAAGGTGTGTACTGAACTCCAAGTTGCAGCTTCCAGAATATCCTTGGTTGGCACCCCCCTGAGGAAGGCTGTAGATGTAGCTGCTGCCCTGGTGGAGTGGGGCCTTATGCTAGCAGGAACTGGTTTTCCATGATGGGTGTAGCAAAAACGTATGCAATGTCCTATCCATTTGGAAATGGTCTGTTTTGAGATAGCCTTTCCTTGTGATGCTGCAGAATAGGATACAAAAAGTTGGTCAGATTTTCTGAAAGCCTTAGTTTTATCCAAGTAGTAACGTAGTTGCCTGTGAATGTCCAAGGAGTACAGGAGTCTTTCTCCTTTGTTCTGTGGATTTGGAAAGAAGGTGGGTAAGTGGATGGTTTGATTTAGAGCCACACTGGATACCACCTTTGGCATAAAGGAGGGGTTAGTTCGTAGAGAGACTCTGTCTTGATGAAAAATGAGAAAAGGCTCTACTGCCATTAGTGCCTGTAGCTCTGAGACTCTTCTGGCTGAAGTAATTGCTAGCAGCAGGGCAGTCTTCCATGATATAAACTTTAAGTCAGCTGGGAAAGATGGCTCAAAAGGTGGCAGTGTAAGTTTTTCCAGAACAAAATTTAGGTCCCAAGTTGATGTTGGCGCTCTCCTGGGAGGCCTAATGTTTTTTGCCCTTCTGAGATACTGCCTTAGAAGTGGATGTGAAAATAAGGGAGGATCCGTGTTGTAACGAGCTGAAATAGCTGAGGCGTGGATTTTAATAGATGAAAAAGAAAGTCCTTTGTGTAACATCTCAGTTAAATATTGTAGAATCTGAGGCATGTCCGGCTGAAGGGTATTTTGGCCTTTAGCTTGGTTCCAGGCGCAAAATCTTTTCCATTTGTCTGAGTAGGCTTTCCTGGTGCTGGGCCTCCTGGCCTCCAGAATGACATCCATAACAGATTGTGAAAGAGCGGCTGGCTGGTTGCTTAGGTGATGTGCCATGCAGCCAAATTTAAGGTTTTGAGCTGGCTGTGTAGAATCTGACTGCCTTGCTGTGCGAGTAGATTAGGAATTTGTGGTAGAATCCATGGTGGGCCCTGGGCCATGTTCCTTAGTAGTGGGTACCAGTGCTGGCGTGGCCAGTCCGGGGCAATGAGCATCGTTCGAGGTCTCTCCATCCTGACTTTCAGCAGCATCTTTGTGAGAAGGGGCAATGGAGGAAAGGCATATACAGTCAGCATTTTCCAACTGAATGAGAGTGCGTCTCCAAGCTTGATGGTGAAATGTCCTTGTGCAAAATTTTGACAGCTGATGGCTTTGGGGTTTGGCAAAGAGGTCTATGGCTGGGCGCCCCCATTTTTGAGTTATCATTGTAAATACTTGTGGATCCAGTTTCCACTCGTGGGGATCCATGATGTTTCTGCTTAGGTCGTCTGCCAATGTGTTCTTTTTTCCTGGCAGGAATTACGCTTGTAATTGAACTTGGTAAGCCAGTGCTGTGTTTCACAAGGTCATTGCTTGCCTGCATAGAGAGTAGGAGTGCGTACCCCCCTGTTTATGTACCACATTATTGTGGTGTTGTCTGTCCTTATTTTAAGCTGTCCTGGATGTAAGAGGTCCCTGAAGGCTGTCATAGCATTCTGTACAGCTAGCATTTCTTTTTGATTGATGTGCAGATTCGTTTGATCTGCAGTCCATATGCCTTGAACGCACCTTCCTGCCATGTGTGCCCCCCAGGCATAGTCTGATGCATCTGTTGTCATAGTTTGCCTGGCTGGGGGTAAGGTGAAAGGCTGACCCTTGTTGAGGTGACATGCCTGTGACCACCATAGAAACTCCTGTTGAAGGCAGGGAATGAGAGGTATCACTGTTTCCAAGCTGTGGCTGTGTTGAGTCCATAAGCTTTTCAGGTACCATTGTAATTTCCTCATATGCAGTTTTGCAAATGGTATTAGTAGTATATAAGATGTCATGAAGCCCAAGGCCTGCAGAATTTTTCTTGCAGGGAGTTGCGTCTTTGTTGCCATTATTTTGAAGTATTGAGTTAGTTGTAGCTGTTTGTCTGGAGTCAGATAAGCCATCTGGGTCGTTGTATTCAAGCTGGCACCCAGGAATGTCATATTTTGTGAGGGCATTAGTTTTGATTTCTTTTCGTTTACTGTGTACCCTAGGCAACTTAGAAGGTGTTTTACAAAAGTCAGATGTTGTAAGAGAATGTCCTTGCTTTCTGCTTGGATGAGGCAGTCGTCCAGGTATGGGTATATTTGAATTCCTCTTTGTCTGCAGTATGCAATTACTGGAGCCAGGCAATTTGTGAAGACCCTGGGTGCAGTAGATAAGCCAAAGGGCAGTGCAGAGAATTGGTAATGGGTTGAACCTGCAATGAAACAGAGGTATCTTCTGCAATTTTGTCCGATAGGGACATGCAGGTATGCCTCCTTGAGGTCCAAAGTTACTAGCCAAGCTTTCTTGCCCAGCATGGGAAGAAGCTGCTGTAGTGTTAGCATCTTGAATTTTGGTACTTGCAAGAAGGTGTTTAGAACTGAAAGGTCCGGAATGGGTCTCCAAGCATTGTCCTTCCTGGGGACTATAAAGAGCCTTGAGTAAAATCCTTGGCCTTGTTCCTGTGTAGGTACCAGTTGGACGGCTCTCATGTCCATGAGAGCTGTAATTTGTTTTTGTGCCTCTGCCCACTGATTTTGTGGCAAGTTTGGCATTCCTTTTATCCTTGGCAAGGTGTGGAAATGGAATCTGTATCCTTGTGAGATAATGTCTAGGACCCATTTGTCCTTTGTGACGATGCGCCAGTTGTCTATAAAAAATGCTAATTTTCCTCCCAAGGGAGCTGCCAAAAGATTTTTGCTTGGCAGCTTGAGGTTTAAGTCATTGTGTTTGTCTTCTAGTACATTGGGACCCGTCTTCTCCTCCCTTCTGTGTTGCAGTGCCCCATTGGCGAGGTTTGTAAAGGATTTGTGCTTGTCCTCTGCCCCTTGGGCGTCTGTATTTACCCCTCTGTGGTCTGTCAGAAGCTGGAAAGGACCAATTTTTTGCTGGCCAATTTCTGCTGAAGCGTGGGGGTTGTACCTGCAAGAAATCCTTGACCATCTACATAGATTTTGCCTTATCCTCCATTTTCTTTAAAACCTCTTCTGCTTTAACCCCAAATAAGACATCCTGCTGTAAGGGTGCATCTAGTAACTTTGCTTAAACATGATCAGGCAGAGTTTGTTCCTTTAACCAAGCATGCCTACGTATAACAGACCCAGTAACAGCTGCTCTACAGGAAGCTTCCAAGGAATCAAATCCACATTGTAAAGTATGCTTGCCCACCTATTCAGCTGCATGCAACAGATCCTGCATTTCCTTGAATTCAGACTGTTGAGGGTGCGTGCACATCTTTTGTTTTATTTGAGACATTAGGAATTGCTGGTATTTCAGCATGTGAAATTGACAATTTAGTGCTCTCATAGCTAGAGTAGCTGAGGTGTAAACCTTCTTCCCCCACCTATCTAGTGCTCTGGAGTCCATTTCAGAGGGTACAGGATTTTTAGCCATAGAAGCCTTAAGCCCGTTTGGGACCCTGGGAGATAGTCTCTGGATCAGCAACAGGGCTTTTGTAAAGGAATTTGTGTGTCAGGCACTCTATAATATCTATCTGGTTTGGCTGGAGCAGGAGGCAGTGAATCTGGATTTAGACTAGATTCTAAGTAAACATCATCCACAATGTCTAAAATTGGAGTGATAGCAAGTGGTCTGTGCTGGGGGAGTAAAAGAAACTCTCGGAGCCTTTTCTTTGAGTCGGAGTAGTCCTGACCTTCCCAGTGGAAATGTTCCCTCATGGTATGTAAGGTTTCCCCAAAGGAATAGTCTTCAGGGGGAGAAGCTGAGGGAATGGAATCTTCAGCATCAGAATCTTCATAAGGGGGAAAGGAGTAATCCTGTTCCTCAGAGGAGCCTGAGGAAATAGACACTTGACCAGAGGAGGCATAATCCTCCTCTTGTCTAGGCCTTTTGTCTGGGGGGAGGCTGGGATCCCCTGATTAAAGAAATCAAATCTTCAGCCATTGTAAGCATCTGTTTCTTAGGCATGGGGCCCTGAACCGGAGACTGAAGTGCAGTATTTTTTGGTTTTAGAGGAGTCTTAAGCTTAGCATAAGATTTTATGGTGACAGCAGTCGGTCTGAAGACACCTTCTGTAACCGAAGGTGTTTCCACAGCACCGGCTTCTCCTTCTGCAATATTGTCGGTAGGGCCTAAAGAAAATGGTTGCGTCGGCCTAGAACTCTCTGCTTGAGAATCCAAAGCGGTCTGGGGTTCCAATTCTGCGGTCGTCAGGGGCTGCGTAGGCGCCTCACTGAAAACCGGAGAACCGGCGACCAGCCTAGCCGAGACCTTGGTGTCTGGCTTGGATCTAGGCTGCCTGTCTATCTTTGCGTTTTTAATGCACGCCGGTAATCGGTTGCTCCGACGGCATAGTGCAATTAAATTTCCTACCAAAGTAGTGCCGTGCGAAATCAAAGCGTCGCTTTATAGTTCGCTTATTGAACCTAGCACAAAACCGACAACCAGTGACGTCATGGTCTGGGCCTAGGCAAGGTATAAAATAAGAATGAAAGTCCTTATGAGGTATTTTCTTCCCACAAGAAATGCAATTGTTAACTTTTTCTGACAACGGACTGAGGCAAGAAAAGGTTCCCCAATGGGGTACTTAGCTTTGAAGACTTCGGACTGAAATTCGATTAGAAAATCTCAGGTGTCAGCCGACCGGCACTTGCGAACTGCTTCTGCTTCGGGCACCGCGCAGCAAGAAAGACTGAAGAAAATGGTGTTGGATGCCTCTTATATACCCCTGGCGCACTGACGTCAGGGAAGAAGCAACAGCAACCGACGCCAGACCAAGACTTTGGAATTCAGGCCGACTGCGAGACCGCCTGATGACAGGATAACCCAAGTGTGATGACTGCAGCAGGGTAACACGATGAACATCTAGCCTCAGAAAGACAAACCACCCTGGTGGCATCCCAAATTAAACAGGATATAAAAGAAAAGGAAAAAAATTATGGCAAAAATCAGGAAGGGTAATTCCCATAAAGATGAAAACTTTCTCATCAAAGCAAACAGGAAACTAAGAGGGCCAATTAGGTCAAGCAATGCCAGCTTTGAAGTTAAGACATCCTTCCAGGTAAAAGATCACTGTAAGGTCTTCTACAGCTATGTCAGAAAAGTCATGGGCAGCACAAAGAGCAATGTGCTGAAATGGTGGTTAATGGTGCCACATTCAGCAAGCCTGATGATATAGAGAACCTGTTAGTAGACAAATTCAGTTCCAACTTTTACGCCACCCCCCCCCCCACCCATCCCCACAATAATACCCTCAAACATAACCTTTCCAACTATACTAGGGAGCATGTACTGGCTTGCACTCACTAAAGAACACAGTTTCAATGGGACTAGACACCATCCTAGGACGCCTACTGAACAGTCTAAATTATGACTTATCAGGACCCCTGGAGTCATTACTTAACTACAGTCTTAAAAAGTACAGTTGTGAACACTTACCATAAATGTAGATGTTCGAGTGTATTCACTGTTGCAGTCATCACATTTGGGTTATCTGCCTGCAGGTAGCCCTCAGCCGGCCTGAATACCAGAGTCTTCGGATTTCTGCATTGGATGCTATCGCTTCTTCCATGACGTCGGGTCATCAGGGGTATAAAACATGCAGCCGACGCCATTACATCAGTTTTTCTTGCCTCAGATGTCAGGTAGCCCCACAACGGAAAACAATTCTATGGTATGGAACACCCCCAGCAAAAAGCAAATACACATGATATAATACATACCACACAAAACGGAAAGGTAGAGCCAAGAGAAGTCAGGGGGTTGGAGGGAGGGTAACCAGGACTGCAACAGTGAATACACTCGAACATCTACATTTATGGTAATTGTACACAACTGTACTATGTTCTTCGTGCTTCACTGTTGCAGTCATCACATTTGGGTTGATTCCCAAAGCTAAGGAAGGGTGGAAGCAGTTAAAGAGCACTGGGGCTAGCAATCAGGCCCTGTAAGACTGCTGTGGCAAATCCAGCTTTGGATTTAGAAAAGATAGGCAGGTGGTAATGCTTGGTGAAAGTATGTACAGA
This sequence comes from Protopterus annectens, assembly GCF_019279795.1. NCBI lineage: Eukaryota > Metazoa > Chordata > Ceratodontiformes > Protopteridae > Protopterus > Protopterus annectens. Next base: position 588,191,796 of record NC_056725.1, read on the forward strand.
GCTTCAGGTGGCAGCTTCCAGGATATCCCTGGTACAGACTCCTCTGAGGAAATGCTGTAAGAGGCAGATGCAGCCCTGGTGGAATGTGATCTTATCCCCTTGTGGGGTAGGTTTTCCATGGTGTTTGTAGCAGAAATGGATGCAATTGGCTATCCATTTGGAAATGGTTTGCTTTGAAATGACCTTCCCCTCTGCCCCTGCAGCAAAACTAATTAGCAGCTGGTCAGACTTTGAGAGGCTTAGTTCTGTCCAAGTAGAATCTAAGCTGTCTGTGCACATCCAGAGAATGCAGTATCCTTCCCCTTCTTATTTTGAGAATTAGGGGAAAAAGTAAGCAAATGAATGGACTGGTTTACAGCCACACTAGACACCACCTTGAGCATAAAAGGATGGGTTATTTCTTTAGGAAACCCTGCCCGCATGGAAGATAAAGAAGGGTTCCACTGCCATGAGGGCCTGTAGTTCAGACACTCTTCTTGCTGAAGTGATGGCTAGAAGTAAAGCTGTTTTCCAAGAAAGGAATTTCAACTCTGCTGTAGCAGCTGGTTCGAAGGGGGAACGAGTGAGTTTTTCCAACACAAAGTTAAGGTCCCAGGCTGGAGTGGGAACTCTCCTGGGGGGGGGGGGGGGGCTTAAATTTTTGGCCGCTCTAAGGAATTGTTTTAGCATGGGATGAAAGAAGAGGGGTGGCTCAGTATTATGATGAGCTGAAATTGCAGAGGCATGAATTTTGACTGAAGAGAAAGACAGGCCCCTGTGCAGCATTTCTGTTAAATAATCTAGAATATGGGGTAAGCTGGGCACCGTTGTGCCCCTCCCCCTGAGCCTGGCTCCAGGAAAAGCATCTTTTCCACTTTTCTGAATAGGATTTTCTAGTACTAGGCCTCCTAGCCTCAAGAATGACATCCAGCACCTGCTTGCTGAGGGTTGATAGGGGTGAGCTCAGGGAATTAGCCAGGCTGCAAGGTTCAGGGTTTGAAGCTGATGGTGCAGAATCTGGCCAGCCTGCTGGGACAGCAGGGAAGGGGGTCTGTGGCAGGTGCCATGGTTGTAGACCTGTCAGACTGTGCAAAAGGGCATACCAGTGCTGGCGTGGCCAGTCTGGGGCAATCAGTATTGCCCTCGGCTTGTCCTATTTGAGCTTTAGTAGAACCTGCGAGAAGAGAGGCAGAGGGGGAAAGGCATAACTTAAGAGGAATTCCCAGGAAAAGGACAGGGCATCCACTTTCCAAGCTAAACGGTGGGGTGTTCTGGTGCAGAATTTGTTCAATTGGTAGTTCCGAGGGGAGGCAAACAGGTCTACCTCTGGTGTCCCCCATTCGCTCCTCAAGAGCTTGAATATTTTGGGTTCCGGTTTCCATTCATGTGGGTCTATGAGATTTCTTCTTAAGTCGTCTGCCAGGGAATTTAGTTTGCCTGGCAGGAACTGAGCTCGCAGGTTCACTTGGTAGTTCAAGGCTGTGTTCCACAGAGCCATGGCTAGTCTGCAGAGTGGGTAGGAATGGGTTCCCCCCTGCTTGTTTATGTACCACATAACTGTGGTGTTGTCTGTCTTTAACAGTAGTTGTCCTGAAAGAATAAAGGTCTTTGAAGGCCGCCAGAGAATTCTGTACAGCTAACATTTCTTTTTGATTGATATGCAGGTGCATCTGTTGTGGGGTCCATTTGCCCTGAATGCACTGCCCTGCCATGTGAGCCCCCCATGCATAATCTGAAGCATCTGTTAGGGTTTGGGCAGCAGGGGGTAGAGTGAAAAGGAGTCCCTTGTAGTAGCAGGCCTCTGCCCACCAAAGGAACTCTGTCCTTAGAGAAGGAATGATATGAATCATTGTTTCTAGGTCCTGAGAATGTTGACACCATAGACTTTTCAGATACCATTAAAGTTTCCTCATATGCAGTCTTGCATATGGAATTAACAGAATGCAAGAGGCCTTGCAGGATCTTCCTTGCAGAGAGCTGGGTTTTTTGTGGCCAGTAAGTTGTCAAATAAACTTGTTTCTCTGAAGTGAGGAATGCCATCTGGGAAGTTGTGTTCAAGCTTGCTCCCAGGAATACAATCTGTTGGCAGGGTACTAGGTGTGATTTCTTCTCGTTAATGGTGTACCCTCCAGTAAGGTTGGAAGTCTCTTTACAAATGCCAGGTGTAACAGCAAGTCCTGACTTTCCGCCTGAATCAGGCAATCGTCCAAGTATGGGTAAATCTGAATATTTCTCTGCCTGCAAAATGCAATGGCTGGAGCTAGGCACTTTGTGAATACCCTGGGCACAGTAGATAAGCCAAAGGAAGTGCAGATCACTGACAGTGCATGGAGCCCGCCCTGAAATGTAGATATTGTCTGCAGGATTCCCTTAGTGGGATGTGCAGGTAAGCTTCCTTTAAATCTAGGTTTGCCAGCCAGGCATCCTTGGCTAGCATAGGAAGAAGCTGTTGAAGAGTTAGCATTTTGAATTTTGGAACCACCAGAAAGGTGTTGAGAATAGACAGGTCCAGGATAAGACACCAGGAGTTTTCTTTTCTGGGAACCAGGAACAGTCTTGAATAAAAACCTTGTCCCTTTTGTTCTGCAGGGACAGGTTGAATAGCCTTGATACTGAGAGAGAGAGAGCACTTGCTTTTGGGCCTCTGCACACTGATTTGGGGGGAGGTCTGGCCATCCACTTGGGGTTGGTAATGAGTGGAAGTGGAATCTGTATCCTAGGGAAACTATGTTTAAAAACTCATTTGCCCTGGGTAATGAGTTCCCAATTTTTGCATGCAGGGCAAGCTTTCCTCCTAAGAGAGCCAGTACTTGAGCAGGGCTTGGAAGAGTTAAGAATAAGTCATTGTGCCATTTTTCCAAAGGGGGTGGCTTACTACTCCCAGCTTTGGAAGTGGGAGCCCCCCACTGCTTAGGTCTGTGCATAGCCTGAGACTGAAGTCTTGGTGGTCTGCTGCTCCTGGGTTTGGACTGAGAAGGCCTGGAAGGGACTGGAAAAGACCAGTTCTTTGAAGGCCAATGCCTACTGAATCTAGGAGGCTGTACTTGTAAGAAATCTTTAACAGTTTGCATAGATTTAGCTTTTTCCAACATCCTTTTGAGGACTTGTGCTTTGTTGCCAAAAAGGTGGTCTTGGTTTAAGGGTGCATCCAGTAATTTAGCTTTAACATGATGTGGCAAGTTTTGTTCCTTAAGCCAAGCATGCTTTGTAAGTACAGACCCGGTGACAGCAGCCCTGTAAGATGCTTCCAAAGCATCAAAACCACAATGGAAAGTGTGTTTACCAATTTGTTCAGCAGAATGAATTAACTCTTGCAAATCTTTGTGTTCTGCACAGTCAGGAATCAACATCATTTTCTGTTTTAATAGTCCTGTAACATATGAAACTGGCAATTTAAAGCCCTAATGGCCAAAGTAGCAGAAGTATATAACTTCTTACCCCATCTGTCTAAAGCTCTAGAGTCCCAATCAGAAGGGGTAGGATTTTTGGCAGTAGTAGCCTTAATGCCTTTTGGTCCTTTGTGAATGGTCTCTGGATCCGCAGTGAGATTCTTGAAGAGGAATTTGAGAGAGTCAGGGACTCTGTAGTACCTGTCAGGTTTCCTGGGAGCTGGAGGCAAAGTGCCTGGGGTACGGCTGGATTCCAAGAAAACATCATCTGCAATCTTCAGAACAGGAGGGATAGCTAGAGGCCTGTGTTGAGGCAGGAGTAAAAATTCTCTAAGTCTCTTTTTGGACTCAGAATAGTCCTGGCTTTCCCAGCGGAAATGCTTCGTAAGGGTATGCAAGGTTTCACCAAAAGAAAAATCTTCTGGAGGGGAAGCAGAGGGAATGGAATCCTCTGCATCAGAATCCTCATAAGTAGATAAGGGTAAATCATGGTAGTCAGAAGGAACAGATATCAGATTCCTGATCAGAAGGAAAATCAGTTCTAGGTCTCTTAGAGGGGGAAGGTTGGCTTCCCCTAATTAAGGTAATAAGGTATTCAGCCATTCTAATAATTTGTTTTGAGGCATATGGGCCTGAGTATGCAGTTTGGTTGTCAGTTTTCTAGGTGTACTGCGAGCTTTAGGCCTGAGGAATTCGGTACTTCGAGCTTGAAACAAAGTCGTCTGTTTAATATGAAAGTCGGTAGGCCTGAATACACCTTCAGAAGCCGGTGCCTGCACAGCGGCTCCAGACCCATCCAAGGTAGAGGCATCCGCAGGTTCCACAATAAAAGAAGCATCTCGCAGCATTCCGGACTCCAAATAGGTCTCAGTAGAGGCCTGCAAATCTGTAGTAACGGGTATCAGGGGCTGCAAAAGCGCCTCACTTAGTACCGACGGACTGACGACTAGCTTAACGGAAGCATCGTCGCCAGTTTTAGACCTATGCGGTCTGTCTTTATCCTTATGTTTTTTCGGAAATTCGGTAGTCGGATGTCTTAACAAAGCCATTTTGGAGTACATAGATCAAGAACGAAAGTATTTAGCTAGAAAAATAGCCCGATGACGAATCGTTTGGGTGTTGAACAAGGGACAAAACCGATAGCGAGGGAAGTCGTGGTCTGGGCCTAGACAGGTGACACAGAAAGAATGAAAATTTCTAGGAGGCATTTGCTTTCCACAAGCATGACAATTGTTAATTTTTTCTGACATTGGTTAGAACAAGAAAAACGGATCCTCAACGGGGAACTTATCTTTTTGAAGACTTTAGGTCCGAAACTCGAAAACGAAAATTTCAGGAGTTGGCTGACCGGTACTTGCGAACTGCTTCTGCTTCCGGCACCGCATGGCAAGAAAGACTGATGTGACTGTGTCGGCTGCATGTTTTATACCCCTGACGACCTGACGTCATGGAAGAAGCGACAGCATCCAACACAGAAATCTGAAGACTCTGGTATTCAGGCCGGCTGAGGGCTACCTGCAGGCAGATAACCCAAATGTGATGACTGCAACAGTGAAACAAGAAAAACATCAGGCTTTGTGCCATGTAAATTCTTATTTGCAATGCCATGGAAAGAATTATCATGGAAATTATCAACAAGAAGATAGCAGACCTCCAGACAATGGATCCAATCCAGTTTGGCTTTGTCAAAGGAAGGGCATGCTTACTGAATCTAGTGGAATTCTATGAAAAGGTCACTAAGGCAATGGATGAGTGAAAAACTGTGCATACTGCCTACCTAGATCTGGCTTAGACATTCGACACAATACTACACCAGGGCATTGTCAACAAACTTACAGAACTAGGTATAAACCCCCTTATAACACACTGCGCAGCTAACTGGCTCACTGATAGGGCCTAGGAGGTTAGGATTGGTTAGGCCACCTCCACAAAGACACTAGTCACTATTGGAGTCCCTCAGGGCTCTGTGCTATGTCCACTCCACTTTGGCATCATCTACTTGGATTTCAAAGCCAATGTCAAAGGCCTCTGGCTAACCAAGTTCACAGATGACTGCAAACTGGAAGAAGTCATTCAATCTTCCCAAGATGAGTACTTTCAGGAAGGTGTAATACAGACAAATGCTTAGTGCAGTGCCAAAGCCATGGCTTAAAACTCAATACCAAGGAATGCATTATAGTACCTTTTGAGAAGTCTGCCAACCCCAGGTAACTATGTCATCAATAAAATACCATTTAAAGTTGATTCACTATTCAGGGATTTGGGAACTTGTGTAGATAGTAACCTAGCTTTTGATCAAAATATGTCCAAGGTAGTCAGAAAATCCTTCTAGGATGCCAAACGTATAAGCAAAAGCATGACATCTAGGTCCAGAGAGGTCATCATACCACTGTATTCAGCTATCAGGCCAATCATGGAGTATAATGCCCCCCTTTGATATGTATCTGACCAGACACATGCAGCAACTGGAACGTCCACAAAGGTTCCTTACAAAAAGGATACAGGCAGAAAACACTATTTCCTAGTCTGATTCCTCAAAGCCCAGTTTTTTTACTCAGTATCATGCAGACTTCTGAGAGGTGATCTTTGCCTAGCATACAAAGCAACCCTGGACCCTGTCTTGATGAATCTTCTGCCCATCCGCAAAACAAACTACTAACTAAAAATACCTAAATTTTGCTTGCAGCATAAATGCATGTTGCAGAGACAGAAAACGTTTCTCAAAGAATTCCTATTCTCTAGGACAGGCTCTCCACCTATGTGAAGCAGAGTTCCTCCCTATCCTTATTTAAGTGCAACTTGGACAATGGATGGGTAATTGGAAATTCACCCTTGGTCGGACTCCTATGTCTCTGATGGACAAAGGTAGTCAGTAAATCACCCCCCAATAAATCAAACATAAATCAAATTGGTGGGTCACATTTGGGCTGTGTGGCTAGGCTTAAAGGGCCCTAGAGGTCGACTGCTTAGTACACACCTATGAACATATATGCACGCACTTACACACACACGTGCGAGCAAGTGCACACACAAACACGTTGCAACTCAGCAAGAAAGTACAGTTGTGTACACTTACCATAAATATAGATGTCTGAGTGTATTCACTGTTGCAGTCATTACATTTGGGTAATCCTGCTGGCAGGTCGCCCCCAGTCGGCCCGAATTCCAAAGTCCCGGATCCAGTGTCCGCCACTGTCGCCCCCTCCCTGACGTCAGGGGTACAAAAGATGCAGCCGACGTCATTTTCTTCAGTTTTTCTTGCCCCAGATGTCAGGTGGCCCCTAAAAGGGTAGCCAAAATGTATATATATTTTATATATATATATGTACATATATATATATATATATATATCAATATATATATATCAATATATATATATATAAATACATGCACCAATATAAACTTTACCTTCATCTACAAGCAAATACACCACATAGGTTGTATAAATCAGAGAAAAGAAAGATAGGTTCCATCAGAACAAAAGGGGGATGGCAGGTGGGTAACCTGGACTGCAACAGTGAATACACTTGAACATCTACATTTATGGTAAGTGTACACAATTGTACTATGTTCTTCGTGTTTCATTGTTGCAGTCATTACATTTGGGTAGACAAAGCTTGCCCTGGATATAGAGCAGAGTGGCAGATGATAGTGCTTTGTAAAGGTGTGCACTGAACTCCAAGTAACAGCCTCTAAAATGTCCTTGGTTGGTACTCCCCTGAGAAAGGCTGCTGAAGTGGCTGCAGCTCTAGCTGAATGTGGCCTAATGCCTTTAGGCACTGGCTTGCCTTGGTGTAAGTAGCAGAAACAAATGCAGTGGCATATCCACTTTGAAATAGTCTGCTTTGACATAGCCTTTCCTTGTGATCCTGCAGCATATGCCACTAGCAATTGCTCTGTCTTTCTGAAAACTTTGGTTCTGTCCAAGTAGACTCTAAGCTGTCTGTGTACATCCAAAGAATACAGAATTCTCTCCCCTTTGTTCTGTGGATTTGGATAAAAAGGTGGCAGATGAATAGTTTGGTTAAGAGCCACACTGGACACCACCTTAGGCATAAATTTTGGGTTTGTCCTCAGAGAGACCCTGTCTGGATAAAAAAATGATAAAAGGTTCCACAGCCATGAGTGCCTGTAGCTCTGAAACTTGCCTTGCAGAAGTTATTGCTAGGAGCAGAGCTGTTTTCCAAGATATAACTTTATATCAGCAGTAGCAGCTGGCTCAAAAGGAGGCAGTGTGAGTTTTTCCAAGACATAGTTGAGGTCCCATGCAGGCACTGGTGATCTCCTTGGAGGCCTTAAATTTTTGGCTCCACTGAGGTACTGTTTTAATAAGGGATGAGAAAAGATTGGTGGCTCTGTATTGTAATGAGCTGAAATGGCAGATGCATGAATTTTAATAGATGAAAAAAGATAGGCCTTTGTCCAGCATTTCAGTTAAGTATTGCAAAATCTGAGTAATATTTGGCACATCTGTATCAGGTCCTTGTGCCTGGTTCCAAGCACAGAATCTCTTCCATTTTCCAGCATAAGATTTTCTAGTACTAGGCCTTCTGGCCTCCAAAATGACATCCATCACAGCTTTACTGAGGTGTGTGTTTTGTATGACTACATTAACCGCCATGCCGCCAGGTTTAAAGTCCTAAGGTGGCTGTGCAGGATCTGATTGTTTTGCTGGGAAAGTAGATGAGGTATTTGAGGTAAGGTCCAAGCTGGGCATTGAGACAAGTTCTTGAGGACTGGAAACCAGTACTGGCGGGGCCAGTCTGCGGCAATCAGTATCAAGTGCAGGCAAACATAGGGTGATTGTGGCTGACAAAATTTGCTGATGACTGCAAACTGGGCACCATAATTGACACTCCATCAGACACAGACATCCTCCAGAAAGGTCTCATAGAAATGGATAAATGGTGCCAGAGCCATGGCCTTAAGCTAAATGCCAAAAAAGGTATAGTCATACCCTTTGGGAAAAACAAGGTAACCCCTAATTACCACATAGGTGGTAATCCATTAAACACGGAAGAAGTTATCAGGGACCTGGGGACCCAAGTTGACAGTAACCTCTCTTTTGACACTCACATTGCCAAAGTGGTTAGGAAGACCTTCTACATTGCCCACCTGATCATGAAGGGATTCACATCCAGATCAGGAGAGGTCATTGTACCCCTGTACTCTTCACTTATCAGACCAATGATTGAGTACAACGCCCCATTCGAATGTACCTTACCCGACACCTGCAGCAGTTGGAAAGACCCCAAAGTTCCTCACCAAAAGGATAAAGGCTCAAACATATGTCATACGATGCCCGACTGAAGAAACTCCAGCTCTATTCAGTCGCATACCGTCTGCTCAGAGGTGATCTGTGCCTGACATACAAGGCCATGTCCAACCCGAATTAATGGACATGCTCCACCTCAAAAATCCAAATCCACCAGAGCCACGAGAGCAAGAGACTTAAACCTCAACACGGATATAAATAGGATGTGCTGGAGGGACAGATTCATCACCCAGAGACTCCCTACACTATGGAACAGAATCCCAGTCCATGTGAGGCAGAGCCCCTCACTGACTCAGTTCAAGAGAAATCTTGACGAGTGGATGGGAGATCGTAGGTTTACCCCGAGAATCATCTCTGTATCACTGCTGGACAGAGGCACAGCAAACTAATGGGTATAGTATTCTCATCCTAAGGGGTGGTGAAAGCCACACACACTCTGGCTAGGCTTATAAATGCCCTAGGGCAGATAGCCTAGTATGAACCTATGAACCTATCATTTTTGGCTTTTCCTGTCTGACCTTTAGGAGTACCTTGGGGAGGAGAGGCAGAGGGGGAAAGGCATATACTGATAGTTTTTCCAGCGGAAGGATAGGGCGTCCACTTTCCAAGCTTGTCTGTGATAAGTCCTTGTGCAGAATCTTTTTAGCTGGTAGTTGTGAGGGGAGGCAAATAGATCTATGTCCGGGCATCCCCGTTTCCTTGTTATCATGCTGAAGACTTGAGGATTCAGCTGCCACTCGTGGGGATCCATGATGTTTCTGCTTAATTCATCTGCCAGAGTATTTTTCCTTCCTGACAGGAATTGTGCCTGCAGATGTACTTGGTAAGTTAATGCTGTGTCCCACAAAGTCATGGCTAGTCTGCAAAGGGGGTAAGAATGTGTGCCCCCCTGCTTGTTTATATACCACATGACCGTGGTGTTGTCTGTCTATCAGTAGTTGTCCCAGATGAAGTAGGTCCTTGAAGGCTGTCAGGGCATTCTGAACAGCTAGCATCACTTTTTGATTGATATGTAGATGCATTTGGGTTGAGGGCCATGTGCCCCGAATGCATCTTCCTGCCATATGGGCCCCCCAGGCATAATCTGATGCATCCGTTGTTAGTGTCTGCCTGGCTGGGGGTAATGTGAATGGCTGTCCCTTGTTTTGGTGACGAGCCTTTGCCCACCATCGAAACTCCTGTTGTAGGCAGGGAATAAGAGTAATCATTGTTTCCAGGCTGTGGCAAAGTTGAGTCCAAACACTTTTTAGGTACCACTGAAGTTTCCTCATATGCAGTCTTGCATATGGAATCAGTAGGATGCAGGATGCCATGAAGCCCAAAGCCTGCAGAATTTTTCTTGCAGATAACTGGGCCTTTGTTGCCAACATTATGAAATAGGTAGTCAGTTGCCTTTGTTTGTCTGGAGTGAGATAAGCCATCTGGGCAGTTGTATTTAAGCTTGCACCCAGGAATATTATCTCTTGAGTGGGTACTAGTTTTGATTTCTTTTCGTTGACTGTGTACCCTAGACATGTTAGAAGTCTTTTCACAAACGCCAGATGCTGTAGAAGAATATCCATGTTCTCTGCTTGAATTAGACAGTCGTTCAAGTAAGGATATATTTGCATTCCTCTGTCTGCAGAATGCAATTACTGGTGCCAGGCACTTTGTAAAGACCCTGGGCACAGTAGATAAGCCAAAGGGCAGTGCAGAGAATTGGTAATGCATTGAGCCAGCCTTGAATCTGAGGTATCTTCTGCATAATTGTCTGATTGGGTCATGCAGGTATGCCTGTTTTAAGTCTAGAGTCACCAGCCAAGCGTTCTTGCCCAGCATGGGCAGAAGCTGCTGCAAAGTCATCATCTTGAATTTTGGTATATCCAGGAATGTGTTCAGAATAGATATGTCCAGTATTGGTCTCCAGGTCTTGTCCTTTCTGGGTACCAAGAACAGTCTTGAGTAAAATCCTTGTCCCTGCTCTTGCTCTGGTACTTGTTGAATGGCCCCCATATCCATGAGGGATGAGACTTGTTTTTGTGCCTCTGCCCACTGATTTTTTGTCAGATCTGGCCAGCCGTTTGCCTTTGGCAGGGTATGGAAATGGAACTTGTACCCTTGTGATACAATATTTAGCACCCACTTGTCCTGGGTTATAATGTGCCAATTTTGAGAAAAAAGTGCTAATTTTCCCCCTAAGGGTGCTGCCAGGAGATAAGCGCTTGGTGCAGGCAGGGGGAAGTCATTGGGACTGTTTCCTGTATGGCTGTGATTTGTCTTCTCCAACTCTGGAGGTAGAAGCACCCCATTGCTTTGACCTGTAGGAACCCTGCGCCTCGGTTCTGCCTCTAGGGCATCCGGATCTGCCCCTCTGAGGTCTGTCTGACACAGGAAAGGACCAATTCTTTGTAGGCCATTGTCTACTAAACCTAGGTGGCTGTACTTGTAAAACATCTTTGACAGTTTGCATAGATTTAGCTTTGTCCTCCATTTTCTTTAACACCTCCTCTGCTTTAACACCAAACAAGGTATCATGCTGTAAAGGTGCATCTAATAATTTAACTTTGACATGATCAGGCAGATTTTGTTCCTTTAACCAAGCATGCCTCCTAATTACAGAACCTGTAACTGCGGCCCTGCAGGAGGCCTCCAAAGAATCAAAACCACATTCAAAGTATGCTTTCCAACCTGTTCAGCTGCATGCAATAAATCCTGCATTTCCTTGTTTTCTGCACATTCAGAGTTTAATAACATTTTCTGTTTAAGCAATGCCATGACATGTTGTTGATATTTGAGCAAATGAAACTGACAGTTTAAGGCCCTTATAGCCAAGGTAGCAGATGTGTAAACCTTTTTCCCCCATCTATCCATTGCCCTAGAATCTCTGTCAGAGGGGGTAGGGTTTTTTGCAGCGGAAGCCTTAACTCCTTTGGGACCCTGTGAAATAGTCTCTGGGTCTGCAGCAGGGTTTTTAAAAAGGAATTTATGAGAGTCAGGAACCCTGTAATATCTGTCAGGCTTAACAGGAGCTGAAGGTAAGGAGTCAGGGGTAAGACTAGACTCCGAAAACACATCATCTACAATATCTAACACAGGTGGGATGGCTAGTGGCCTGTGTTGAGGTAGTAAAAGGAAATCCCTGAGCCTCTTTTTAGATTCTGAAAAATCTTGGCTCTCCCAGTGGAAATGCTCCCTCATGGTATGCAAGGTTTCCCCAAAAGAGTAGTCCTCTGGAGGAGAAGCTGAAGGTATAGATTCTTCAGCATCAGAATCCTCATAAGGGGGAAGAGAATATTCCTGATCAGAGGAGGAATCAGAAGAAATAGAAACCTCATCTGAAGATTCAGTCAGTCTCCTGCCTAGGCCTCTTATCAGGAGGGGGATGGGAACCCCTGATCAAGGTAATTAAGTCTTCGGCCATTTTGAGCATCTGTTTTTTGGGCATAGAGACCTGTCCATGTGGCTCTTGAGTTTGTTTCTTTGCTTTAATCTTTGCCTTTGAAGCTGAGGTTGGCTTAATGTAAAGATGTTTAGGTCTGAATACACCCTCAGAAGCCGGTGTCTGCTCAGCGGCTCCGGACTCATCTGAAGGAATAGTATCCGAGGCTCCAATACCTTGAGTTTCCAGCGGCACGGCCGACTCCACGTGGGAGTCGGTAGCGAGCGGCAACTCTAAAGTAGTGGGCGTCAGGGGCTGCGAAAGCGTCTCACTGAGAACCAGCGACTGGCTTGGGAGAAGCTTCGTCATTTTTTTCTTTGCGTTTTTTCTGAACTCTGGTAGTCGGATGGCTATCCAATGACATTTCTGGATAATTAAACCAGTGTCCAAAATAGTTTAAAGCAAAATCATACCGACACTTAATAGTGTGTTGGTTAAATCTAGCACAAAACCGACAACCAGCAACGTTGTGATCAGGGCCTAGGCAAGGAATACAGTAAGAATGAAAGTCCTTATGAGGTATTTGCTTTCTACAAGAAATACAATTATTAACTTTTTCTGACATCGGTCTGGAGCAAGGAAAAAGTTTTCCCAACAGGGTACTTAGCTTTATTGAAGACTTCGGATATGAAACTTGAACAGGAAAATCTCAGGAGTCGGCCGACCGGCACTTGCGAACTGCTTCTGCTTCGGGCACTGCGAGTCAAGAAAGACTGGGAAAATGGCATCGGCCGATTCTTTTCTACCCCTGACGACCTGACGTCAGGGAGTGGGTGACAGCGGCCGACACAGGACCTGGGACTTTGGAATTAAGGCCGACTGGGGGGGCGACCTGCCAGCAGGATTACCCAAATGTAATGACTGCAACAGTGAAACACGAAGAACATCTTTAACCCACCTCTAAAGCAGACTTAGAAAGATGAAGCTACAACCACTGTGTGGACTCCAAATCCATTACCTTCTCCTACTGGTATGGCACTGACCTGGGATCAGTCACTGCACTGAGAATCCTCCCGTGTTGCCATATTCATAACACTGGTACAGACACAGAATTTCTATCAATAAGCTGAAGTGGTAACACTTGCCGCCATGCTTCATGTCATGTCATTCTGCAAGACAGTACAGGCAGTGCCAGTGACGTTTCTAGCTAGTGAACTGATGACTGTAGAAAAACTCAGGCTTTAGTATTTTATGCATTAAATACTGAAACCATTAAACAAATGGTAAGTTTGGGATACAACGTGTACAAGTGGAAGAAAAGAGCACAGAAGACTAGAAGCTTATGAAATCCTCCTAGCTGAGAACACAATAAAGCATGGACTAATATAGCAATAACCCACTTCGGGGTGTGGGTAATGCTGGATTTACCCACAGTTGGCGTGGTTTGGTCACGAGGGTGAAGCCCGAGTGGCCAAACAAAGCCAACAGTGGGTAAATCCATCATTACCCACACCCAGAAGTGGGTTATTGCTATTATACAATGACATTATTTAAGAAACAAAAAAATTACTTTTCTTAAATAATGGCATTGTATAATGCCTCCTTGCTGCCCTTCCGCAGCTGTCTGGTATTCTGCGGCAGTTCAGATGCACTGCGCATGCGTATGCCTACGCAGTACATCAGAGCTGTGGGCAAAAGCAACGGAGAAAGTAAGATCTCCGTTGCTTTTTACTGTTTCGCTATGTTAAATGGGTTTAACATAGCTAGACAGCTTTAAAAAAAGCAACTGAGAATCTCCGTTGCTTATTTTAAAGCTGTCTCACTATGTTAAACCCATTTAACATAGCGAGACAGTTTTGAAAAAAAGCAACGGAGAAAGCAAGATCTCCGTTGCTTTTTACAAACTGTTTCGCTATGTTAAACGGGTTTAACATAGCGAGACAGTTCTCCGTTGCTTATTTTAAAGCTGTCTCGCTATGTTAAACCTATTTAACATAGTGAAATGGGTTTAAAAAAAAAGCAACGGAGAAAGCAAGATCTCCGTTGCTTTTTACACACTGTCTCGCTATGTTAAAGGAGTTTAACATAGCGAGACAGTGTTTTAAAAAGACTTATACTAATGGAAAAAGTCCGGGCGACCGGACCTTTTTCAATTAGTATAAGTCGATTTACAACATGCACGCTGACCAATCAGCGTGCACGTTTTGGAATATTAATGGGGGGTCACGGTATTATCTTTGAGCAATAGAGCAGAAAAAAATTCAGAATTCTGGAGAAGCTATTAGAAGATGAAATCATAGTTAAGTCTCTGTGGTCAGAACTAGATACAGGCCATTAATTATTAATGAGTCTATAAAAAAACTTCAGAACTTTTGCCTAAATATTCTGACCTAAATTCAATATAGATGAAGACCAAAAGTAACTGAGGTTTATCTGTACTACTCATGTCACTGTTTAATGGATCATCTTGCCCTACTCCCAGCTACAGCTGTTTTATGTAATATCACAATACTGAACTTTCCTCACTGTGATCCATGCCATATTCAAGAAGGCTGATTTATACTTCCTTGGAACACTTGGGCACTCCCACTCAACTGCCAAACTCTTAAGTTCACAATCACCATCTACTGAAAGATGTTCTCTCCATTAACTTCTACTTACTACCATGATGCACTTGGAAGCTTGTATTATGCCCACCCCTCCTTCCTTTTTCAAATGGTGTGTGCACCGAAACTCCTTTACTCTTTCTTTATGAAGCATAAGGCAAAGACCTTGAATCAAGTGCAAGTAAAATAATCACTAACCTGGTCTGTTTTTTAGGTCCTTGACCTTCTACTGGTTCTCCAGAATCTACAGCTTCAATGTCTTCAGGCAAATTCTTCTTTTTGTTGATGTCACCTGACTTCGCTGACTTGTTCTGCTTATCAGACTTGCTCAGCTTTTCAGACTTGTCTTGTTTTTTCTTTTCTTTGTCATGGACCTCAGTTGTTACTGGTTTGTAGTCTGTGCCTGTTAATGTTTTGTACTTTGCCTTTAGCTGCAGAAGTTCATTAACAGCAGCATCAATCTTATCCTTAAAAAAAAAAAAAAACAAAAAAAAAACAGGTTACAGCCGTTACTTTTAGCATGTGCAATATAAACAGTCAGCTTTCTCAAAAATAAACCATCAAAATGTTGTCAATTAGCTGCCTCCAACAAGAACACAGATGCCTTGCTTGAATTCAATTGATGTCAAAAAGAAGACATTTTACATCTCTAGTTCTCAACCTGGATCCACATTGCCATTCAGAGGGTGCTGCAATGAAGTAGATGGAAATCCTTAATTGTCACTATGTACTGAAATGGAAAAGATTGCCGAAATCACTCAATGAAACATTCTGATGTTAAAGCACTCACCACACAGAAGTAAAATGCAGAGGCTGTCCAAACACAGGGAATAATGGGAAGGTAAATAACAACCAATACAGACAGCTTCCTGATACATCACCTAAGTTATTGCATACATACATGTCATACCTGATACTGGGTATCTTCTGCAGATAGTTTTGTGAGTGTAAGTTATAATCTGCAGCAGCAAATTTTGTTAGCACATATCGCATAACAAAAAATGACATGCTAAGATAGTGTAACTGTAGGTGAAAAAATACAAATGCAAAATAAATAAATAAATAAAACAGGGCTTGCAG
Organism: Protopterus annectens; assembly: GCF_019279795.1. NCBI lineage: Eukaryota > Metazoa > Chordata > Ceratodontiformes > Protopteridae > Protopterus > Protopterus annectens. Next base: position 588,207,483 of record NC_056725.1, read on the forward strand.
AATTGTCTGGAGTTACAATGAAGACATCAGCATGGTCTCCCAGATAACAGCATTGTGAAATGTAAATTGTCTTGTGGGTCTAAAGAAGCAGAAAGGGCATCACTTTACTTGATGAACAAGGTTTAAATGTTTATGCTGCAAGAAATAAATCTAAGGAAAATTCAACATGCATCCCTAACTAGTAAAAAGCTCCCTGGAAGGCTATTCTGCAGGGCAGGAAGGAGCCAAGAAGAGAAGTACAATGACATTACTGAGAAAGGGAGCTCCAGTAAAAAGACAGCCAATGAAGATAATATAATGGTTGGAGTGCACTGGCAGTGGAAAAGAACACCGGTGAACATATACCACTACCAAAAATGAGCATTCGAGATTTAGAATGGCCATGGGAGAAATAAGTTACCAACAGGGGATACTGTTAGTAGGAGGAGTGTGGTACATAATCTGAAACACAAAGTAGTGATGGGCAGGGGGGGCTTGAGAACTAACAGAACAATAAAAAAGTACATTTTCTTTGACAGTGGAACTGGGCTAGAGTAATACCCTATCAATTCAGCTTAAGACCCATCCAATTCTACTTTCGGACCATATCACTATATTAGTAAAAACAAGACTGCAAAAAGGAAGAATGAAAGGAAAGCACTGGTGTTTTCTTACCCATTTGTTAAAGCTGCATGAGCTGTTGGCAGGGTTAGACAAGAAAGGAAAAGCTACTTAAGAGATGAAATAAAGTGAAGAATTAAAGTGGTAGACCTGAAACCAAAGGATTTCTGAGAGAACATAAAACAGATGTATGTTGAAGGGCTGCATAAAATTAAAACGATATAATATACACAGGAAGGTGGTCACTGGATGAACAACATCCTGTTCAGCTAGCTAGTAAATGATGGAGCACGCTGACAACATAACCAAGTATAGCTGTGAAACAATTACTTTTTGATTACAATCTAAGAACTCAGAAGTTGCTAGCACAAAATTTAAGACAAGTAATAAAAAGTGCAATAGTAAAGTTAAGGAAACCAGAGACAGAGTGGGTACAAAACACCTATAGGACATCCTAGCCACAATGAGGGGATACTATGTAGATAAACCTCTACAATGGAAAAGAAACCAATCCATTAAAAGGGAAGGTGACAGAAATTCTCATGGAGGAATTAAAACTGCCCAAACTAGACAAAGACAAAAAGGCTACTGGTGAAAATTGGCAAGGAAGGGAAAGCAGGGGATCCAAAAGAAGGCAGCAAGGAAGTCACCAGGAACTGACGGGAACCTAACTGAGGGGTGGGAGCTGGAGGGTGAAGAAGACTGGAATATAAATTTACAAGACAACAATGGGAGGACATAGGTATGTCTCTCAAGTATAAAAAGTCCAAAAGGTTTTGGATTTTTGCTTGGAAGCGTTTGCGTAATTTTTTTATACCCAAAGCACATTTCAAAAGAATTTTTCCACAGCAGATGTTGGAGGTGTGATGGGGAAGAAAGAGGTAATGGAACAAGCTTATTGGACGTACGAGTTGTCAGACTTCAACATTTTCCAACAGAATACCCTCTCAGAAATACTGGGGAAGCAAATGGTTGTAACTAAGAAAATGATTCTTTTGAGCTTGGACAGATCTGAATTGCCTAGACACATTTGGGCCTTACTAAGTTTAATTCTAATTGCTACAAAATAAGCAACTAATAGATATGATGGGTCCCTACTCTGGGTCAGTAATCAAGGAAACTCAATCCTTACCACTGACTCTTGGTTAGGGACGGTCACCAACAGCAAAGATGGATTTGTACCGTATTTTCAGATGTAGCTCCCTGCACCAAGAACAGTTTCCCTTAACAGCACACAGGAAGCATGCTCCAGACCTGGGGCTAAACTCACCTCCTCTCTCCAACTCCACAGACAACTCTACACTGACCACTCTGGTGCTTGGTGCTTCTGTTCCCAGTAGCTGACACATACACTTGGATATGCAAGTTTCTCACACACACATACACAACTGGGAAAAGCTGGCACAGACTTGCTAGCTGTGCCCCTTTCTGCCCAGACTCTGAAGTAATCATGCTGCCACCAGTCAGCTACCCTAAGGCTTTTACAAAAGGTACCAAACTATACGGTGTAAAACTAATACTAATACAAATGGCAGGGTGTGACCAAAGCAGTAAGGCTTTCAGGAGTGGTCAGTGTCACTAAAACAAGCAAAAGTACTGTCAAGATGTTAAAAGTATTCTCTAAACGACCAGCCAACTATGAAAGGTATTAAAATATTTAATAATAAAAAATACAACAGAAAACATGCGAATACTGAATACAATAAACACAGCTTCAACCACAGAGATGTAAAAAAATAAAACAGCTGAATAGTTTCCCATAGATGCATAAAACAATGCTAAACTATTCTCACTAAATGTCACTGACTAAAGAATTACTGCTACCTAGCTATTACTAAAGCAAGGCAAGCTGATCTGTGTTGAGCGTCTTACCACAGCAAAAGCCAAGTGTCTGTCTCTGTCTGTGTGGATGTGTGAAATATATATCCTGTGAGAAATCTTTCCTATCAGACTCTGAAGTGCTGCTGCAAGGGTTCCAAAGAAATCAGATGCTGGTTAGAGGATGACATCACCTCTGGTCACCTGACTCTGGTAGAACACACACACACACAGCTTTGCCAAGATCTGTGGCAGCATCTGAAAAAAACACAATTTCAAACTTTCCACCATACAACCTAATATACATGCATACATTCTTTCTGTCCAGCAGGACCTACTGTTGATGCATTTTTAACCCAAGTAACTTTATAAATAGTTTTAACTCCAACATCTGTACAAATCAGTGTCATAGCCAATTAACATAAAATTCTTTACAAAACTCCAGCTAGCTATGCTGGCATATGTACACATGTACTGCCCTACTCTCCCTGGGGCAGATGTCACTACCTCATAACACCACAACAGAAAATGGAAATCAAAACCTAAACCAACTGTATTTGAAGTACTGAATATTGTAAAACAGATACAAGAACTGGAAGCAGGATCTAGAGAAAAGGGAATGAGCAAACTGCATAGAAATAAGTGGAATTTGTGGGAATACATGCAGAAAAATGCTCAGGCGGATGGCTGAGGTTTAAGTGAAGGCAGGAAATGAGCAATTTATGTAATGCTGGACTGAATGACAGTTGTTCTAGAGAAACAAAACATATGTAATGTGTATAAATTAAAACTGTTAATATAATTTGTTTTATTTTCCATTAATGTGTGTGTGACTTTGTCTTAAGTTACAACTTAATACGTGTTAAAAATTAATAAAAATATGGCCACTGCTACATAACACAATACTGGCAGAAGGAATGACACCAGAATCCTGGAAAGTGGAACATCCAAGGAAGGGCAAAGATCCAGATGACACAGCCTCATACAATGCCAATCTCTATCCAGACTCATGATTATAAAATATTTATGATTATGGCAAGGAAACTGGCAGGGAAATTACCAACAATAATATACCTTGACCAGTGTGGACTTAATGAAGATAGACAGACATCTGATAACATTATCAAAGCAATGATGGTTTAGAGGCAGACAGAGCAAAATAAATCACCACTGTTGCTAATGAGGTCAGATGCTGAAGAGGCAAATCAACAGGGTCAGACAGGAAGTTATGTTTAGGATACTAGAACCATTTGGATTTTTAAAATAATGGGGGTAGACCTTGCAGCTAGACTATACAAAGGATCAGATGTACAGTAGACTGGAGGGGCTACCAGATAAGCTTTCCCTCACAAAAGGAACAGGAGAGCCCACTTTGCTTTACATTAAAGATAGAGCCAGTAGCTACAAAAACTGAGATCTCATAAACCCAGTTATGAGTGGCATGGACAGCAGGGAAACTTGAGCCCTTTTGATAGATAAATCCAGAGAAGGATATTCATGCAGTATTTGACATCCTCCAGCAATATCAAATATTATCAGGCTCCAAGATCAGTGAAGACAAGACTAAAGTAACAGCAATAAACTGCACTTCCACATGTGACCAGTTTCAGCAATACCCCTTTTCTACCAGAGTAAGAAAAAAAGGTTCCTAGGTATATGGATAAAAAAGGAATACATTTAGCAAATACAGAAATGTGGGCAGAGACCAACCTAAGGAAGGATATTCCTGAACACCATAGAACCAAAAGATGCTCTTCCCCTGGAGGCTAAATACAATTTGTAAGGTATGAGGTCTTGCCCAAGTGGCTGCTGCACAGATATCATCCATAGAGGCTCTGGAATGAAAAGCTACAGAATTCGCCATTGATCTGGTAGAATGAGCCCTTATTCTGGAAGGTAAGGATAACTTATTCTGTTGGTAGATAAAGGTAATGACGTTTCTAAGTCAGGAGGATAAAGTCACTTTGGAGACAGGTTTACCCAATCTGGGTCCTGCAAAGGCCACAAACAAATTATCTGTTTTCCTGAAAGATTTAGTCCTGTTCAAATAACAACAAAGCTGCTGATGCACATCAAGGGTGTGCAAAATGTACTCCCCTGTTAGAAAATGTTGAAGGAAGAAAACCGGCAGGTCAATAGATTGGTTAATGGAAAATCCAGAAATGACCTTAGGCAAGAAAGAAGGGTCAGTACGAAGGGACACCCTATCCCTGTGGAAGTTCAAGTAAGGACTCTTGACACTCAAGGCCTGCAGCTCAGATACTCTTCTCGCTGAGGTAAGTGCTACTAGAAGTAGGGTCTTCCATGACAAAAACTTTATATCACATGAATCAAAAGGTTCAAAAGGAGGGCCTGTGAGAGATTGACGCACCAAGGTCAGGTTCCAGGGTTCTATGGGGGGGGCTTGATTGGAGGTTTAACGTGTAATACTCCTTTCAAAAAAGTCTTGCACAGGCAGTGTGACATAACCGAAGAATTATCAAATCCATTATGAAAATTGGCCATAGCTGCTAAATGTGCAGTGATGCTGAGGCTCCTGCATGTAAAAAAGTCGTCGGGTATTGTAGGATTTTTTTGAATAAGCATAGAGAAAGGATATAAGTTCTGATCTTTGGCCCAAATAGAGAACCTAGTCCATTTACTAGAATAAACTTTCCTGGTGGAAGGTTTGTGTGAAGCCAGAAGAATTTCATGAACACTGAAATGGCAATCATTGAATGTGGAGGAACCAAGCTGTGAGCTTAAGGTTGTGGAGATTGGGATGAATCAATCCCTGAGGATGAGATAACAGACCTTGGGAATGATCCAGGATCCACGGGCTGTGAATCAGATGAGGCTATAGGAATGGGAACAAGACATGACAGGGACAATAAGGGGCAATGAGGATCACTTTGCTTCTAAACCTTTGAGCTTTCTGGAGGAATTTCAGGATGAGGGGAAACTGAGGAAAGAAATACAGTAGACCCGGGGGCCAATCGTGCGTTAGCGCGTACCTCAAGGGTTCCCCGAGGGGGGATCAGGGCAAAGTAGCTTCTGCATTTGTTGTTTAGGGGGGAAGCAAACTGATTGCAGCAAGGCTTGCCCCAGCGGCGGAAAATCCAATCTGCTACTACAGGATTGAGGGACCACTCATGAGGCATCAGAATGTTCCTGCTCAGATTGTCCGCAATAAGGTTGAAACTTTGGGGAATGTGCATTGCTATAAGAAAGCAGTTGGAAGCTATTGCCCAGTGCCAAATCCTCATGGCTTCCCGACACAGGGGGTAAGACCTGGTTCCGCCTTAGACTGACATGTTGCCTGACTGAACTGCAACAGTCCCAGAAGGTAGGGATGTATGGAACGCTTGCAATGTTGAGAGAACTGCCCTCAGTTCCAGGACATTTATGTGCAAACTGGCCTCCATGAGGGACCAGGTGCCTTGGATAGTCTTTCCCTGGAAATGCCCCACCCCACCCTAACAGGGAAAGGACCATGGTCACCGTGGCCATGGGCTTGGGGAAACAGAATGGTCAACACCAAAGATTCGATTGCGACTTCATCCACCACAGCATTTCTTCCTTGCAACGGCTTGTAAAACGTATCATGTGGTCGAGTGGGTGAGTTAAGATCGACCATTGTGCAGAAAGGAGCCACTGTAGTATTCTTGTGTGCAGCCTCGACAGTGGTACTAGAGTAATGGCAACTGCCATGGAGCCTAAGAGTTGCAGTACAAGGCGTGCTGGTACATAGGGCTGTGGAAGGAGGGCTTGGATTTGGTGCCTTATTTTTGAAAGCCTGTGAGGAGGGAGGGAAACTTGACAGGATGTTGTGTCGAAGACTGCTCCAATGAATTCCAGTGTTTTTGTTGCAGACATTTGAGATTTGTCCTTGTTGACTGTAATCCTCAAGCAGAGAGCGAGGCCTTGAATGTAAGAGAGGCTGTGGATTAGAAGATTCCTTGTCAGAGTGGTAAAGAGCCAATCGTCGAAGATGAGCTACTACAACTGCCATACATTTGGTGAATACCGGGGGGGGGGGGGGGGTTGTCAAGAGACCAAATGGCAGTGCCCTGAACTGGTAGTGATTGGCTCCTAGCTGGAAGCGGAGAAACCTCGGGGAATGGTGTTCCATCTTTATGTGGTAATACGCGTCCTGGAGGTCTATAGACCACATCCAGTTGTCCCTCCCTAGGAAGGGGAGAATGGACTGTACCATGACCATCCATAATTTTTGAGGCTTGATAAATCTGTTCAATAGGCTGAGATCCAGGATCGGTCTCCAGTCCCCTGTCTTTTTTGGCACGTCTCATATTATTACCCATTTATATAGGAAATTTCCAGATGCTAGCGGCATTTTATATGGTGATAGTTACCATCCCCCACATACTACTAAATCCATACCTTACACAGAATTTATGAGAGTCAAAAGACTATGTAATAACTTGGATGACAGGAAAAGAGAATTATATGATAGTTTTAATAGGTTTCAGGAGAGGGGATATTTTTAGGTAGAATTACATGATAGTTTAAATAGAGTATTATAGAATAAAAAAATTGTGTATAACTATAGAAGTAATAGAAATAGAAATAAGTATGAGAACCAGGAAGACATTTATTTCACTACTACTTATTCAGTATTATCTAAAGATATTTTAGAAGCAGTTAAACACAGTTGGAAAATAGTTAGGAGAGAAGTTGATTGTTTAGAACATAAAAAGGTTGCACTTCTCCTTTAAAAGAGGTAGGAATATAAAAGATTTTATAGTTCATAGTAGATTTCATATGGCTAATAATGCTGTAGTGAAAACAATAGACATAAAAGGTACAGCAGCATGTGGAAGGTGTAGTATTTGTAAATATATTAGTGGTAATTTCACTAAAATTAATGGCATCGATTTTCAAACTTATGGATATTTCAATTGTAAAACTGAAAAAGTTATATATGGACTTAAATGCCCCTGTAATAAATTTTATATTGGAGAAACTAAAAGACAATTCTCATGTAGAATAAAGGAACATATTAGGGACATTAAAAATAATAAACAGACTAGTCCTATAGCTATACATTTTAATAAGTACCATAAGGGGAGCCCAGATGGGCTATTAGTAACAGTTTTAGATAGTATTGTGAGTAGTAGGTTTATGAATGAACAACAAAGTAAATATATTTTAAGAAAAAAGGAAGCATTTTTGATTTTGAAATTTAATACAATGAGACCTATGGGACTTGATCAAGAATGTGTATGGAAAAGTTTTGTGTGAATGTCATACCTTTATGGTTTTATTGTTTAATGTTTTAATTAATTGTTTAATTGATTAATATGAACATTGTTAACATATAAATATACTTGATGTATATGGTGAGATATACTCTGTTAAAGGCAAGTGGCCGAGGCGCTAGAGAAGTTTCATGTGATTTGGATTTCATTAAATCTTTTTTTTTTCTTTTATTTCGTGTTGCTGGTCTTCAGTTTGTGGTTCTACGATTAATACCAAGGGTAATTTATTGGCAAGGAAAGTAGGTACACATCCATGCCATTAGTGTAAAGCGTGCCAATATATCCTGCAGGAGAATACTTTTATACATCTAAGGATGGGTAAACAGTATTTGTTTAAGGGCTATGCTGATTGTAGAACTAAGAACTTAGTCTATTTAGCTATATGTCAAAGCTGAGAGTCATATTATGTAGGGAAGACAAACACTTTGTTTAAAACTAGGATATTTCAGCATATGTCAGATATTAAGCATCATCATGAACATAACGCTTTATCTCAATATATTAGAATGAATTTGTGTCATAAACTTTTGTTTATGGTAATACAGATAGTGCATCCAAATGCTAGGGGAGGGAATATATCTAATGATACGGAATGTGCAGAAACCAGGTGGATTATTAGACACGGGGCTGACAAGCCACAAGGTATTAATGCTGTTATACCTTTAAAACCTATCCTTAGGAATAGGAGGGTAAAATACTGAGGCCTGATTGGTTGTAATGTTTTTTTAAAAATGGTTCCATTGTATTTGTATGTTATCTGATGAAGGGCTTATTAGCTTGAAAGCGATTATACAAGTATATGTTTTATCGTTGGTTTTATTGTTTTAATAAAGACGGTTTCAGCTCAACGTGGGGTCTCCTGCCTGTGTTCTACAGATTCAAGGGTAGCTAACTGTGAGCTGACAGCATTACACACCTCATCAGGCAGTACCCCCGCCAAAGAGGAAGACATTTCAGAGATTAAGTCTCTCTGGAGGCGAGTGAAGTGTGCCAGATAGTTCAGTGACAGAATGGTAAAGGTCGCTGAAGCATAGGTCCGCTTCCCTAGTCTGTCCATGGTCTGAGACTTGCTGTTCAGAGGATGGATAGTGGAACTATCTCCTGCCAGTTCCCTCTTGGTGGCCACCTCCAAGACCATGGAATCAACAGTCAACTGCTTGGATCAGTGGGGCTGGTCTTCAGGAGTGGATAGAATTTTGTCCGGCCTCCGGGGAACAGGTTCTACGTTGTCCAGGGTCTTCCAGGCATGCTGCACGATCAGCATAACAAGCTCATCTGCAGGTGGGGTCACCCAGAAAGTAGATGGACAGGCACAGAAGGCCAGTAGATGGACAGGCACAGAAGGCCTGCAAGAACACAGATTCCTCAAAAGAAGGGTTAGAGGACTTCCAGTCTCCCTGTTGCTTGAGGATTTCGAGAATGTCTCCGAATGAGACGTCGTCTGGGAGAAGACCGTGGGGACTCTTCGCCCTCATCACAATCAGTGTCTTCAGTGATAACTCCTGAGACACATAATGGGGCAGCAGTGGAGGGAAATGCATCAAGCACCATGACATGTAACAAAATAAAAATCAGGAAATTTGCCTGGAAATGCCTGAAGAAGTATTTGTATACCCCTAGCAAACTACTGAAAATGTCAGCCAGTATAAAAAGGGCTTGTGACAGACGTGAGGAGGAAGAAAGGGGAATGTAGGAACTGGCAGAAATAAAGCAAATAATAAAACAGACTATTACAAATTTTAACAGAATGTACATAGCTAAGAATACCACATACATAAATGCCATAGATATAGCCAACCTGCTGGCAGACACGTTCAGTGAAAACTTCACCCCCCTGTCCCTCATCAGTAAACCATGACATCCCCAGCACCTGCCCCCCCCTCCCCTCATCACCAGGGAACAGGTCATTAATGCCCTCTCAAAGGCAAAAAAATACAGCCTCCATGGGACCCGACAACATCCCTGGCTGTGTCCTACATGAACTCAGGCAACAGCTCTCAGCACCACTAGGCACCCTATTCAACCAAAGCCTATGCACCAGCTTTGTCCAAGCAGAATGGAGGACAGCCAATCTACACAAAGGTGGAGTGTCCACCGAACCAGGCAATTAAAGGCCCATCAGCCTAAGTAGCCTGATGTGCAAAGCCATGGAATGCATTATCATGAATCTTATAAACAAGGACATTGGCAACTTCCAAACACTTGACCCCACATACTTTGTTTTTTTTTCAAAGAAAAATCATGCCCGTTAAACTAGGTCACCTTTTTCGAAACAGTCGGCAAAGCCATAGATGAGGGGAAGACTGTGCACACCACCTACTTTGACCTAGCCAAAGCCTTCCACACTATTCCCCACTCGGGCATAATAGATAAACCCTCCAAGCTAGGTATCGACCTGTATGTTACCAGATGGGTAGCTAACTGGAACACTGATAGAACCCACTCAGTCAAAACAGGGGAAGCCACTTCTAATAGCAGACTCATAACAAGTGACGTACCCCAAGGATCGGTCTTGGGGCCTCTACTGTTTGGGATTTACGATTCTGAGGTGCAAGCCAAAACCAGTGGACTGTGGCTGACCAAGTTTGCAGATGACTGCAAGCTGGGCACTGTCATAAATTCCCTTAGTGATGTGGAACATCCTCCAAGAGGCCCTTACCCAAACTAATGACTGGTGCCAGAAGCATGGCCTCAAACTTGAAAGCCAAAAAATGGATCATTATCTCCTTTGGGGAAAATGGCATCCCCACTAATTATCACATTAATAACAACCTATTAAGCATGCAATCAGTCGTGAGGGACTTGGGCACCCAGGTTGACAACAACCTGATTTTCGAACACCACGTTGCCTCCGCTGTATGGAAATCTTTCTACATGGCTCACCTCAGAAGTAAGGGTATTTCATCCAGGAACAAGGAGGTCATAACATCCCTATACTCCGCCCTTATCAGACCCATTATCGAGTACAATGCCCCCTTCGGCATGTACCTTGCCAAGCACATGCAGCAGCTGGAGAGACCGAGGTTCCTGATCAGGAAAATCCAGGGTCTTAAACACCTATCCTATACAGATAGGCTAAAAGCCCTGTCCCTCTACTCAGTCTCGTACAGACTGCTCAGAGGTGACCTGTGCCTGGCATACAAGACCGTCTCAGACAGCCTTGATGGAGTTACTGCATATCTGTAAGTCAAACTCCATTCGCGCAACCTGTATGGAAAGCCTCAACCAGGTCTGTAAGATTAATAGAACTTGTTGGCGGGATAGATTTGTGTCCCAACGACTCTCCCATCTGTGGAACAGACTCCCTCTCCATGTCAAGCAGAGTACCTCACTAGCCCTCTTTAAGAGGAACCTGGACAACTGCAAGGGAAACAGAAAATATAATCCTGGGATCCCACCTGTGTCCCTGCTGGAGAGGAAAACAGGTGCTGACTTTGTGGGAACATGGGTGAAATTCTTGGCTATGCTTAAAAGGGCCTCCAGGCCAACAGCCTAGTATCGTCCTATAAACCTAAGAGAGGATATGCTACTCTTGAATTGGTCAACAGACCTAGAAGAGCCAAAATATACAGTAGCAAGTCACTGGTCATACAAGACCATCATCACAAGGAAGTTGAAAAGAAAACACGAGCCACAAGTAGGAGATTTTCTCTCTATAATGAATTATTTAAGAGAAAGGGATACAAAATTAAGAGGGTATGTTACTGATAAATACATGCAAACTATGGGACCAATTTATTCAAGAAATATTGCAAATAAGCACAGTGAGATCTTGCAAAGGCAACTAAATGGTATAACTGCAATAATTAATTTTAATTCAAATTATTTTTCACACCTTTTAAGTGCTTTGTATTCTTAACTGCACACATTAGGAATTATAACTTTTGTGGCATAGTAAACCACCCAAAGAAACTGTATTGTTTTTGTTTATACTTTGTTTTATGTTTCTTGTTATTACAGCTGCTACTTAGAAAATATTTCATTTCTTTTGGGGTCAACAGTAAATTAATCACTTTCTGAACACTCTAAGAATTATTTGTAAAACCCTTCTACTGTACTTATATTAGTCTTTTAAATCCACCTAAATTCATTAGTCATTATGAAATAACCACTTTCAAACTTTCAATATGGATTTATCTTCCACAGAAACCTGTTCTACATATTCCCACTTGTTCAAGCATCACTATCTCAAAGTCATCTGACAGCAACTATTGCCAAATGTCTCACATGTACAATCTAGCATATCTAATTTCTTACAACACTGTCATCACTACATTAAGAACAAACAAATTTGCATATTCTCTGCATCCCTTCAACTAGCCTGTAACACTTGCACTATCGTACAAAAGACTTGTTACTAGACCTCTCAACCGTACCGCATTCCTCATATTTTACCGGTTATGAAGTCAAAATAATGGGGTGCCACGAATTCGAGTGGTCCCTTTAATTTGCAAATTTCCCAATTTTTTCCCTTCTGGTAAATCTTTGCGGATGTCATCGTGCACAGGGGGCATGCGTGATGACATCAGCTTCATGTGCAGACTGCCAGCCTGTCGGAATTTGGCTGAGGGATGGAGGGGGTGTGTAATACTGTCTGACTGTATTTATTTCCGTACGGCAATGTGTAGGGGTGAGAGGGGCAGGTGGCACTGTAACACAAAATAAAATAAAATAAAACTTTCAATTAAAACTCATTCTTCCAGTCTGGTCATGCGTCTTCCAGTCAAGTCAGATCTGTGTGTGCTGTCTGCTCTGTTCTTCGTGTCCGCAGTAAGTTTACTGGTTCTTATTTGCTAAGTTTTTTTATTGCTTGTTAATTTGCTGCTGTTGCTGCTTGCCATTCTGTATTGCTGCTGTAAGGAGGATTCTGTGAAGCTGTTTGCAAGGCAGTGTGTGAAGTCCTAGGAGAGTTTGCAGGTTCCATTATGCTTAAAAGTCCAGAGTTCTGTTCATAAGAAGATTGCTGTTGCTCATTTTTCCAAGTCCAGAGTTTATGTTCTGCTACGTGTGTGTGTGTGTGTGTGTGTGTGTGTGTGTGTGTGTGTGTGTGTGTGTGTGTGTGTGTGTGTAAAATGTCCCAGTTAGGTATCACTGCTGGTTACAGTTTTTCAGACTCAAACCATGTACCTTGGTACAAGGAGCAAGAGCCTACATTCTCTAGCCATACTACCATCACTTGTGATTCAAGGAGTTAGTTTAGCTCATACTTGTGGTCTGCTTAAAATCTGTGGTTTTCTGGCAAGTCAGTGAGAACTGAATTCACTAAATAATGATAGCCATTTAAGTTTCAACCTTCCTAAATTTCAGGAAACGCATGGTAACACAAAACATTTTATTCCAGCAACTTTTCTGAGATTATACAAGTAATGTTTAAAATATGTCCCTGGTTTTGGACTGTTCCCCCCCCCCCCCGAAAATAAAAAAAAACATGTTGGCTTTTTCCAGATTTCTTGTGCTGCATAGTTCTTCGGGGGAGAGAAATTTAGTGCTGCTTATGCCAAGTCTGTTTGTGTTTGTTAGTAGCATAACAGGTAAAATACTTGCTTCTGATGCAGAAGGCTGTGGGTTCTACTCCGACAGTATGTAGATGAATTGCTGATACTGTACTGTGTTGTACTTTTAAAGGGGGTGGATGCTGCAGTCCTGAAAATGTCCTCTTTGGCAGAGATACCTAGGAACTATGAAACTGTTGTCAGTTTACCATCCACTCCATATTGCAATATTACTAGCTTATTTTTTTAATGTAACATAGGCAATTTATTCCTCAGGGACAACAGGCACTTTATTTGTAGATGAAACAATGAAATATAAAGTTGTTTGCTAGCAGCAACTTCTACATTAGTTACAGATCTCTTTAATGTGAAATTATTAGATGACTTACTTTTGCAGAGATTCTGCATATTTACTGATACTGGTGGATTATAAAAGTTTGAGTAGACTTTTATGATGGAAATGTTCTTTCTGAATTGGGCAGTTTTGTCCTTCTTGGTTCATGCATTTTGTTTCACTGGTTACTGAAAAAAATGTTCAAAACAATAAATATAAAACTTGCTCTAACAAGTGTGCTGTATTATACAAGGAATATAATTTAACACAATCAGGAAGGTGTATCAAAGAACACATGTATGTTTAGTGCAAGGGGTCTATGATTTTAAAACAGCCCAAAGGTAAATTTTATCCACCACTGGCCAGATGCATTTTCTTTGAATGTGGGTTTCAATGCTGTTTCAATAAATGTGAATTCCAAGGGCAGAGAAGTTTTAATGCTAAATCTGTTTTCATTATGAGACTGTATTGCTTTGTTTAGCATATGCCTATTAGTGCTTATGCTATAAAATATAAAATAACATTTTAAATGAAATCCAAATAATCAATGTAGAAGTAAAGCAGTGTGCACATTACAGTGTTTATGGTAAATGAGGCAAAATAGCCAAGCAATGGGACACTGGAATGGCTGCAGGGGGAGGGCTGTGAATGGGGGAGGCCCCATTTGACCATGATTTTGTGAGGGGGAGGCGGCAAACTCAAAGATAGCCTCAGGTGTTACAAATTCTAGCTACGCCACTGATCAGTAGGCCATGGAGAATGACTTTTGGAGGTCCTAGCAAACTATAATAATCTTTTGCTAAGATTAGAATATTGCCTACCAGTAAATGCCCTACTTTTATCACAAAACTCACATACTGCAAGTCACCAAAAACAAAATCCTAAGGTTCATCATCTTCTCCCTTCCCAGTGAACATCATTACTACACATTTCAAAAATTGGTTACCATTTACTACAGAGACTAGTGGGGGGGGGGGGGTATTTTTTCAGTTTGCATTTGAAAGTTGGTATCCCACAATTCCACTGGAGCTGGTGGGGTTATGTAATTATGTATGCAAATTTCATGTTAAACCATCATACCGATTTGTAACTATTTTTCATGGGCCTTTGTCCAGATTTTTGATATTTCCAGGTTGAGAGGTATGCTTGTTTTAAATTTAACACTATTACCCCATATCTCTTATGCCATTATTTAACAAGTGAGACCTCCACACTGTACATCTCTCAAATGAACCTCATGTAGCCTTATTTAACTTAAAAATGTATACTTAAAAGTAATAGGTGTAACCCAGGGGTTGATGAATGAAGAGAATGAGAGGGAGAGAAGGTTGGATGATGTGGGGATAGTGAATCATGAAGTACAATGGATTAGCAAGGAGGAAGTAAGAATAGCTATCATGGAGGTGTTTAGGTGAAATGGCAGTGGAGTTTTTAACCAGATTGTTTAATGAAATCTTGGAAAATGAGAGAATGCCTGAGGAATGGAGAAGTGTTTTGGTACCGATTTTTAAGAATAAGTGTGATGTGCAGAGCTGTAGTAACTACAGAGGGATTAAACTGATCAGTCACAGCATGACGTTATGGAAAGAGTAGTGGAAGCTAGGTTAAGAAGGGAGGTGATGATTAGTGATCAGCAGTATGGTTTCATGCTGGGAAAGAGCACTACAGATGCGATGTTTGCTCTGAGAGTGTTGATGGAGAAGTACAGAGAAGGTCAGAAGGAGTTGCATTGTGTTTTTGTAGACTTAGAGAAAGCATATGACAGGGTGCCTAGAGAGGAGGTATGATACTGTATGAGGAAGTCAGGAGTGTCAGAGAAGTATGTAAGACTGGTACAGGACATGTACAAGGGTAGTGTGACAGCGGTGAGGTCTGCGGTGGGAGTGACGGATGCGTTTAAGGTGGAGGTGGGATTACATCAAGGATCAGCTCTGAGCCCTTACTTATTTGCAATGGTGATGGATAGGTTGACAGACTAGATCAGAGAGGAGTCCCCGTGGACTATGATGTTTGCAGATGACATTGTGATCTATAGTGACAGTAGGGAACAGGTGGAGACAACCCTGGAGAGATGGAGACATGCTCTAGAGAGAAGAGGAATGAAGGTCAGCAGGACTAAGGCAGAATATGTGTGTGAATGAGAGGGAGGATAGAGGAATGGTGAGGATGCAAGGAGTAGAGGTGGCGAAGGTGGATGAGTTTAAATACTTGGGATCAATAGTTTAGAGTAATGGTGAGTGTGGAAGAGAGGTGAAGAAGAGAGTACAGGCAGGATGGAGTGGGTGGAAAAGAGTGTCAGGAGCGATTTGTGACAGACGAGTACCAGTAAGAGTGAAAGGGAAGGTCTACAAGAGGGTAGTGAGAGTACAGTTTTGTACCTACCATAAATGTAGAAGTTTGAGTGTTCACACTGCTGCAGTCATCACACTTGGGTTATCCTGCCGTCAGGCGGTCCCGCAGTCGTCCAGAGTTCCAAAGTCTTGGTTTGGTGTCGGTTGCTGTCGCTTCTTCCCTGACGTCAGTGCGCCAGGGGTATATAAGATGCATCAGAAGCCATTTTCTTCAGTTTTTCTTGCCCCAGATGTCAGCTGCCCCCAAGTAGGTAGGCAAAACATATACAATAAAAACAATACCTTCAGTCACAAGCAAATACACCACAAAGGTTGTATAGGATAGAAAGGTATAGATAAGGCCTGCTAGTTCAGAGGGGATGCAGGGAGGGTAACCTGGACTGCAGTAGTGTGAACACTCAAACATCTGCATTTATGGTAGGTACAAAACTGTACTATGTTCATTGTGTTACACTGCTGCAGTCATCACACTTGTGTAGAATCCCAAAGCTAAGGTTGGGTGGCTGGCCTGTAAAGAGTTAGGATTGGCTATGAGATCCTGCAGAACTGTAGTGGCAAATCCTGCTCTGGATTTAGAGTAAAGAGGCAGGTGGTAATGCTTGGTAAAGGTGTGCACTGAGCTCTAAGTTGCAGCCTCCAAAATTTCCTTGGTAGGTACTCCTCTGAGAAAGGCCGCTGAAGTGGCTGTAGCCCTGGTGGAATGTGGCCTAATGCTATTTGGGACTGATTTCCCATGCTGTGTGTAGCAGTAACGAATACAGTGTCCTATCCATTTGGATATAGTCTGCTTTGAGATAGCCTTGCCCTGTGATCCTGCAGCATATGCTACAAACAGTTGCTCAGTTTTCCTGACAGATTTTGTTTTGTCCAAGTAGAAGCGTAGCTGCCTGTGTATGTCCAAAGAATGCAGGAGTTTCTCCTCTTTATTCTGGGGGTTTGGATAAAAAGTTGGCAAATGGATGGTTTGGTTAAGAGCCACACTAGATACCACCTTTGGCATAAGGTAGGGTTTGTCGTTAAAGAAACCCTGTCCTGATGAAAAATTATAAAAGGTTCCACTGCCATTAATGCCTGTAGCTCTGAGACTCTTCGTGCTGAAGTTACTGCCAGGAGCAGAGCTGTTTTCCATGATAAAAATTTTAGATCGGCTGTATTGGCTGGCTCAAAAGGTGGCAGGGTCAGTTTTTCCAAAACAAAATTGAGGTCCCAAGTTGGTGTTTGTGTTCTCTGGGGCAGTCTTATGTTTTTAGCCCTTCTGAGGTACTGCTTTAGCAAGGGATGAGAGAATAAAGGAGGATCTGTGTTGTAATGTGCTGAAATGGCAGAGGCGTGGATCTTAATTGATGAGAAGGACAGGCCTCTGTCCAGCATCTCAGTTAAGTATTGTAAAATCTGAGGAATGTTTGGAACAAGAGGGTCAAGGTTTTGAGCCTGGTTCCAGGTGCAGAATCTCTTCCATTTTTCTGAGTAAGCTTTCCTGGTGCTAGGCCTCCTGGCCTCCAAAATTACATCCATAACCGCTTTAGAGAGAGGTGTTGCCTGTTTGACTAATAAATCTGCCATGCAGCTAGGTTTAGGGTTTTGAGCTGACCGTGCGGGATCTGATTGTTTTGTTGAGTCAGAAGGTGTGGAATTTGAGGCAAAATCCATGGTGGGCCTTGAGCTAGATTCCTTAAGATAGGGTACCAGTGCTGATGTCGTGGTCAGTCTGGAGCAATCAGGATCATCTGTGGTTTTTCTTGTCTGGCTTTTATGAGTACCTTTGAAAGGAGAGGCAGATGCGGGAAGGCATAAACTTTTAGGTTTTTCCAGCTGAACGAAAGAGCATCCACTTTTCATGCTTGTTTGTGATAAGTCCTTGTGCAGAAATTTTGTAGTTGGCAATTCAGTGGGGAGGCAAAAAGATCCATGTCTGGGCATCCCCATTTTTGCATTACCATGATGAAGATTTGTGGATTCAATTTCCATTTGTGAGGATACATGATATTTCTGCTTAGATCGTCTGCTAGAGTATTTTTCTTTCCTGGCAGGAATTGTGCTTGCAGGTGAACTTGGTACGTTAGAGCTGTGTTCGACAAGGTCATGGCTTGCCTGCATAGGGGGTAAGAATGAGTGCCCCCTTGCTTGTTTATGTACCACATTACTGTGGTGTTGTCTGTCTTTAATAATAATTGTCCTGGATGCAGAAGGTCCTTGAAAGCTGTTAGGGCATTTTGAACAGCCATCTCTTTTTGATTGATGTGAAGATGCATCTGGTATGTGGTCCACTTTTCCTGAATGCATTTTCCTGCCATGTGTGCTCCCCAGGCGTAATCCGAAGCATCTGCTGTTAGAGTCTGCCTGGCTGTGGGTAGGGTAAAAGAATGACCCTTGTTTAGGTGACATGCCTGTGCCCACCATCGAAACTCCTGTTTTAGACAGGGAATCATTGATATTACTGCTTCTAAACTGTGGGAGTGCCGAGTCCAAACACTTTTTAGGTACCATTGTAGTTTCCTCATATGCAGTCTGGCATATGGTATTAGTAGTATGCAGGATGCCATGAATCCCAGGGCCTGCAGAATTTTTCTTGCAGGGAGATGGGACTTTTTTGCCAGTAATTGAAAATATTGAGTTAGTTGAATCTGTTTGTCTGGAGTGAGGTAAGCCATCTGAGCCGTTGTATTTAAGCTGGCACCCAGGAATATAATCTGTTGTGAGGGCACTAACTTTGACTTCTTTTCGTTTACTGTGTACCCTAGAGAAGTTAGCAACCTTTTTACAAATGCCAGATGCTGTAGAAGAATGTCCTTTGTCTCTGCTTGAATGAGGCAGTCGTCTAGGTATGGATATATTTGAATTCCTTTTTGTCTGCAAAATGCAATTACTGGTGCCAGGCACTTTGTAAAGACCCTGGGCGCAGTATATAAGCCAAAGGGCAGTGCAGAGAATTGGTAGTGCATTGTACCAGCTTTGAATCTGAGGTATCTTCTGCAATTTTGCCTTATAGGAACATGCAGGTATGCCTCTCTGAGGTCCAGAGTAACAAGCCAAGCGTTCTTGCCCAGCATAGGTAGAAGCTGCTGTAATGTCAACATTTTGAATTTAGGAATATCCAGGTAAGTATTTAGAATTGAAAGGTCTAATATGGGCCTCCAGGCCTTGTCCTTTCTGGGGACCAGGAATAGTCTTGAGTAAAATCCTTGTTTCCTGCTGTAGTACTTTTTGAATAGCTCTCATGTCCATGAGGGCTGAAATTTGTTTTTGTGCCTCTGCCCATTGATTTTGTGGCAGGTCTGGCATTCTTTTTAGCCTTGGTAAAGTATGAAAGTGGAACCTGTAACCTTGAGACACAATATTTAAAACCCATTTGTCTTGGGTGATAGTTTGCCAGTTTTGAGAAAAAAGTGCTAGCTTTCCCCCCAAGGGGGCTTCCAAAAGGGAAGTGCTTGGCGTACGAAGGGGAAAGTCATTGTGACCATTTCCTGTAAGGTTGAGACTTGTCCTCACCTCCTTTTGGGGTTGAGGTGCCCCACTGTCGTCATCTGTTTGAGCCTTGGGGTTGAGATCTGCCTCTTGGGCGTCTGTATCTGCCTCTCTGTGGTCTGTCTGCCACTGGAAAGGACCAATTTTTTGTAGGTAAAATTCTGCTAAATTGAGGTGGCTGTACCTGTAAGAAATCCTTGACTGTTTGCATAGATTTAGCTTTATCCTCCATTTTCTTTAACACTTCTTGTGCCTTAACACCAAACAAGGTATCGTGCTGTAAAGGAGCATCCAATAATTTTGCCTTAACATGATCAGGTAAACTCTGTTCTTTTAACCAAGCATGCCTTCGAATCACTGAACCTGTAACTGCGGCCCTACAAGAGGCCTCTAGAGAATCAAAACCACATTACAGAGTATGTTTTCTCACCTGTTCAACTGCATGCAATAAATCCTGCACTTCTTTACAATCAGGAGCTTCTGAGTCCTCAAGCATTTTCTGTTTTAATTGAGCCATTAAATATTGTTGGTACTTAAGCATGTGAAACTGGCAATTTAAAGCTCTTACTGCCAAAGTTGCAGAAGTGTATACTTTCTTCCCCCATCTATCCAAAGCTCTGGAATCTCTGTCAGAGGGTACTGGATTTTTTGCAATGAAAGCCTTAACCCCTTTTGGACCCTGGGAAATAGTTTCTTGATCAGCAGAAGGGTTTTTATAAAGAAACTTGTGAGAGTCAGGGACTCTGTAGTACCTATCTGGCTTGGCTGGTGCAGAGGGCAAGGAATCGGGAGATAAGCTGGATTCAGAGAACACATCATCCACAATATCTAGCACAGGCGGAATAGCCAGGGGCCTGTGTTGAGGTAATAAAAGGAAATCTCTCAGCCTTTTCTTAGATTCTGAGTAATCCTGACTTTCCCAATGGAAATGCTCCCTCATGGTATGTAAAGTTTCCCCAAAAGAATAATCCTCAGGAGGAGATGCTGAAGGGATAGATTCTTCAGCATCAGAGTCCTCATAGGGGGGTAGAGAGTACCCCTGGTCTGAAGAGGAATCAGAGGAAATGGAAACCTGATCAGAGGAATCATAGTCTGTATCCTGCGGAGGCCTTTTCTCAGGAGGGGCATGGGAACCCCTGATTAGAGTAATGAGGTCTTCGGCCATTTTAAGCATCTGTTTCTTAGGCATGGAGGCTTGTCCAGGAGAATGCTGTACTTGTTTCTTTGTCTTTAGTGGTACTTTTGTCTTGGCTGTAGTTTTAATGGTAAGTTGTGAAGGTTTGTAAACACCCTCAGAAACCGATGCCTGCTCAGCGGCTGCAGACCCATCTGAGGGATTAGTTTCTGTAGGCCCAATACCTTGAGTTTCCAGAGGCCTAGTTGTCTCCACGTGGGAGTCGGAGGCGGCCTGTGGCTCTGAGGTAGCAGGTGTCAGGGGCTGCGAAAGCGCCTCACTGAGAACAGCGACTGGCCTAGAAGAGGCTTTGTCATCAGTTTTGGACCTCGGATGTATGTCTTTATCCTTGTCCTTGCATTTTTTCGGTATTGCGGTCATCGGTTGATCCGACGGCATAGTATAATTGAACCTTCGGCCAAAGTAGTGCAAAGCAAAATCAAAACACCTTTTAATAGTACGTTTGTTAAATCAAGCACAAAACCGCCAACTAGTGACGTCGTGATCAGGGCCTAGGCATGGAGTACAGTAAGACTGGAAGTCCTTATGAGGTATTTGCTTTCCACAAGAAATACAATTATTAACTTTTTTTGACATCGGTCTGAGGCAAGAAAAAAGTTTCCCTAACGGGGTACTTAGCTTTATTGAAGACTTCGGATCTGAAATTCGACTTCGTAAATCTCAGGAGTCGGCCGACCGGCACTTGCAAACTGCTTCTGCTTCGGGCACCGCACAGCAAGAAAGACTAGAGAAAATGGTGTTGTATGCATCTTATATACCCCTGGCGCACTGACGTCAGGGAAGAAGCGACAGCAACCGACGCTGGACCAAGACTTTGGAACTCTGGCCGACTGCGGGATCGCCTGATGGCAGGATAACCCAAGTGTGATCACTGCAGCAGTGTAACACGATGAACATCAGCTATGTTATATGGGTTGGAGACAGTGGCATTGACAAAAAAGCAGGAGTTTGAGCTGGATGTGGCAGAGTTAAAGATGTTAAGATTTGCACTGGGTGTGACGAGGGTGGACAGGATTAGAAATAAGTATATTAAAGGGTCAGCCCAGGTTGGAAGGTTTGGAGACGAAGCCAGAGAGGCAAGATTACGTTGGTTTGGACATGTGCTGAGGAGGGATGCTTAGTATATTGGGAAAAAGATGCTATGGATGAAGCTACCAGGTAACAGGAAAAAAGGAAGGCCTAAGATAAGGTTTATGGATGTGCAGGTGGTTGGTGTGACAGAGCAAGTTGCAGAGGACAGGAAGAAATGGAAACAGATGATCCGCTGTGGCGACCCCTAATGGGAACAGCCGAAAGAAGATGATGATGAGGTGTGACACAGGTATACCAAAACCTTTTTAAAGCAGTATATAAAAAAAATAAACATAAAAATGTGTGACATGTCATTCTTGACCAGTCAGGACTCTCTCAAAAGTGATTAACACTCTGCTGCAAGTCAAAAATATTACCAGGATTGTTGTAAATGGATCTGACGTTTATTTACAGTCCTGATACAGGTGCTAAAAGAACAGGTTCCTCAGATCTTCCTACAATGGTCTGCATGAACCATGGATATGGCACATACAAAAAAATAACAGGTTCAAATTGTCAGAGGCAAGTTGGCTGCACACTGAGTAGCCAGCTGATTAGAGCTATGAGAATAAATATGGAGAAATTGTTATAAAAAAAAAAAAAAAAAAAGCTAGTAGAAGTTATCAAACTGGCCAAAATTCAATTACTTGATAGTAGTATGAAAAAGGTCTATGGAGGTTACTGTTCTACCCCAGAAAACAAATGCAAATAAATAGATTACATTACCTGGATAAAAACAGTAAAGGAATTTTGAGAAAATAAGCAAAAATTAGTTAAAAAAAGAAAAAGAAAACCTCAGGATACTGCTTCCAGTTATTCAGAAGTAAAAAAAATGAACTAAATGAGCTTGGAGGTAGGCTAGACATTTGTATGAATATACAAAGTCAACTGACAAAAAAATATATATATATATATATACAAGAAGCTTTAAGTAGCTACTTGGCCCAGTGGTGCAGAGGTATTAAATCCTGATTACACCACATATGACCCAAGATTAATTTGCTGCACAGCCACTTGGGGGGAGAGGGGCCATGCATGCCTTGGACGGAGTGAGGGACTGACACTCTCACCCATCCCAGGGGGAAGGGAGGTCGCCTGGCTCAGTGCCACAGGAACATAGACAACCTAGTGAGCTCCACTCTGCAAATTGGGTGCCACTCAGTCAGGAAGCTAAGCAGTGTTGAAGCAGGCGCACACACCTCCCGGAGACAACCATAACAGAGTGAAACGTTATGGCATGCTCCTCGTCAGCAATATGATGCTGCACATGCATCTTCAATCTCCTTGCCAGCCCCAGGCATGGACCAGGTAGAGCCAGAGGGATGCTAAAGTGGGCCGTGTAAATCAGATGAATGAGAATAGATGGGGTCAGCTGTGGGGAGCTTAAAAAAAGGAAAGAAAAATAAGCTGATAAAACTGCAGAAAGAGGCTAAAATGAAGGAAAGATTGGCTGACCATGAGGTTTCTCAAGAAGAGCGGTTTCAAAAAATAGTACAGGTGGAAGAAACAGCTTGCAACTTGATTCAGAAATACTAGAGAAACTCAATGGAAAAAACTGAATTACTTCTATGAAAGTAAATGGAGCAACCAGACAGGTGTTCCACAGTACGATTTGTTAATTGAGAGGGCACAGCATATCTATTTGCAAATCTGGCCAAGACAGAGCACCTGAGATAATCACTAATAATGACGCAATCATACCAACAAGAAAGAGCTGCTTCTGACAAAACTGTGGCAGAAGGAAAAAGTGCTTTTGGAAAAATAACCATTCACTATATACCAAGAAAAAGTGAAGTTTATCCTGG
This sequence comes from Protopterus annectens, assembly GCF_019279795.1. Classification (NCBI taxonomy): domain Eukaryota; kingdom Metazoa; phylum Chordata; order Ceratodontiformes; family Protopteridae; genus Protopterus; species Protopterus annectens. The sequence continues at coordinate 588,230,872 of NC_056725.1, forward strand.
CAATCAATGGATGGCAAAGAGGCAGATGTTAGATCTAAGTCACTAAATCGAGCTGTCTAAACAATATTGTTTTCCTGGAGGACCAAAGAAATGTGTGCAATCAGAACAGGCTAAGGAAATATAAAAAAGTTTAGCCTTCAAAGAGTGACCAATGGAAGCTAAATGGAAGTCCAAGCATGGGTTCTATCCACACACCAGCTATATGGATTGCTCACACTGATGTGCAACACAAGGAGAGTGCTGCTTGTCTAAGTGTACTATCCTTAGGATGAGATGTTAAACTGAGGCCCCATTTGGTTAAGTTGTCAGTAGTTCAAGTGGATGTAAAAGATTCCATGGCATCTATTGAAGAATATGGGAAGTTCCCCAATGCCCTGGGTCAAATTTCACCTATTAGTATAAATACCACCTCGGGTCTCCTCTGAAAGGAGACTACTGGCTAACAAAGAATAAATAATAAAATAAAATATAGAGCCTTTGTCAGCGAAACCTTTTCCACTGTTTCAAATGAAAATGTTTATACGACAGAAAAAAAAGCCCTGCAACTGACTAGAAGAATCAGCAGTATCTTGGACTTGAAACAGAAAAAAAAGTGCTGTGAGGTTAAGATGATCAGGAAGAACCAGCAACAAAGAAATTAATGGGCAAATGGGAGAACTGAAAAGCATCAATCTTATTAGATGTAATTTAGACACGTGAACTGTGCTTCTGCCAAGAGGTGACTGAAAGATGAAGCTTGCTGTCTTTGTAACTGACGGAAGAACTGTACTGTATGCATTATCAATGGCACAACAGGTAGCACTTTTGCCTTTGGTGCAGAAGGCTGTGGGTTCTCTTCCCATACCAGGCATACTGATTGCCAACACTGCAGTCCAGTATGATTGGGTGCTGCATTCTCAGTGTGCCATCCTCTGGATGAGAAGTTAAACAGGTTCTCACAACCTGTAGATGATCAGAGGAACCAAGCAGAGATGTCTTTTAGTTATGTACTCACCATAACTTTAGATGTTTGGGATCCATCTCGCCTACATTCCGTACTGATGGGTTCGGAGCCAATCCCTCGGCTCCGACTCGGCACGCTTATGCTATAGAGCGAGGCCTCTTATTGGCTGAGCTATCTTTATCCCAGGATGCACCACCACTAATCCCCCAGATCTTGTTTGTCCGCATTCATGCACACATGCACAACTTGTTTATATAACATTGTTAGATGTTTCAAGATGAAACAACAGGATTCGGACCTTCTGATATCCTCTGATCTCCAAGGAAGGGGGAAGGAGGGAGGGTTATTAGGAATGTAGGCGAGATGGATCCCAAACATCTAAAGTTATGGTGAGTACATAACTAAAAGATGTTATGTGATCCTATCTCGCCTACACTCCGTACTGATGGGACAGCGTCCCTAGCACCTAAATCCCGGGAGGCTCATTGGAAAACACTCCTGAGCACTGTGGAACCAAATGAAGCTCGTCCTCTAGATGCCACATCCAATTTGTAGTGGGAAATAAAGGTGTGCGGGAAGACCATGTAGCCACAGCACAAATGTCACTAATAGCAAGCTTAGAATGGAATGCTATCAAGTAGCCATAGCCCTTGTAGAATGAGCTTTGACAGAGGTGGTAAGCTCTTTGTTAGAATAAAAATAAGCTTGAGTAATACAGTCCCTGATCCATTTGGCAATAGTGACCTTTGTGACAGCTTTGCCCAATTTATTGTCTGCAAAGGATACAAACAACTGATCTGTTTTCCTTGTTTGTTTGGTCCTGTCTAAATAAAAACGTAACTGCCTGTGGACATCTAGTGTGTGGAATATGAACTCCGCTTTGTTAGAGTATTTGGGGAAAAAAACTGGAAGTTCTAACGATTGTTGTAAGCAGAAACTAGAACAAACTTTAGGGACAAAGGAAGGATTTGGCCTGAGGGATACTCTGTCTTTGTGAAAAACCAAGTACGGGGATTTTACTGACAAAGCTTGAAACTCTGAAACTCTTCTGGCAGAAGTAATAGCCACCAGAAAAGCTGTCTTCCATGACAGAAACTTTAGATCACATGTAGCTGCCGGTTCAAAGGGGGAAGAAGTCAAGGCACGTAACACTATATCGAGATCCCATGGAGGTGCAGGATGAGAAATCGGAGGTCTTAATAGAGCAGCACCTTTCAAGAAGGTCTTACACAATCTGTTGCTCATTAAGGGTGGGTCTATGGATTCGTGAAAATTAGAAATTGCTGCCAATTGTACCTTGATGGTAGAAACTGAAGAGCCTTGATTGAAAAGAGAAGTTAAAAATTTTAGTACTTCTGCCACGGGAATAGAAATGGGGTCCAGGCCCCGGAGTTGAGCCCAAATAGCAAATCTTTTCCATTTGCTAGAATACAGTTTCTTTGTAGCAGACTTATGGGCCGAAGATAATGTGTACAACATCTGGATCCAATGTATGATTCCTAACTATAGTCGGAAGAGGAGGAGCCAAGCCGTCAATTTTAAGGTGTGTAGGGACTGGTGGAAAAGTCCCGACTGATGAACCAGTAGGTCTGGAATCTGATCCAGGAACCATGGACCTTCCAGAGCATATTTCCGAAGATATGGAAACCATACTTGACGAGGCCAGTAAGGAGCAATTAAGATCATTTTGCTCCAAAAGAGAGATGCCTTTTGAATCACCCTGGGAAGGAGAGGAACTGGAGGGAAGGCATAAAGCAAGCCGGTGGGCCAAGGACGGACTAGTGCGTCCATGGGGCTCTTCCCCGGAGCCGGGGTTAGGGAGAAGAATTCTTTGCACTTCGCATTCAGAGGAGTCGCGAAGAGGTCGCAACACGGAACTCCCCATTTGTTGAAAATCTGACTTGCAACTGTCATATTCAGAGACCATTCGTGAGGAGAGAGGATGGTTCTGCTCAATCTGTCGGCTATCACATTGGACTTGCCCGGTATGTGAGCAGCCACTAGGAAGCGTCTGGTCGAGACTGCCCATTCCCAAACTCTCATGGCTTCTCTGCAAAGAGGGTAGGATCTGGTCCCTCCCTGTTTGTTCAGGTACCAGACAACTGACATGTTGTCTGAGTGAACCACAATTACTCCTTGAGGGAGATAATCGTGAAGGGCTTGAAGGGACAGAAGTACTGCCCTCATTTCTAAGATGTTGATATGAAGTAAAATCTCTTCCAGGTGCCATTTGCCTTGGACTGACCGGCCCAGGGAATGCCCCCCCACCCCATCTGGGAGGCGTCCGTGGTCAAAGTGGCCGCCGGAGGAGGTAGAACAAACTGTCGTCCCTGATCCAAATTGGAGGGCACTAGCCACCAGCGAAGGTCCCGTTTGCAAGATTCCGTGATCCATATGAGGTGACTGAGGGGGAGTTCCTGAAAGGACCACTGAGCTGAAAGAAGCCACTGGAGAATTCTCATGTGCAACCTTGCCAAGGGGACTAGAAGAACCGTGGCGGACATGGATCCCAATAGCTGCAGGACCATCCTGGCTGGAGCTTTGGACCTGGGAAGTAAGGCTCGAACTTGAGTCTGTATGGTTTGTATTCTGTCTGTCGGTAGATAGACCCGCATTTGGTTTGAGTCTATCTCTACCCCTATGAATCTTATTCGTTGAGATGGCAGCAACACAGACTTTGGCCAATTGAAGGTGATTCCAAGGGAACTGCCCAGTGATATAGTGGCTTGAAGGCTCTGCAGTAGTAGATGCCTGGAGGTGGCAGTTAGGAGCCAGTCGTCTAGATACGGAAACACCTGGAATCCTAGACTTCTCAGGTGAGCAGTCACGACTGCCAAACACTTGGTGAACACCCTGGGGGCTGTGGTGAAACCAAAGGGCAGCGCACGGAACTGAAAATGGCTGCCTCCTAGGCTGAAGCGCAGATGTCTCCTGGACGCTTGATGTACCATGATATGGTAATAAGCGTCCTTGAGATCTATGGAGCACATCCAAACACCCTTCTCCAGCAATGGGAGAATGGTTTGTAGGGTGACCATTCGGAACTTGGACTTTCTGACGGAACGGTTTAGGATGCTGAGGTCCAAAATGGGCCTCAAGTCCCCAGTCTTTTTTGGCACCAAAAAGAATCTTGAGTAAGTCCCTAATCCGATCTGGTCTGCGGGGACCGGTTGAATGACTCCTTTTTGCAGCAGCTTTGAAACTTCTGAGGCTGCAGTATCCCGCTGACTGGGTGGTGGGTCCGGGATTTTTTTGGACTGGGGGGGGGGGGTGAGAGAATGGGATGGAGTAACCTCCGGCGATAATTCGAAGCGCCCATCGGTCCTGAGTGATACCTTCCCAGGCTTTTAGGTGCTTCGAGAAATGACCCCCGACTGGCTCCGGAGCTGCACAGCCGGGCAATCCCTCAGGGACTATGAAAGGCTGAAGAGCCACAAAAGGACTCGCGGTCTCCAGTGTTGCGAGGGCCTCTGCCGCCTCTGGGATGGCGTCTTCCGGAAGAATTTCCCCTTCCCCTGCCTCTGGAAGGGGAATCCTCCTGCTGAGAGGGGTAAGGCTTCTGAGATCGACGGAACCACATTTTCCCTCCTCTTTTAGCCTTGGGATAAGGCCGAAAGGGAGTGGAAAATCGTGCCCCTACGGCAGTCAGAGTCTTACCCTCCTGTTCACAGAGGGTTAGTGTGTCCTTTACCTTGGGTCCAAACAGGGAGGACCCATCAAAGGGGGCGTCGGCGAAGGAAGACTTAAAGGCCTCTGTGAAATGACACAGGCGGAGCCAGGCTTGTCTCCGTAGAGCAATGCCTGTACCCGCCGCTCTACTCGCCCCTTCGGCCGCATAAGAAATGAGCCTCATGGACGAGTTCGAAATGGACGACATTGTAGCCAGCTGAGAGCCAACCGTCTGGGCCAGCTCCTCAGGCAGGTTACCCAAGAGGGTATCGGATAGCTCCTTAATCAGATCCCTCTGAAATCTGGTAAAGTGCGTAAGGTAGTTCAAGGACCTCAATGTAAAGGCCGCTGAACTGAGGGTGTGCTTTCCATACCGATCCATGCTCCTAGACTCCTTATTAGGAGGATGGACGGACGTCGAAGCCTCTGCTACATCTTGCTGGGTAGCAGATGCCACCACCAAAGCATCTACAGCCACACCTTTAGTTAGAAATTCTTTTTCAGGGGGCGCCGAGAGGAACTTATTCGGACGAGCAGGCACCGGTTCCACAGAGTCTGGGTGTTCCCACGCCCTTCGACAGATCAAATCCAAGAGCTCATCGAAGGGCGGAGACACCCAGGAGGCGGAGGGCTGAGCCCCGAAGGCCTTCAGGAACACCGACTCATCAGCAGAGGGAGGTTTGGACTGCCAGCCGCCTTGTTGTTTTAGGGCTTCCAGGATGTCTGCAAAGGTGATATCATCCGAGGACGACTTAGGGGACCCCTCTGCATCATCGAGACCAGTGTCTGATGTAAGAGACTCATCAGGGGAGTCAACGTGCTTCCTCTTGCACGATCTCTTCCTGGGGGGTTCTTCTGAAGAGGCTTCAGAAGGACCTCCAGGAGGGGGAGAAACCCCAGCGGGGGTAACCTGAGGCCCGGGGGCTCCGCTGTCCAAGGACAGGGGGACTGCCAAAGACCCAGTTTCCGTATGCAGGGAAGGAGCTGGGGAAACCGTGGAGGTAGCCAAGGAAGATTTGGCTAACGCACTCCTCATAGCCCTGAAGGCGGGACCACCAGAATCCTGAGAGGGTCCCACCTCCGTGGCCACGACAGTGGACGGCACTCCCGCTGCCGACGCACCAAGAGGGAGACTTGGGACCGAAAGCATCAATCCCGAAGCCTCCCCCCCCAGGGCCGAAGGAAGAAGTCCGTGTACTGAACTCCGACCCCAGAGCCGGAGTTGGAGCAAGGGTTGGGCCCGACCCTAAAACCTCCACCGGTTCCACCAGCACCGGCTTCAACGGTGCCGAAGCTGTTGGAAGAGGAACCACAGTAGGGGAGTGGACCATCGGCTCCGAAGCCAAATGGGCTGGAGCCGAAACTAGCTTTTGGAACACCGGAGACTGGAAGAGTCTAAGGAGCACCCTGTCAATGTCCGAATCAGACATCTTGGATGATCTAGAGGATACCAATCGGGCCCGAACCGATTTCTCCATCGGCTCCGAAGGACTCGGGGACCGGCTCCGAAAGGACTCTACCACTATCGGCTCCGAGGGAGATCTCAAGGTAATTTCCCTCGGTACCGATAAGGACTTCGGCTCCGAGGGGGAAGAGTCTGAGCCGGTAACCCTTATCGGCTCCAATATCAGTGGAGCCGATGAAGGTGACCCGCCACTCGATGCCCCAGTCCTCGGCTCCGAAACCAGAGGGGTCGAGGCTGGAGGCATCGAGGCAGACTGTTCCGCCCTCGGCTCCGAAGTCCGTGGAGCCGATGGAGAAGTCTGCTTAGATTTTTTTGCAGTCGGTTCCGACTGACTGGTCGGAGCCGACGCTTTCTTCTTTTTAGGAGGAGAAGGAGAGGAAGATAAAGCCTCCTCGAAGGATGGTTTGATTAACCCTTTCAGGATTAATTTGTTCTTCCTCTCCTGGAGGACTCTTGATGAAAAGGCGTGACACACGCTACACGATTCTTGTAGGTGCTTGGCGCCTAAGCAATAGACGCACGAGGAGTGGTCGTCTGTTATGGACATTTTAAAACCACACCTCATGCATTTCTTAAACCCGGAGGGTTTGTGTTCTTTAGACATAGTCAAGAGAAGTCAAACACAGTTGTCTACAGTCAAAAAGAAGGGTTTGTCACAGCAAATAAAATATCTCTTCTTATAATATTATTTTAAATGTAAGTTTTTTTTTTTTTTTTTTTTTTTTTTTAGAATACCAGTACAGTAAAACGAAAAAATTTCACAGAAGAAAGAGAGATAGAGGGGGTCAAGACCCTCTAACTTAAACGGGTACTTGACCCACAAACAAAAAACCAAGGTAATAGAAACAACAGGGGAAGGCCCCTCTAACTTAAACGGGAAACCTTCCCTGACAGGAAAAAACACGAATTCCTCTACAAAATCTACCAATACACACTCGTATAACAACAATAGCGGTTAAAACAGCTTTTGGATTTAAATCAAGCAAATTTCTGACAGGAAAAAGCCTAAATAAATAGTACTTAGCCCAGCCAAGTTGAGACCACGTCTAAGCTTTGTAAGCGGCAAACGAGATCCGGGGGATTAGTGGTGGTGCATCCTGGGATAAAGATAGCTCAGCCAATAAGAGGCCTCGCTCTATAGCATAAGCGTGCCGACCCATCAGTACGGAATGTAGGCGAGATAGGATCACATAACATCTTATATTATTAAGAGCCCTTGGCAAAAAAATAAATAAATATTGGGAGACAATTTCAAGTCTTTCAAATATAAAATAATGACTACAGTGGGGAAAAAGTATGTACCTAAGCATAAACTCGTTCAACACCACCCATACTTATAGGGACGTAAGGTAAAGAATTTAGGTGCATGCACTAAAAAGAATTTTGCTATGGCAGCTAAGGATATGTGGGAAGAAACTAATAAAATAATAACAAAAACATAGAAAATGGAAGCTCTTGATTATGAGCATGGACAGTAAGATTCAAGTAAAATTGTTTTTAGTCTATTTAGTGTTACATACAAGTCAGGTATATTTTAGCAATTAGCAAACGGAAGAGAAGGTGTAGACAACTAAGAGAATTGAAGTAATTTATTCAGGTGGGAATAATGCCTGATATGATGGGTACTTTAGAGCAATGCAGTTAAGAACCATGTACATAACTCAAGCAGAAGCTTATAAATCAAAGTGTAAAAGTATAATGATGAAACTGGGGAGTTCAAGAGATAAAGAGAGAGACTGACTGTGAAGGAATATAGCAATAACCCACGGCTGGGTATGGGTAATGCTGGATTTACCCATGGTTGGCATGGTTTGGTCATGACGGCGAAGCCCGAGTGACCAAACAAAGCCAGCTGTGGGTATATCCAGCATTACCCACACCCAGCCGTGGGTTATTGCTAATATACAATGGTGTTAGTTTTGTGTTACGTTATTAGATTTTTGTTTGCTTTACTTTGTATTCTTCAACTTTTTGTGAGAGAAAATAGTGCACACTTTGACTTCGTTTGTTTGTCTTTTAATTTAAGTACAAGTTATTATTAATTTTTCAAGAGATGTTAGGAAATAATTATATAAGTAGATATAGTTTTAAAGGTTTTGGTATGCCTTTGTGATGTAGTTTCTTTTATAGTTAATGGCTGTTTACTGTATGTGTATTGTTCGATATTTGTTTTATTTACTCAGACTACATGCCCATATTCATCCTGGGCTAAATAATTATGTTAGTATACATCCTGCACTAGAGGCACGGTCCCTTAAATAAATAAACAAATAAGTGAACTATTAAGCTGTTGGTTTGTGTGCCTTGCACTTTAAAGCTTTTACAGTTTTAATTGATTTTGTTCTTGTTTTTAATTAATTAATTGATGCTTGTTATTCTATTAGTGGGCAGGACATGCTGTTATTTAAACTGAGTTGTTTGTTCTCTTTCTTGAGATCTGATGAAGCATGATTTATTCACGTGAAAGCACTTATCCTGTTGTTTTACTTATTTATTCGTGGAATAAAACTGGATTTTAGAGCCCTGGTGGTCCTACCTTACTGTTTTTACTTGATTATATTTTGTTTTCTGGGTTTGGACCTTTGGGCAGCAGTTTGCACTTTTATATTTATATTTTTAAAAGACAGTAAGAGAGTAAAATATAGTTTTCAGTTGTAGAATGGTTTTGTATGTTTTCTACTTGCTACTAAGGTGTTTTTGTATGGTTTAGTTCATTTGAAGTTGTTGCTGCATGATATGTTAGGGGTTGGACTTGGGTTACTTTGCATTTACAGTGTGTACACAGTTGCTTGGACTGGGAATCAGTGCGCATGACTGAGAGTTTGCATTGTATGATAATGATCAGGCTGTATTGAGCAACCAGCAGAAGCACTTTCTAGATTCTAGGAGAGAATGGCAAAAACATGTTTGTAGTTAAGGTACGTTTCGTGATCCAACATTTCTGAGAAATGTGCTTGTAACAGTAAGCGACTGCAGTAGCAGAGATAAAAGGGTACTTTTCTGTTATCTAGTCTCCTATTGTTTATTTCAAGGAGCTCACTTTCTGGCTTACTGCGATTATTTTTTAAACAAAAAGGATAGCAGCTCTTCTTTATTTGCAGATTTAAAAGTTGACATCTGCACTTCCTTTTGTTCTTGCTCATGTATCTATTCCCTTATTTTTATTTTCTCCCCAGGAACACTATTTTTGTCCAAATTTCTACAGGTCCATCCCAGACATTGAGCTTAAAGAAACACCTTGGCTGGATTCTCTAACACAATCTCACTAAAAATACAGCCATATTTTTCAAATACAAAAAAAATAAGTTACATAAAAAGTTTAATGTTCAAGGATGGTGAAGCAATATTGCCCAATAAATTAAGGTAATATATGTTGACAAAGCTATATCTGTCACTCACACTGTTAAAAAAAAAAAAAAAAAAATTGTGATGTCTTATTTTGGTGAAAATAAATGTGTAAAAAGAGCAAGTGGTTTGGAACTGTACTCCATATTATGACAATAATCCAAGAGGTAAAATGGTTAGTGCCTTAGTTCATCCAACAAGACCTTAAAGTAAACAAGGAACAGGTTTGTTTCAATTTTAAAACTGTTTACATTTGACACGTCCAGCTAATTCTCAAAATTTCCTGAGGTAAACAGATACAAGAAGCAATATGTGACTAATAGACTTAATGCTATGTTTTAAGATGCAGGTCTTGTATGGTAATATTCTACGATTTTCAATAAAATGTGGAAATATGGATTTTTTTAGTCAAACGAGTTTCAACATTTACATTCTTCAGAGGACATACGAGGGACACTAAAAGTTTACTTGAAGTCGCGGCTTCATGATTCCTTAGCGACCGGACTTCTTACTTAAGTTAGTTTGGATTTACAATGTGTATGCTGGTTGTACTGGCCAATCAGCGTGCACATCCATAAAAAGAAAGTGTTCTAATAAAGAAGCCAGCACAGGAATGGAGAAAGGAGATTTAACCAATAGTGGTATCTGGACGTAGGGTTATTAAATATAGATAAGAAGGGGTTGGAATTTACTGGAGGAAATCAAAAAAGGAACCAAGGTACTAAAGACAAGTAGCTTGTCAGGGAAAGGTAAAATAAGGCTACACAGAAGTCTGGACAGAAGGATAAATACAGTCATCCCTACCAGGCATTGAGAACAGAGTACAAGCAAAGACAAAATGATAGGGTTATGTTAAGGGAAAGACCAGCTCTGGTAAAGTTTTTAGATGAGTCTAGAACAGAAGCTTCTGTTAAAAAAACAAAGATAATTAGTAGGGTGTACAGAATACTGCATGATAACAATAAAAGGACTACAAGTAAGTTACAAGTTCAAAAACATTAAAACTGTCATGTATAACTGCACAGAGAAACAGCTGTTTTATAAGAATGGCTGCTTTGCAAACATTAGCACAGAATGTACATGCCCTGGCAGACAGTGATGACACTATCATTTTTCTTAGAGTCAATGATCTCTAAGCAGTATTTTATTTATATTTTTTCTTCAAAAATATTCAGACACCTTAACCTTTTCTAACCTTCTCTGACTGATGGTTATTCATCATGCATTTTATATGCCATAGCTATTATCCTCTTTTTAACAGCATTGTCCTTCTTACACCCTACCAGAAATAATACCAGAACTGGTCTTTCACTTGGCACCAACCTATCTTTTCTCTTTAACCATCAATCTCCTAAAAGGGAAGGCAATCTCTAACTCTCAATCCAAGATCATGATTAGCCTCATTTCACACAGCTACCTTTCTCTCCTGAGAAATCTGATTCCAATACCTTGGTTCCTTCATTAAATTTTCTCCAATAAATTCTAGCCTAAATATTGAAAGAAAAAGATACTATGTACTCACCATAATGTTCCATCTGAGTAGTTAGACTTCATTTGTCAGATACCTGTGGGTTTCGGATCAGAGCTGGCAGCTTACCAAGCTAAAGATCTGAACTCCAAGCTCCTCCCCTTACCCATACTACACTGCAACCTCCTTCCAATCCTCAGATTGGAGTTGCAACTACGGCCCGAAGAACCAAGGTCAACTCCTATGGAGAAGGGTGTTTGATAGGAGATCTCAGTAAAGAAGTACCTTTGATAAAGGTCTTGCAAAATCTGGCTGGACTTTCACTGTGGAAGAGCTGGCCCCTTGCTGGAAGATACGAGACAAAAAGTCTAACACCGCTGGAACTGGAGCGGTAAAAGGATCCAAATTTCTCTGAGAAGCCCAAATGGAAAAAGGCTTCCACTTACTACTGTACAATTTCCTGGTTGAGGACTTGTGTGCCGCTATCAGAATAGACTTAACTGGGGAAGAGAGACCGGGAGTCCTGGAAATTAATGGAACTGGAGCAACCAAGCAGTAAGCTTGAGGCTGTCCAGATTTGGTGGAGGAATTCCCAAGGGATAACGAATGAGATCCGGAATGGGATCCAATATCCAGGTTAGAGCTAGTAGATGAGACCGTACGCAAAGGAACCAAACTTGACAAGGCCAGAATGGGGCTATGATGATAACCCTGCTCCCCAACCAACGAGCTTTCTGCAAGAATTCTGTCATGAGAGGAAGCGGGGGATATGCATAAAGAAGACCAGGTTATCAAGCATGGACAAGAGCGTCTCTGGGGACTTCCCCCCTCAGGCGAATCAGAGTGAAAAACTCACTGCACTTCGTATTGGATGGCGATGCGAAGAGATCGCAATAAGGCTGACCCCACTTGAGGAAGATCTGTTCTGCTACATAAGGGTTCAGAGACCATTTGTAAGGCAAAAGGATAGTCCTGCTCAATTTGTCTGCCAAAATGTTGGACTGACCCAGGATGTGCATTACTATCAGAAAATGGTTGGTGGAGATCACCTATTCCCACACTCTCATGGCCTCTGGACAAAGTGAATAGGATCTGGTTCCCCCCGTCTGTTGATATACCAGACCACAGACATATTTGTCTGACTGAATCACAATAGTTCCCAGAGGAAGAGAGGCATGAAGAGCCTGCAACGCTAAAAGGACTGCTCTCATCTCTAGTAAATTGATATACGGAACGGTCTCGCTTGGGGTCCATGTGCCTTGGACAGTTCTGCCCGAGCACTGCCCCCCACCCTAAGCGGGAGGCATCCATGGTCACCGTGGCTTTGGGAGGAGGCGTAACAAAGGGACGTCGTTCTCGCAGATCCTGGGATTTAAGCCACCAAGACATGAAGGGCCAGGCTCCGAAGTCTGTCTGGGGTTAAAAATATCCTTGCCTGAAGAGAGTCTATTCTTGCCCCTATAAAGTCCAGAATCTGAACAGGCTGAAGAGAGGACTTCTTGAGGTTTATTGTAATACCCAGGTGATTCGACAACTGAAGAAAAGAGTTTCTGGCTAGCACAAGTTGATGCCTGGTGGGGGCAGTGAGGAGCTAGTCATCCAGGTACGGGAAGGCCTGAATGCCCTGAAGCCTCAGGTGGGCCCGCTACAACTGTCATGACCTTGGTAAACACCCTGGGGGCTGTGGTGAGACCGAAGGGTAGGACCCTGAACTGGTAGTGACCGGCTCCTAGCCAAGAGCGGAGGAACCTCCTGGATTGCCTGTCCATCAGGATATGGTAGTATGCATCCTTGAGGTCTACAGAGCACATCCAGTCTTCCTCCTGCAAGAACGGCAGGATGGATTGTTATGTGACCATCTGGAACTTCTCCTTGGCAATGGACAGGTTCATTGTGGATAGGTCGAGGATCGGGCTCAAGTCCCCGTCTTTTTTGGCACCAAAAAAAAACCTGGAATAGATGCCTGATCCAGACTGATCTGGGGGCACTTGGCTGGATTGCTCTTTTGCCTAGCAGCTTTTCTATTTCCAAAGCTGCCGCCTCCCTTTGAGCAGGTGGGACGTCCGGGAGGCGGCTTGTGGATAGGGGACTGTTTATGAAGGGAATGGAATAACTTCTGGATATTATTCAAAGCACCCAGCAATCTGACGTCATGGACTCCCATTGAACTAGGTGCCTCGAAAAACACCCCCCGACTGCCTCCAGAGAGGAGCAGTTGGGCAACCGCTCAGGGCTGCTGCACGGGTCAATCGGAAAAGGGTTCCCATGACCCGAAGTTCTTCAGTCCCTCTCTGCCTCTGGACCGGCGTCCACCTTGTCCCCCTCTGCCTCTAGGGAAAAAGGAGTCTGGAGTGTTCTGGGACTGCTGAGACTTATGGAACCACAGCTTCTTCTGCTCTTGCTGGTTCCTGGAGAAAGACCTTTGAGGGTTGGAGAAGCGGATCCCAACGGCCGACAGCATTTTCTCGTCCTTCTCGCTCTGGAGTGGTGTGCCATGGAGTGTCTTTCTGAAAACGGTTGAACCGTCAAAAGGGGCATTCGTGAGGGACGCTTGAAAGGTTCCGAAAAATCGTAAAGCCAGAGCCAGGCATGACGCCTCATGGCAATACCAGACCCGGCTGCCCTAGCGGCTCCCTCAGTGGTGTGAGAGTAAACGCATGGATGTATTTGAAACAGACTTAAGAGTGGCCATACCAGCCGAGAATGACTGTTTATCCTCGGCTGAAATGGACTCGGGGGGGACTCCGCGTACTCTTTCACAAAGTCACGCTGAAGTCTAATTACGTGGCCCATTTAATTCAGTGCCCTTATAGCAAAGGTAGCTGAAGCAAACGTCTGCTTTCCAAGACGATCCATCACCCTAGACTCCTTGTCCGGAGGCTGGACCAAGGAACTTTCCTGGGCCAGTTCCTTTTTGGTGGCCACCGCCGCCATCACCATGGCATCAACTGGGGAACCTTTACTCCATGTTGGCTTGTCAGCAGGAGGGCTCAATACTTCTGGCCATTTGGGTATTGACTCTACATTGTCCGGTTCCTTCCAAGCTCTGGTGGTAATGAGGTCCACCAGAGGGTCAGCCAGGGGAGACACCCAAGAGGCGAACGGCTCCAGAAATACCGACTCGTCCAAGGAAGGCTTTTGGGCGGACCAGCCCCCCCTCTGGCAGAGAATTTCCATTATGTCTCTGAAGGAGATGTCTTCGGGGGGGGTGATATGGGGAGCCTTCCCCTTCCTCCAAGTCGGTATTCCTCAGTGAGGGACTCGAGGGAGTCCATGTGCCTCCTCTTGCACTGGCATTTGCGAGGGACCTCCTCGGGGGGGGGGGCTCTCCACGGAGGGCTCACAAACAGTTTCATATTCCTCAAGGGGAACCGTCTGGGGCATATCGGACACAGGCTGTCCCTGGGAGGACTGGATGATAGAAGACAAACTCAACTGCGAGGGAGCAGGGGCAGACTCCGAGGAAAGAGTGAGAGGTCTTGATCCTCCTGAGAGTACCCTCTCCACAACGAAGGCCGAAGGGGAACCAGCTTCCCTGAAACTGGTGGCGTGGGTAGCCGTGCCCCTCGGATCTGACGAGGGGATCGGAGCTGAGCCCGGAACAGTCGGACCCAGAGGGATGGTAGCCGATGACACACTCATCATCTTGGATCCGATGCCCAGATTTTGGCTCCGAGAGTTCGGATCCGACAGACTCGAGGGCATGGCTGGCGTCGAGGTTGGAGGAACCATCGGTGCTGACCTCCTGACTTCGGGGCTCCTCGGATCCAGGGACTCCGAAACCCAAGGATGGATCGGAGAAGGAGCTATCGAGGTGAATGTGGGAGCCGAACTCCCCACTCCGGGTGGAGGGGGGGGGGTGGCCAGCAACACTCCCATCTGCAATTGAGTTTGCAAGAACCTTCTCATCATCTGGTCCATGTCAGCTTCAGAGAGGCTCCTCATGGATCTCAAGGACACCACCGACACTGACCGGGAGGGCTGATGCAAGGACGACCTCGAAGCAGGCCTAGCCTTCTCCGGCTCTGGGGAAAATCTTGGAGAACGCAGCCAAGGTGAAGACGGCCTAGAAACTTTCTCCAGAGTAGAGATCACTTTATCATTGGGGGGGACGGATCCGAGTCCGCTTGTCTCTTGCGACCCCTCTCCTTGTCTCTCTCTTTTTCTCTTTCTCTATCCTTTTCCTTATGTTCCTCCTTCCTGGCTTCTCTCTCGCCCTGTTTGGAAGTGAAAGTGAGAGTCCCAGACAGGGGAGGAGAGACCGGAAGCCTGAACAGCCACAGCTGTGGCTGAGGAAGATGAAGAAGACGTGGCTGGTTCGGCTGGTAAAAGACCAGCCAGAATCAGCTTGGTCCTGTGATCCCACAGGGCCCGGGGGTTGAAGGCTGCACATATCTTACAGCCACAGGTAAGATGTGGAACCCCTAAACAAACCACGCACAGTGTGACCATTGGCTGGCGATAGCTTATGGCCACACTCTGCGCATTTAGAGAAAGTCTTTTTTTGCAACTCCGACATACCTATACTAACAAGGCTAACTAGCCAAACGTGCGCACACACACATGCCAAGGGTGGAGGCCTACACTGGGGAAGAGTTTAGGACTTTAAACTTTCTGTTCTCTACTACCTTTTTTTTTTTTTAATGAAAGCCAGAGGGTTAAAAGAGGAACATTTAACTAAGTACACACACACACCAACACAGATCTAAAGTTTGTCCAACAAACCCGCTTTACCTGCCTGGAGCTCAAGAATTCCGTCTTGGCAAAGCCGCGGTAAACAAGATCCGACGACTGGAAGGAGGTTGCAGTGTAGTATGGGTAAGGGGAGGAGCTTGGAGATCAGAAATTTAGTTTGGTAAGCTGCCGGCTCGGATCCGTTCCGGATCCGAAACCCACAGGTTGATGATGAAATGAAGTTAACTACTTCAAATCGGATTTTTCTACATTTAAATAATAATGTGCGGAAGGAATACAATGCATTATTCAAAAATACTCTTGTCACATCACAATGCTGTATTCACTTTTACTGGTGTTGATCAAGTTACACACCTGGATTCACCTTCTGAAATACTTCTGTCCCATTTTTCAATAAAAAAGAGAATCAGTGGACTGTAGTAGGTGCACTATTTGAACCTAGGTTAAATAATGGTAGTAAAACTACTTTGCTTATGTATTTGTTGTCACAACAGTAAATACCAAATGGGTTTCTGTGCCTTAGTGTTTTTTTTTTTTTTTAAGGTAAATGAAGATTCACAGTGATGACAGTGTAGTATTTTTCTGAAGAATCATCTGTCATTAGTTTAATGATTATGCATCATGTGGACAAGGTTAGATACATAAAACACATTAGCAATTTAAGAGTTAGCACTGATGAAACTACATGTAGAAGCCATATTCATCTACCAATATCATTTTGATAGATTAAATTGAAATGATCTATTCGTGTCATCTCTGTGTGTTTGCATTTTCTGGTGTTTCATTGATATTTACAGCATGGGCACCACAGAGAAGTATGTTTGAGCTTTGCAAATCTAAGTGAACACACACACACACACACACACACACACACACACACACACACACACACACACACACACACACACACACACACACAACATAGCTATGGAGAATTAGACGACCAGAGGTCAGGAGTAAACTCCAGGCATATTATTTGTGAAGCAAATTACTGACCAAAATGAGCCACCATGATGCCCAACTAGATTTTCAAAATATTGATTTCATTTGCATCCAAGAGCAACAGAGAGAAGAGAGCAGAAGTATAACACT
Organism: Protopterus annectens; assembly: GCF_019279795.1. Taxonomy (NCBI): domain Eukaryota; kingdom Metazoa; phylum Chordata; order Ceratodontiformes; family Protopteridae; genus Protopterus; species Protopterus annectens. The sequence continues at coordinate 588,247,549 of NC_056725.1, forward strand.
GACACCTGTAATACAGATATTAAGTTTCTGTGGAGCAGAGATACAAGCATGAGTTTTGAAGAAAAAGTGGCAACACTAACCAGCAGTCATACCAAAGCTTTTTCCTAGTTGAATAAAGGATTCTTTGTGGTTTTTATTTCTAAGACTGCTATTTCTGCAGATATCCTAAAAGCGCAAACATATAAAAACATGCAAACACTTACACAGAGATGACCAGTTTTTACAATTACCTTTGGCGCCTTTTCAGACTTCAGCTTCCTGACCTCATCGCCTTGAGTGGTAATCTTGTTGAACAGAGCTGTTGCTTCAGCATCAGACAAATGTGTGCCACTGTCTGCCTGCACAGCAGGGGTAAGGGTCTGTGAAGCAGGTGTTGGTGGAGTACCAGGTTTGTATTCCTGCCCAGTCTTTTCTTTATATTCACTTTTCAGGGACAAGAGCTGCTTTACTGCCTTATCCACCTCCTCCTACACAAAATCAAACATTTACAATATAATCAAGCAACACAAAAGAAGAAAAATAATCAAGCAACATCAAGGGAGAAAAAACAGATTATAGGAAAAGTAACAATGCATACAGCTACACATTTCTGACAGCAAGACAAAGTCAAATTTTGTCCAGTAAGAAATGCACAGTTATTCATCAAGAAGGCTACAAGCCCACTTGAGTTCATCCAGTCTACACGGGGAAAAAGCTGCAGATCCAAGTTAAACAGCCTGGATTTCCCTGTCCCTCACAAAAAAAAAACATGTTGTATGCCCGTGCATTACAGAATTCTAACACTATAACTGAATCTAATGAGTAAGGCTGTTACATATATCTACTTTGGCTGCAAAATATTCCTCCATATTCCTTCAGCTCATTTCCAAACTATTACCCTCTAATGTACTGTTCTTCTGAACTAGATTATACTCCGTTTCTGTATGTACACCTGAATATTCCTGCTGCACCCCCCCTTTCAGTCCTGAATAAAGTAAATCTTTTTTAGGCATCCAAACTTGATTTATATGGTACCTAGCATAAGCACCATTTTCTGTGCACTATTCTGAAAAGTTCTTGAGACTACATAATGATAAACATACTCCAGACCTACATAAATACTTGGAAGAGGTCATGATAATGGTTTCTGCAGTGGGAGAAGCTCCTTAAAATCCATCAGTTAGAGCAGAAGAGTAAGGCTCTGGGCTGTTAATTAACTGCTTTCTCTAGTCCAGGATATAAGGTTTCATTCCTCCCACTTCTACTTGCTTACTGTGCAGTTCTGGACAAGTCAATTATCCACACAATGCTCCTGGGTTGCACCCCTGAAAAAAGTGTCCAGTGGGTTGTTCTAAACATTGATGAGTGAATCAGCTTTGCAAAAAAGGCTACTTCACTGCATTCCATTAAATATTGTATTAGCTCTGTGACTGGAAAAACTCTTCACCTCAGCATATGTCTGAGAAATGTAGGGATTCCTGTGGGTTTCAGTCCACTCCCCTACCGATGCTTAACTGTTGGTAAGGATCAAAGTCTAAACCAGAAGGCACTCCCTGAGGGTGGTCCCGCCAGCTATACAGGAATTTCTTGGCTTAGCTTATAGTTTTTAAGATTTCAAAAAGAGGGAATTTTCCACAATAAATGCAAGTGTCAATATGAAGTGTCTAAGCAGACGAAAACTCCAGTGTGCAGGGGTTAAGTATGCTTTCATAATATTGTGCGTGAGGTCACAACATTTGCTAGCAGAAGCATGCAAACTGAAGTGCAAGTGCTGGAACAGAGAAATAACCTAAATTTAGCAAAGAGGCATAACCCAAACAAACACACAGTCTACTGATATCAAATGTCAGTTTCAAACAGCTTGAGCAACAATCTCTTACATGCAAAAATAAAATTCTGTGCAGGAAGTGATGGCATAATCTAGAATTTTTTAATCAGTTATTGAAAGACTGCAACAGCAAACATATCTGTACAGTATAAAACTGTAGACCTGCATCCACACAAGGAAGCAAATGTAGACCTGCATCCACACAAGGAAGCAAATAGTCTAAAACCACTTTAGGTTCAAAATCAAAAGGGGCCAAGCCTTTTGAGATAGCCCAGAGAGCAAAATACTTCTGCTTGAATAGCCAATGTACCACCAAAAAGACTCCATGACACAATCACATGCTTAGGAGCTGGTAATGGCTACTGGTTTCTGAAAGTGTGTACTAAGCATCAACATCCTTGCATCTGGAAGGATGCTGTGTTATGGAAGAAAAGAACATACCGGATTCAATGGAAAGGGTACCGCACACACCTAACAGCAATGGTATTTAAAACTTCAAGTATAAAATGGGGTGACATGCATCATTCACATCTTTTTCTCACGTACCTTCAAGTCTTCCTATGATGGGTAAGTGCAGAGAAGGCATAGCCAATCATCCTCTATAACAGAAGCAAAGCATTTTAAGCAAAAAGATCAAAGACCCTCATGAAGAGGTCCTAAAGGAAATCAACAGATTCCATTCATAATCAGGGTATTTAAAAAAAAAAAAAAAAGCAAGCAAGTCTGCTAAACTGCAAAAATCTCTCAAAATGAATTCGGAGGAAAACCAGCCTGCAGTCCTCATTCAAATCAGCAATGTCTCCAGCAACACAAATGCTGATCTCACACTTCATGCTTACTGCTATAATTTGAGTGTGACAAAAATCTGTATGAATCTGGAAAGGACCTTTCATAAGAAGAGCAATGTCTGCTAAAGCCTTTCTGACTGGAGTTCGTTCCAAGAAGTTCATACATACCTTTATTTGGGTCCCTGTCCAAAAATCCTGCAAAGAATCGTCTCCAAATGCACTTCTCAACTTAGGAGAAATGCCTCTATGGCCAATATCAGCAAAGGTGGTGGTGAAGAAAAACGAAGCTGGGCCCACAGCTTTACATCAGGGATCACAGAATGACAAAACAAAACAAAGCAGGACCAATTCCCTAAAATGTCTCTGTGTTGCATTCATTGACTGGACAGGTTACATCAGGGATCACAGAATGACAAAACAAAACAAAGCAGGACCAATTCCCTAAAATGTCTCTGTGATGCATTCACTGACTGGACAGGTTCAGCTGTAGCCTATTCCCAAATAAACTGTTCAAGATGGTGTAACCAAAACACTTGATGCCAGCAAACAAAAATTTGCAAAATGTACCTTGATGGCAGGCATTGTCATAATTATTAGTACCTCAAAATAGTGTCTCAAAAGGCCTTCTGGTTAGGCTGTCTAGCTGCTAGCAAGGACGTCAACAGGCATACGCTACGTACACTAAAGCAAACACTTGATTATGGGTGGGGGGTATCAAAACCAACGAAGGAAAAAAAAATCCTAATTCCTTTCATGGACCCTCTACCCTCCCAAGTCCCCTCCCCACATAAAAAATCTGCCTCGGCTAACTCGCAGGCATGAGGGAGGGTGATTTGACTGGACGTCAGTATTACTGGCTGCAGCTGTACTTGGCAGGCTGCTTAATGTTTCAGTGTTATAGATTAGTACTAGGCTAATTGCACTTCTGGGCTATTTGTAGCCCAGGTAATTACCCAATGTGAGAATCAAACGCTGCATCTTATATCTGTAAGGTATGCACCTTAACCATTATGCCAACTTCATAAGTAATTCCTGTTAAATACAACTGCAGTCAATTATTTACCATCTCTTAATTAACATTGTTGGTGGCTGCTGCTTACCCAGAGGTGGTGTTCATGAATCCTGATCCTCAGTTCCGAGTCTCAACTAGCAATGGTGAGTTCAGATTCTTGTTCGTCTGTTCAAGTCTTGCCTGGAATAATATGGCGTTACTTTGTCTGCACACCCCATAGAGTTAAGTCCGTTCCCGTTTACCAAAATCCAATTGGTGCATTTCTGCCATCATGTGCATTTTTGCATTGTGTTGCCTGGCAACTGGACCCGGTCCGAGTCAGACAAGCAATGGACTGGAGGACTTCAGTGAGCTGAAACCAAAAAGCGCTCTTAGAAGGCGAGCAACAGGGATTAGAATTAAACCCACAGTTAGGACAGCTGTTTAATCTTAGCCTCACCTCAGGATACGTACCCAAGGAGTGGCGCACGGCGACTGTGGTCCCACTTCATAAGGGCGGTGCCTCCACAGACCCTGGAAATTACCGCCCCATTAGCTTGACAAGCCTTATCTGCAAAGCCATGGAGAGGATCATAATGGAACTCATAAATAAAGACATAGGGAACTTGCAGACTTTGGATCCAACTCAGTTTGGCTTTGTCAAAGGCAGATCCTGCCTCTTAAACTTGGTTGACTTTTTCGAGACAGTCACCAAGGCCATTGATGAGGAAAGGCAGTCCATACAGCCTACCTCGACCTGGCAAAGGCCTTGACACAATACCCCACTCAGGTATCATCGAAAAACTCATCAGCTTGAATGTAAACCCATACATCACAAGATGGGTTGCAAACTGGCTAAGTGACAGAACCCACAGGGTCAGAGTTGCTGGAGCCATGTCAGACTCAAAGCCTGTCACAAGTGGTGTCCCACAGGGCTCAGTCCTGGGTCCACTCTTGTTCGGCATCTACTTTTCTGAAGTACAAGCAAACACAGGAGGGTTATGGCTGACAAAGTTTGCAGATGACTGCAAACTGGGCCATAGTCGAAAACACATCTGACACAGATATCCTCCAGAAGGGCCTCACAGAAACGGATAACTGGTGCCAGAGCCATGGCCTGAAGTTAAACGCCAAAAAATGCATAGTCATACCCTTTGGGAAAAACAAGGTTACCCCTAGCTACCATATAGGTGGCAATCCACTGAGCACAGAAAAAGTCATCAGAGATCTGGGGACCCAGGTTGACAGTAGCCTTTCGTTTGACACTCATGTTGCTAAAGTAGTTAGGAAAACCTTCTATATCACCCACCTGATCATGAAGGGATTCACATCTAGATCAAGGGAGGTCATCGTCCCCCTGTACCCATCACTTATTAGACCTATGATTGAGTACAATGCCCCGTTCGGAATGTATCTGACCAGACACCTGCTGCAGCTTGAAAGGCCCCAAAAGTTCCTCACCAAAAGGATAAAGGGTCTCAAAAATATGTCTTATGCTGCCCGACTGAAAGAACTCCAGCTCTATTCAGTCTCATACCGCTTGCTCAGAGGTGACCTGTGCCTGACATATAAGGCCATGTCAAACCCAGATTTGATGAATATGCTTCACCTCAAAAATCTAGATCCCTCAGAACCACAAGGGCGGGAGACTTAAACCTTGACACGGTTATAAATAGAACGTGCTGGAGGGACAGATTCATCACCCAGAGACTCCCTATGCTGTGGAACAAAATCCCGGTACATGTGAGGCAGAGCACCTCTCTGGCCTTGTTCAAGAGGAATCTTGACCAATGGATGGGAGATTGCAGATATACCCCAGGGATTACTTCAGTGTCACTGCTTGACAGAGGCACAGCAAAATGATAGGCATAGTTTTTATTCAAACTAAAGGGGTGGCGAAAGCCACATAACCATGGGCCAGGCTTATAAATGCCCTTGGGCAGATAGCCTAGTATGAACCTAATCGGTGGGTTTGCTCATATTTAGGAGAGTGGGTAAGTATACACGTGGGTGCGTGCATGCGTGTGAGAGAAAGATGGTGGGGGGGAAGAGACAGACAGATGGGGAGTGAAAGAGAGATGGAGAGATAGCCGGGGCAGAGAAAGAGAGACAGAGATGGGGAAAGGTGGGGGAGAGAAGGAGACTCATCTCTCAGCTGTCCAGATTTTCACAGAATGTCCAGATTTTTCACTTGTATTTTTGGTCCATTTCTCATAAAATTGTAGTTTTGTGGCAAATCACCCATAAATCATTGAGGAATGAAGTCAGAAAAAAATGGCAGACATTTGATTTTCAGACTTCATACTGGGTGGGAGGCTGGCATAATGTTTAAGGTATTTCCCTTACATATACAAGGTGCATAGGGGTACCACCTGTCCCTCTTTGCGAGGGACTCTCTCTTTGGGCAGTTGTGTCCTGCAGAAAAAAACTAAAAAATGGCAGATGTCCGGAGATTTTAGGACAAAATTTTTTTCTTTTCTTTAATAGTTGCATAAAAATTATTTTGCATCTGAAACACCTAAATGTTATAAGAAAAGTACAGTTGTGTACCTACCATAAATGTAGATGTTCAAGAGTATTCACTGTTGCAGACATTACACTTGGGTTATCCTGCTGGCAGGCTACCCGCAGTCGGCCTGAATTCCAAAGTCTAGGTCCGACGTCGGTTGCTTTCACCTCTTCCCTGACGTCAGTGCACCAGGGGTATAAAAGATGCAGCTGACCCCATTTTCTTCAGTTTTTCTTGCCCCAGATGTCAGGTGCCCCCAAACTGGTAGGCTGAAAATTATGCCAATTAAGTATGCATGCACAAAAATAAACATTTCCTTCATCTACAAGCAAATACACCACATAGGTTGTATAGGATAGAGAATTACAGATAAGTCCCAGCAAAGAAAAGGGGGATGGTGGGTGGGTAACCTGGACTGCAACAGTGAATACACTCGAACATCTACATTTATGGTAGGTACACAACTGTACTATGTTCATCGTGTTTCACTGTTGCAGTCATTACACTTGGGTTGAATCCCAAAGCTGAGGTTGGGTGGCTGGGTCTAAATAGGATTACGAGAGGCTATAAGGCCCTGCAGAACTGCAGTGGCAAAACCTGCTCTGGATTTAGAGTAGAGAGGTAAGTGGTAGTGCTTGGTAAAAGTGTGCACTGAACTCCAAGTTTCAGCCTCTAAAATGTCTTTGGTTGGAACTCCTCTGAGGAAGGCTGCTGAAGTGGCTGCTGCTCTGGTTGAGTGAGGCCTAATGCCCTTAGGCACTGATTTGCCATGTTGTGAATAGCAGAAACGAATGCAGTGGCCTATCCATTTTGAAATAGTCTGCATTGAGATAGCCTTTCCTTGTGATCCTGCAGCATATGTTACTAAGAGTTGCTCAGTCTTTCTGAAAGCTTTAGTTCTGTCCAAGTAGAAGCGTAGCTGTCTGTGTATGTCCAAAGAATGCAGGAGTCTCTCACCCTTATTCTTTGGGTTTGGATAAAAGGTAGGCAAATGAATGGTTTGGTTAAAGGCCACACTGGACATTACTTTAGGCATAAATGTCAGGTTCGTTCTCAGAGAAACCCTGTCTGGATGGAAAATGATAAAAGGTTCCACAGCCATGAGTGCCTGTAACTCCGAGACTCGTCTCGCAGAGGTTATTGCTAGGAGCAGAGCTGTTTTCCAAGATAAGAACTTTATTTCAGCTGTATTGGCTGGACATAATTGTGGTCCCATGCAGGTATTGGAGCTCTACTTGGAGGTCTTATGTTTTTGGCTCCTCTGAGGTACTGTCTTAGCAATGGATGTGAAAAAATTGGTGGTTCCGTATTGTAATGAGCTGAAATGGCAGAGGCATGGATTTTAATTGATGAAAAGGATAGGCCTTTGTCCAGCATCTCAGTTAGGTATTGTAAAATCTGAGGAATATTTGGTACAAACGTGTCAATTCCTTGTGCCTGGTTCCATGCACAGAATCTTTTCCATTTTTCTGCATAAGATTTTCTGGTACTGGGCCTCCTGGCCTCCAAAATAACATCCATCACTGCTTTAGAGAGAGGCGTGTTCTGAATGGCAAAATTATCCGCCATGCTGCCAGATTTAGGGTTCTGAGTTGGCTGTGCAGGATCTGATTGTTTCATTGGGTCAGTAAATGAGGAATTAGAGGCAATGTTTGGGCTGGGTCTTGAGACAAGCTCTTTAGGATGCGGTGCCAAGTGCTGGCGAGGCCAGTCTGGAGCAATGAGAATCATTTTTGGCTTCTCTTGTCTGACCTTTAGGAGTACCTTGGGGAGGAGAGGCAGAGGAGGAAAGGCATATACTGTTAGGGTTTTCCAGCTGAATGATAGAGCATCCACTTTCCATGCTTGCTTGTGATATGTCCTTGTGCAGAATCTCTGTAGTTGGCAGTTGAGGGGAGGCAAATAGATCTATGTCTGGGCATCCCCATTTCTTTATTATCACGCTAAAGACTTGTGGATCCAGTTTCCACTCGTGGGGATCCGTGAGGTTTCTGCTTAGTTTGTCTGCCAGAGTATTTTTCTTTCCTGGCAGGAATTGTGCTTGCAGGTGTACTTGATAAGTCAATGCTGTGTCCCACAAAGTCATGGCTTGTCTGCAGAGGGGGTAGAAATGAGTGCCTTCCTGTTTATGTACCACATGACTGTAGTATTGTCCGTCCTTATCAGTAGTTGTCCTGGATGGAGTAGATCCTTGAAAGCTGTCAGGGCATTCTGAACAGCTAGCATCTCTTTTTAATTGACATGAAGATGCCTTTGGCTTGTGGGCCATGTGCCCTGAATACATTTTCCTGCCATGTGGGCCCCCCATGCATAATCGGAAGCATCTGTTGTTAATGACTGCCTGGCTGTGGGTAGGGTGAATGGCTGTCCCTTGTTGTGGTAACAGGCCTGTGCCCACCATCGAAACTCCTGTTGCAGCCAAGGAATGAGGGTAAAAAGAAGTTATGTACTCACCATAACGTTCCATCTGAGTAGGTAACTTCATTTGTCAGCAACCTGTGGGGTATCGGATCCGACCTGGATCCGAGCCGGCAGCTTTCCAAGCTAAAGATCCGAGCTCTCAGCTCCTCCCCCTTACCCATAATACCCTGCTGCCTCCCTCCAGTCCTCAGATCGAGTTTGCCAATTTATCAAGCAACAACAATCATACTCTAAAGAGAAACGCTAACTTGATGCGTAACAGAAGGAAAACATTCCGTTATGACTATGACCACGAAACAGGTTAGGGGGAAGGAGGGGGGGTTGGTTGCTGACAAATGAAGTTACATACTCAGATGGAACGTTATGGTGAGTACATAACTTCTTTATCTGAAGTAGTTAACTTATTTGATCAGCAACCTGTGGGACAGAATCCCCAGCTACCAAAAACCTGGGAGGGCCTCAAGGAAGGATATTCCGGAGCACTGCGGAGCCAAGGATGCCCTCCCTCTGGATATCAGGATCCAGCTTGTAATGAGATATGAAGGTATGAGAAGAGGCCCAAGTAGCCGCTGAACAGATGTCATCTAAGGGAACTCTTGACCAAAATGCTGCAGAGGTAGCCATAGAATGGGTAGAGTGAGCATGAACCCCCAAGGGTTCTGGCCGACCGGAAGCTGTATACGCATGTAAGATGCAGTGGGATATCCATCTAGCTAAGGTAACTTTCGTAACTGGCTTGCCTAAGGACGGCTTAGCGAAAGACACGAAAAGTTGCTCCGATTTGCGAGAAGCAGCTGTCCTGTGCAAATAAAATCACAATTGTCTATGCACATCCAACAAGTGCAGTCTGTATTCCCCTTTGTTTTGAAAGTTGGGGAAGAAAACAGGCAAATTGATGGCTTGATTGATATTGGCCTTGGAGGCCACTTTAGGCAAGAATGAAGGATTAGTCCTGAGATACACTCTGTCCTTATGGAAGACCAGGTACGGGGGTTTTGTACAAAGGGCTTGAAATTCAGATACCCTTCTAGCTGAAGTAATTGCAATCAAGAAGGCAGTTTTCCAAGATAAGAATTTTAAGTCAACAGAAGCTGCAGGTTCAAAGGGTGGGCCAGTTAGAGCCTGAAGAACTAAGGTTAAGTCCCACGGAGAAACCGCATTCTTGACCGGACGTCTTAACAGAAAGGTGCCTTTCAAGAAGGTCTTGCATATCTTAGAGGAAGCTAATGGTCCAAGGTTGTCCCTGATGTGGAAATGAGAAATGGCAGCCATCTGAACCTTCATAGTAGAAGAACTGGCCCCTTGATGAAAAATGTGGGACAGAAATTCAAGAACTGCTGGAATGGGAGCCGTAAAAGGGTCCAAATCCCTATGTTTGGCCCAGATGGAAAAACGCTTCCATTTACTCTTGTAGATCTTCCTGGTAGAGGGCTTATTGTGCCGCTACCAGAAAAGATTTTATGGGAGATGAGATACCAGGAATCCTAGCCACTAGTGGAACTGGATCAACCAAGCCGTGAGCTTGAGGTCATCCAGATTTAGAGTTTGCAATCCAGAAGGATGAGAAATCAGATCCGGAATGGGATCTAAGACCCAAGGAGGAGCTATGATGTGAGACCGCAGATACAGGAACCAGATCGGACGTGACCAGAATGGGGCTATGAGGAATATTTTGCTCCCCAACCAATGAGCTTTCTGCAGAAATTTCGTCATTAGCAGGAGAGGAGGATAAGCATAAAGAAGACCGGGTGGCCAAACATGAACCAGAGCGTCTCTGGGACTCTCCCCCGGTGGGGAAATTAGAGCGAAACATTTGCTGCACTTTGCGTTTAAAGGAGACGCGAAGATATCGCAGCAAGGCTGACCCCATCTGAGGAAGATCTGTTTCGCTACTAAGGGATTTAGAGACCACTCGTAAGGTGTGAGGATAGAACGACTCAGCTTGTCCACTAGAATGCTGGACCAACCCGGAATGTGTGTTGCTATCAGAAAATGGTTGGTGGAAATCGCCCATTCCCAAACTCTCATAGCCTCTCGATAAAGAGGGTAAGACCTGGTTCCTCCCTGTTTGTTGATGTACCAGACCACCGCCATGTTGTCTGTCTGAATTGCAATAGTCCCTGGAGGAAGAACGTCCTGAAGGACTTGTAACGCTAAAAGCACTGCCCTCATCTCCAGAACATTGATATGCAGAACTGTCTCTACAGGGGACCACGTACCTTGGACGGTTCTGCCTATGCAATGCCCCCCCACACCCGAGGCGAGAAGCGTCCGTGGTCAGCGTGGCTTGGGGCTGAGACATCACGAACGGTCTCCCTTCCCAAAGCTCTCGGGAATGAAGCCACCAAAGAAGGGAGTTCCTGCAAACCCTGCTTAGGGGAATCGGTGAATCCAACGGGTGTAGGAGGGACCACTGGATCTGAAGGGTCCATTGAAGGACTGTCATGTGCAGACGGGCAAGAGGTGAAAAGCTGATGGCTGCCACCATGGATCCTAGGGCTCTCAGGACTAATTCTGCGGATGGGGCTGGGGACTGCAGAAGCGCTATTACATGAAGTGACAAGGTGCGTAACCTGTCCGCTGTCAGAAAGGCCTTGGACTGAAGCATGTCTATCCTGGCCCCTATGAAATCCAGAACCTGAACAGGATGAAGAGACGACTTCCTGAAATTTATGGTAATGTATGGTAATGCCTAGGTGATGGGCCAAGAGTAAAGAATAATCCTTGGCAGAACAGAGTAGATGCCTGGTGGGGGCGGTGAGGAGCCAGTCGTCTAGGTACGGAAAGACCTGAATTCCCTGAAGTCTCTGGTGGGCCGCCACAACTGCCATGACCTTGGTGAACACCCCTGGGGCTGTGGTGAGGCCGAACAGGAGGACCCTGAACTGATAATGACTGGCCCCCAGCCGAAAGCGGAGAAACCTTCTGGATCGCTTGTCCATGAGAATGTGGTAGTACGCATCCTTGAGGTCCTATGGAGCACATCCAGTCTTTCTCCTGCAGAAGGGGGAGAACAGATTGTAGAGTGACCATCCGGAATTTCTCTTTGGCAATGAACAGGTTCAAAGTTGACAGGTCGAGAATTGGCCTTAAGTCCCCCATCTTTTTTGGCACCAAAAAGAACCTGGAGTAATTGCCCAACCCGAACTGCTCTGGGGGGATGTACTGGATGGCCCTTTTTCTAGTCATTTCTTTATTTCTGAAGCCGCAGCCTCCCTCTGATTAGGTGGGACATCGGGGAGGCGCTTCCCTAGCAGGGGAAGATTCATGAAGGGGATAGAGTAACCTCTGGATATTATTTGGAGCACCCGGCGATCTGTAGTAATGGACTCCCAACTTGCTACATGCTCTGAAAAACGCCCCCCCCCCGACTGCCTCCAGAGAGGGGCAGTCGGGCAACCCCTCAGGGCTGCTGCACGGGTCGGTCAAAGAAGGGTTCTCTCAACCTAAAAATCTTCGGCCCCCCTTTGCCTCTGGGCCGGCGTCCACCTTGTCCTCTCCTGCCTCTGAAGGACGAAGGGTCCGGAGCGGGATGGGACTGCTGACACTTCCGAGACCACATCTTCTTTTGTCCTCTCTGGTTCCTTGAGAAGGACCTTTGAGGAGCCGAGAAGCGGATTCTGAAAGCAGACAGCGTCTTTCCATCTTTTTTGCTCTGGAGTAGTGTGTCGCGGATGGTTTTGCCGAATAGCGTAGAACCGTCAAAGGGAGCGTTCGCCAAGGACACCTTGAAGGGTTCCGCAAAGACAGAGCCAAGCTTGACGCTGCAAGGCGACCCCTGCTCCACTGGCTCTAGCCACCCCCTCCACGGCATGGGAGAGAAACCGCATAGAAGCGTTATATATCGACTTTAGAGTGGCCATGCTAGCCGAGAAGGTTCGTTTGTCCTCAGCTGCCATGGACTCTGGGGGAGACCAAGCGTACTCTTATCAGATCCCGCTGAAGCCTAATGACATGTGCCAGATAATTCAGCGCCCTTATAGAAAAGGTGGCTGAAGCAAACATCCACTTTCCAATGCGGTCCATCGTCCGAGACTCCTTATCAAGAGGACGGACCAAGGAACTTCCTTGTGCCAGTTCCTTCTTGGTGGCAGCTGCCACCACCATGGCAATGGCATCTACTGGGGAACCTTTATTGCACGCCGGCTTGTCAGAACGGGAACTAAGGATTTTATCCGGTCTCCTAGGGATTGGCTCCACAGTATCTGGCTCCTTCCAAGCCCTGGTAGTAATCAAATCTACCAGGGGGTTGGCCGGGGGGGGGGAGAAAGAGGTAGACGGGCCTGCGTCAAACGCCTCCAGAAACACAGACTCATCCGAGGAAGGTTTCTGGGCTGACCACCCCCCTCTAATGCACAGCATCTCCATAATGTCTCCAAAGGAGACGTCCTCTGGGGGGGACCTGGGGGAACCTTTCCCTTCCTCTAAGTCCATGTCCTCCGTGAGGGACTGGGGGGGGGGGGGTCCAAGTGCCTCCTCTTACACTTTCGTTTGTGAGGGACCTCCTCGGCGGGACTGTCCGAGGAGGGCTCACCAATGGGGTCATGTTTCTCTACGGGAACTAACTGGGGCACAGACGCAGGCTGTCCCTGGGGCTGGACGATGGAAGACAGGCTCATATGCGAGGGAGTGAAGGGTGGATCCGTAGCACGGACCGGGGACTTCGAACTCCTTGACAGCACCCTCTCCACCACATCAAAAGGCGAAGGTGAACCACTCTCCCCTGGCTCCAAGAGTAGTCCCCTCGGCACCGATGTGAGGACCGGCGCCGGAGCCAACGCGATCGGACCCGAAAGGGAAGTGTGCTCCAACAGCGACGGAGCCGAAGACACACTTGCCCCTGCGGATCCGAAACTTGGCTCTCGGCCCCGAGAGCTCGGGTCCGAAAGATGACCCGATAAAGTTGAGGGTAAGGCTGGTGTCGAAGTAGCAACTACTATCGGCGCCGACTCCCCGGCTCCGAGACTACTCGGATGAGATAGCTCCGAAACCAGATAGTGGATAGGAGAAGGAGTGATTAGTGCAAAGAAAGGGGCCGAGCTCCCCCCCAGAGGGGGAGGGGAGGCAGGAGCAATCCCATCTGCATCTGGGCCTGCAGGAATAGACGCATCATCCGGTCCATATCTGCGTCGGAAAGACTCCTGGTAAACCTAGAAGTCATCAAGGCAGGCCGGGAATGCCGCCTAGATGACCTCGAAGGTGACCAGGACTCCTCCTCTGGCTCTGGAGAGAAGCGTGGGGAACGGAGCCGAGAGGGGGAAGACCTGGAAACCCTCAAGGGGGAACAAATCAGTTTAGCTGGCGGGGTCAAAGGAGCTGATTCGGCCCGCCGCTTGTGACTCTTGTGGCTATCTCTCTCTCTATGCCTCTTCTCTTTCTTAGAAGAGTCCCCCTCTCCCTGGAAACAGCAGGAGGTTGAGTCCCAGCCAGGGGAGGCGGAGCTGAAGGCTGGACAGTCGCAGCCGCGACTGGCGCCACTGAGGGAGAGGAGGAAGAAGAATCCACGGGCAAGAGTCCCGCCAGGATTAGCTTGTTCCTCCTGTCCTTCAGAGCCCAGGGGTTAAAGGCCACGCAAATCTGGCAGCCCGATGTTAAGTGGACTATCCCCAGGCAGAGAACGCACTGAGTGTGGCCATCCGCTGGGGACAGCTTATGACCACACTCAGTGCATTTGAAAATATGGCCTTAGTGCCCTCGGCCATCACACTCAAGCACACACCCTAACACACACAGTAAGGGGAAGGGAACACACTAATTTACCACTAAAAGGAATTAAAAAATGATTTAACTTAAATAGAAGTTATGTACTCACCATAACGTTCCATCTGAGTAGATACTTCATTTGTCTGCAACCTGTGGGTGTCGGATCCGACCTCGGATCCGATCCGGCAGCTTTCCAAGCTCCAAGATCCGAGCTCCTAGCTCCTCCCCCCTACCCATAATCCCCTAGTACCAACCACATTATCTCAGATCGTTTTTTTTGCCTCACCAACTCGAGACAGAAACCAACTCCAAATGATCAGAAAATATTCCCGAGGTTCGGGGGATGGCAGGGGGGGTCGGTTGCAGACAAATGAAGTATCTACTCAGATGGAACGTTATGGTGAGTACATAACTTCTATATCTGAAGTAGTTACTTCATTTGATCTGCAACCTGTGGGACAGAGTCCCCAGCTAACCTATAGAACCTGGGTGGTCCTTACGGAAGGATATTCGAAGCACATGAGCCAAAAGAAGCCCTACTTCTGGAAATTATATCCAGTTTGTAATGAGAAATTAAGGTATGAGATGAGGACCAGGTAAGCTGCTGAACAAATATCATCTACTGGAACCCTAGACCAAAAGGCTGTTGAGGTAGCTACAGATCTTGTGGAATGAGCACGGACGCCAACCGGAGCTGGCTTCCCAGATGAAGTGTATCCCAGCATAATGCACTGACAGATCCAATTTGCTACAGTCACTTTAGCAATTGCCTTGCCCATGGCTGATTTTGCATAAGAAACAAACAACTGGTCCGACTTGCGAAACTCTCTAGTCCTGTGCAAGTAAAAACGCAGTTGTCTGTGTACATCCAATATGTGCAACGTATATTCTCCTTTGTTGTGAAAATTTGGGAAAAATAGATTTATTGACTGATTAATGTTTGATTCTGTAGTCACCTTAGGCAAGAAAGACGGGTTAGTCCTGAGGGACACACTATCTTTGTGAAAAATAAGGTATGGAGGTTTGATACACAGAGCTTGTAATTCTGAAACTCTCTTGGCTGAAGTAATAGCCACTAAGAAAGCGGTTTTCCAAGACAAGAACTTTAAAGGAATCGAGGCCGTAGGCTCAAAAGGTGGTCTCGTTAAGGCTTGTAAGACCAGAGTGAGATCCCACGGGGGAACCACAGCCTTGACAGGTGGTTTCAAAAGAAAAACGCCTCTTTAGAAGGTTTTGCACAACTTAGTAGATGCAAAGGAGCCTATGCCGTCCCCCACGTGAAAATGGGAGATGGCTGCCAACTGCACTTTGACTGTGGAGGCACTTGCTCCCTGTCTAAAAAGCAGGGAAAGGAAGTCCAGAATAGTCGGAATAGGGACGGTAAAGGGGTCCAATTCTTTATCTTTGGCCCAGATGGAAAAACATTTCCATTTACTGTTGTAAAGTTTTCTGGTAGATGGTTTATGAGCCGCCACCAGAATGGCCTTAACGGGGGATGAGATACCGGAAGTCCTAGCCATTAATGGAACTGGATCAACCAAGCAGCAAGTTTGAGATTGACCAGGTTTGGGGTATGGCATCTCGCTGGGTGCGAGATTAGGTCTGGACTGGGATCCAGAATCCATGGGGAAGCCACACTGTGAGACCGCAGAAAGGGGAACCAGATCTGTCGAGGCCAGAATGTGGCTATGAGGATAACTCTGCTCCCCAACCGACAGGCTTTCTGGATGAATTTCATCATAAGTGGGAGGGGGGGATAAGCATAAAGGAGTCCAGGAGGCCAAGCATGGACTAGAGAGTCTCTGGGGGTCTCCCCTCTGGGGGGAACTATCGCGAAGTACTCGCTGCATTTTGTGTTTAAAGGAGAAGCGAAAAGGTCGCAGCGAGGCTGACCCCATTTGTGGAAGATCTGCTTCGCAACAGATGGATTCAGAGACCACTCGTATGGAGTGAGGAACACTCGACTTAGCTTGTCCGCTAATATGTTGGACCGCCCCGGAATGTGCGTTGCTATCAGAAAGCGGTTGGTGGAAATCGCCCATTCCCACAATCTCATGGCTTCTCGACACAGGGGATAAGATCTGGTTCCTCCTTGTTTGTTTATATACCAGACTATTGACATGTTGTCCGTCTGGATTGCAATAGTCCCAATGGGAAGAAGGTCGTGGAGAGCTTGCAACGCCAAAAGCACCGCCCTCATCTCTAGGACGTTGATATGTAATGCGGTCTCTAGGGGAGTCCACGTGCCTTCAACGGATCTGCCTGAACAATGCCCCCCCCCCACCCAAGGCAAGAAGCGTCCGTGGTCAACGTGGCTTTGGCCGGAGGGATCACAAAGGGTCTCCCTTCTCTGAGTTCCTGCACCTGTAACCACCACAGAAGGGAGTCCCTGCACACCCTGCTCAGGGGGATTGGCATGCATAATGGGTGGATCGACAGAGACCATTGGACTTGAAGGGTCCATTGTAATATGCGCATTCGCAGACTAGCATGAAGAGAGAGACCGATCGCTGCTGACATAGACCCCAGTGCCCTCAGGACTAACTCCGCTGGAGGAGCAGGGCTCCGAAGAAGGGCTAACACCTGGAACGACAAGCTGTTCAGCCTGACTGACGTTAGAACAACTTTGGAGATTTGTGTATCTAACCTGGCCCCTATGAATTCTAGGGCTTGAGTGGGGCACAGGCAGGATTTCTGCTCATTTACTGAGATGCCTAGGTTGTGGGCCAGAGACAGAGCATAATCTCTCGCCGCACAGAGCTGATGCCTGTTGGTCGCGGTGAGGAGCCAGTCGTCTAGGTAAGGGAAGACCTGAATGCCCTGGAGTCTCAGGTGGGCTGCAACCACTGCCATGACCTTGGTGAACACTCTGGAGGCTGAGGTGAGGCCGAATGGAAGAACCCTGAATTGATAATGACTGGCTCCGAGCCAGAAGCGAAGAAACCTCCTGGATCGTTTGTCCATTACTATGTGGTAATACGCATCCTTGAAGTCTAGCGAGCACATCCAGTCGTTCTCCCGCAGCAGGGGGAGAACTGATTGGAGAGTGACTATCCGGAACTTTTCCTTGGGTATAAACAGGTTCAGGGTGGAAAGGTCTAAGATGGGTCTGAGGTCCCCCGTTTTCTTTGGCACCAAAAAGAACCTGGAGTAATAACCCAATCCGGACTGGTCTGGGGGTACGGGCTGGATGGCTCTTTTTCTTAGCAGCTTTGAAATCTCCAAAGCCGCTGCCTCCCTCTGATCGGGTGGGACATCGGGGTGTCATCTGGGTTTGGGGGGGAAGGTTTATGAATGGAATGGAGTAACCTCTGGATATGATCCGGAGCACCCATCGATCTGTTGTAAGGGACTCCCAGTTTGATAGGTGCTCCGACAATCGCCCCCTGACTGCCTCCAGAGAGGGACAGTCGGGCAAGCCCTCAGGGCTGTTGCGCGGGTCTGTCCGAGAAAGGTTCTCTAGACCCGAAATTACGCGGTGCACCTCTGCCTCTGGGCCGGCGTCCACCTTGTCCTCCTCTGCCTCTGGAGGACGAGTGGTCTGCAGCAGGATGGGATTGCTGAGACTTACGGAACCACAGCTTCTTTTGTCCCCTCTGATTCCTGGAGAAGGATCTTTGGGGATTAGAGAAGCGGACTCCGACGGCAGACAGCGTCTTCCCGTCCTTTTCCCTTTGGACCAGCGTGTAGCGAACAGTTTTGCCAAACAAGGCAGAACCGTCAAAAGGGGCGTTTGCGAAGGACGCCTTGAAGGGGACCGTGAAGTCGCACAGACGGAGCCAGGAGAGACGTCGCAAGACGACCTTGGCTCCGCTAGCTCTAGCGGCTCCCTCCGTTGCATGGGAGAGAAGCCGCATAGATGTATTGGAGATGGATTTTAGAGTGGCCATTCGAGTCTCAAAAACCTTTTTGTCTGGGACCGACATGGACTCTGGGGGGGCTGCAGCGTATTCCTTAATCAAGTCTCGCTGTAGCCTAATGGTATGTGCCATATAGTTCAGCGCCCTTATGGAAAAGGTCGCTGAAGCAAACATCCGCTTCCCAATCCGGTCAAGCGCTCGAGATTCCTTATCCGGCGGGTGAACCGAAGAACTCTCTTGTGCAAGTTCTTTCTTGGTGGCCGCCGCCACCAACATAGCATCAACGGGGGTTCCTTTGGCCCAGGACGGTCTATCTGTGGGTGGGCTGAGGACTTTATCGGGGCGCCTTGGAATTGGCTCCACGGTGTCGGCTCCTTCCAAGCCCTGGTGGTAATTAAGTCCACCAGGGGGTCGGCCAGAGGGGACACCCAGGAGGTAGATGGGCCTGCCTCAAAGGCCTCCAGGAACACGGACTCATCAAGGGAGGGCTTTTGGGCTGACCACCCCCCTCTAATATGCAACATTTCCATGATGTCTCCAAAGGAGACATGTTCAGGGGGTGATCTTGGGGAACCCTCCGTATCATCTAAGTCCGTGTCTGTGGTAATGGACTCGGGGGAGTCCAGGTGCCTCCTTTTGCACCGATGTTTCCGAGGGACCTCCTCGGTGGGACTGTCCAAAGAGGGCTCGTCCACGGGTTGTTGTTCCTCCACGGGAACTAACTGGAAGGCTTGGGCAGGCTGTCCAGATGGACGGATTATGGAAGACAGACCCTCATACAGTGGGGGTACGGGTGGATCCGAAGCCCGGGTCGGGGATCTGGAGGACCTCGACAGTACCCTCTCCACTACCTCAAAAGCCAAAGGAGAGCCACTCTCACCAGCCTCTGAGAGCAATCTCCTCGGATCAGAGGAAGGGATCGGGGTCGGAGCTGATGCAGTCGGCACCGAGGCAGAGGTGTGCTCCAACGCCAACAGCGCCGAAGACACAGCAACTCCCTCGGATCCGACTCTCAGCCCTCGGCCCCGAGAGCTTGGGTCCGACAAGCTCGAAGGTATGGTCGGCGTCTAAGAGACAACCGCTATCGGCGCCGACAATTCCCCGGGTCCGAAAGGGCCTGGATCCGATGACTCAGACCCGAAAACGAGTCGGAGAAGGAGTGATCGGGCAAATATGGGGGCTGCACTCCCCCCCAGAGGGGGGGGGGAGGCAAGAGCATCCCCATCTGCATTTGGGTCTGTAAGAACCGACGCATCATCCGATCCATATCCGCTTCGGATCGACCTAGATGAAGTAGTAGAGGCAGGCCGGGAGGGCCGCCTCGAAAATCTCGAGCGAGACCTATCCTCCTCCTCCGGCGAAAAACTGGGCGAACGGCGCCGAGAGGAGGGGGATCCGGAGACCCTCGAGGGAGATTTTAGTAGTTTTGCTGGCGGAGCCAAAGGATGAGATTCGGCCCGCCTTTTGTGGGACTTATGTCCATCCTTATCCTTGTGCCTCTTCTCTCTAAGGGAAGAGGCACTAGTTTCCCCAGAGCTCAAACCCGATGAGGGAGGTTGAGTCCCAGGTAGAGCTAAGGGGATAGACGGCGCCGAAGCTGCTGAAGTAGCTGGAGCCCGAACGGGAGAGGAAGAAGAAGCCGACTCCTGGGGGAGCTTTCCCGCCAGGATCAGCTTGTTCTTCCTATCCCGGAGTGCCCGGGGGTTAAAGGCCGCACAGATTTGGCAGGCCTCTGACAAATGGGCTGCCCCCAGGCACAAAACGCACTGAGTGTGGCCATCAGCTGGAGAAAGCTTGTGGCCACACTCAGTACATTTAGAGAAAATGGCCTTAGGCCCTTCTGACATCATTCACACACACACCCAAACACTAGGAGGGGGAGGGGAGTGAAGATAAAACTAGTTATAAATTTAACAAAAGTGACCAAAAAACTAGCAGAAGCAGAAAAAGGAAACTAACACACACACACAACTTTGAGTGAAAAATTGGTTTAAAAACCAGCAATGATCTCACCCAGCCAGGAGCTCTTCACAAGGAAGTTTCTTTAGCAGCGGCAAAAAACGATCTGAGGTAATGTGGTTGGTACTAGGGGATTATGGGTAGGGGGGAGGAGCTAGGAGCTCAGATCTTGGAGCTTGGAAAGCTGCCGGATCGGATCCGAGGTCGGATCAGACACGCACAGGTTGCAGATCAAATGAAGTAACTACTTCAGATCTAAGGATCTACTACACATACTCACACACAAAAATAGCTATAATTTTAGCAAAAAATCTCCCAAATTCCTCTCACCTAAAACACCAAGAGCTCGTCCCTTATGCTTCAAGAAGCCGCGGCAAATGAGATCTGAGGACTGGAGGGAGGCAGCAGAGTATTATGGGTAAGGAGGAGGAGCTGAGAGCTTGGATCTTTAGCTTGGAAAGCTGCTGGCTCGGATCCAGGTCGAATCCAATACCCCACAGGTTGCTGATCAAATTAAGTTAACTACTTCAGATTTAATGTTTCCAGGCTGTGACAATGTTGAGTCCAAATACTTAGATACCACTGTAGTTTCCTCATATGCTGTCTGGCATATGGAATTAGCAGAATGCAGGATGCCATGAAGCCCAAAGCCTGCAGAATTTTTCTTGCAGATAAATGGGTCTTTGTTGCCAACATTTTGAAGTAAGAAATCAGTTGCCTTTGTTTGTCTGGCATGAGGTAAGCCATCGGGGCAGTTGTATTTAAGCTTGCACCCAGGAATATTATCTCTTGAGAGGGTACTAGTTTTGATTTACTTTCATTTACTGTATACCCTAGGCAAATTAGTAATCTTTTTACAAACGCCAGATGCTTCAGTAGAATGTCCTTGTTCTCTGCTTGAATAAGGCAATCGTCCAACTAAGGATATATTTGAATTCGTCTTTGTCTGCAAAATGCAATTACTGGTGCCAGGCATTTTGTGAAGACCCTGGGTGCAGTAGTTAAGCCAAAGGGCAGTGCAGAGAATTGGTAGTGCATTGAGCCAGCTATGAATCTGAGGTATCTTCTGCAAGATTGTCTGATTGGAATATGCAGGTATGCCTCTTTTAGGTCCAAAGTTAAAAGCCAAGCCTTCTTGCCCAGCATGGGCAGAAGCTGCTGCAGAGTCAACATTTTGAATTTTGGAATGTGCAGAAATGTATTTAGAATAGACAGGTTCAGTACTGGTCTCCAGGCTTTGTCTTTTCTGGGTACCAAGAAAAGTCTTGAGTAAAATCCTTGTCCCTATTCTTGCTGTGGTACTTGCTGAATGGCCCTCATTTTCATAAGGGATGAAACTTGTTTTTGTGCCTCTGCCCATTGATTGTGTGGCAGGTCTGGCATACCTTTTGCCCTTGGCAGGGTGTGAAAGTGGAATCTGTAGCCCTGGGACACTATACTCAAGACCCATTTGTCCTGGGTGATCATGCTAATTTTGAGAAAAAAATGCTAATTTTCCCCCTAAGGGGGCTGCCAAAAGACAAGTGCTTGGTGCTGGCAGAGAAAAGTCATTGGGACTGTTACCTGTATGGCTGTGATTTGTCTTCTCCGCTTTTGGAGGTAGAAGCGCCCCACTGTTTAGGCCTGTATGAGGCCTGGGGCTGGGATCTGCCTCTGGGGCGTCTGTATCTGCCTTTTTGTGGCCTGTCTGACACTGGAAAGGACCAATTCTTTGTAGGCCAGTTCCTGCTAAATCTAGGTGGCTGTACCTGTAAGAAATCCTTTACAGTTTGCATAGATTTCGCTTTGTCCTCCATTTTCTTCAACACCTCCTCTGCTTTAACACCAATTAAGGTATCATGCTGTAATGAAGCATCTAATAATTTTGCTTTAACGTGATCAGGCAGATTCTGTTCCTTTAAACAAACATGCCTCCTAATGACAGAAACCATAACTGCAGCCCTGCAAGAAGCCTCCAGAGAATCAAAACCACATTGCAATGCCTGCTTTCCCACTTGTTCAGATGCATGCAATAAAGCCTGCATTTCCTTATTTTCTGCACAATCAGACTTTGACAACATTTTCTGTTTTAGCAGTGACATTAAGTATTGCTGATATTTAAGCATATGAAATTGACAATTTAAAGTCCTCACAGCCAAAGTAGCAGAAGTGTAAACCTTTTTCCCCCATCTGTCTAGTGCCCTTGAATCTCTATCAAGGGGATAGGGTTTTTGCAGTAGAAGCCTTGACCCCTTTGGGACCCTGAGAAATAGTTTCTGGGTCAGCAGCAGGGTTTTTATAAAGAAATGTATGTGAATCTGGAACCCTGTAGTATCTGTCTGGTTTAACAGGGGCAGGAGGTAAAGAGTCAGGAGAAAGTCCGGACTCTGAAAATACATCATCTACAATGTCTAAACACAGGAGGAATAGCCAAAGGCCTGTGCTGAGGTAGTAAAAGAAAATCTCTAAGCCTTTTCTTAGATTCGGAGTAGTCTTGGCTCTGCAAGTGGAAGTGCTCCCTCATGGCATGCAGGGTTCCCCAAAAGAATAATCCTCAGACAGTGAGGCTGAAGGGATAGATTCTTCCGCATCAGAATCCTCATAAGGAGGAAGAGAGTATTCCTGTTCAGAAGAGGAGTCAGAGGAAATGGAAACCTGATCTGAAGACTCATATTCTGTCTCTTGCCTAGGCCTTTTTGTCAGGAGGGGGATGGGAACCCCTGATCAAGGTAATAAGGTCTACAGCCATTTTGAGCATTTGTTTTTTAGGCATGGTAGTCTGTCCAGGAGAATGCTGTACTTGTTTCTTTGTCTTTAGAACTGCTTTAGTCTTTGCTTTGGAAGCTGAAGTAGGCTTTACATATAACTGTGTAGGTCTAAAAACACCCTCAGAAGCCGATGCCTGCTCAGCGGCTCCGGACCCATCTGAGGGAATAGTTTCCGAGTGCCCAATACCTTGAGTATCCAGAGGTCTAGCTGGCTCCATGTGGGAGTCGTCAGTGGCCTGTGGCTCTGAGGTAGTGGGCGCCAGGGGCTGCGAAAGCGCCTCACTGAGAACCGGCGACTGGCTTAGCGGAAGCCTCATCATCGGTTTTGGACCTCGGATGCCTGTCCTTTTCTTTTTCCTTGCGCTTTTTATAAACTCCGGTCGTCGGCTGTTCTGACGGCATTATATAATTGAATCTTCGGCCAAAGTAATGAAAAGCAAAATCGTACCGAAGCTTAATAGTGTGTTAGTTAAATCTAGCACAAAACTGACAGCTAGCAACGTTGTGATCAGGGCCTAGGCAAGGAATACAGTAAGAATGAAAATCCTTATGAGGTATTTGCTTCCCACAAGAAATACAATTGTTAACTTTTTCTGACATCGGACTGGAGCAAGAAGAAAGTTTCCCCAAGGGGGTACTTGGCTTTAATGAAGACTTCGGATCTGAAATTCGTCTTTGAAAATCTCAGGAGTCGGCCGACCGGCACTTGCGAACTGCTTTTGCTTCGGGCACCGTGCGGCAAGAAAGACTGAAGAAAATGGTGTCAGCTGCATCTTTTATACCCCTAGCGCACTGACGTCAGGGAAGAGGCGACAGCAACCGATGCCGGACCTAGACTTTGGAATTCAGGCCGACTGAGGGTAGCCTGCCAGCAGGATAACCCAAGTGTAATGACTGCAACAGTGAAACACGATGAACATCAGAATAAGTAACTTAAATGCTATGAAAAAAAGCTGTTATTTTAGTAAAGAAGTGAAGTTCTGTCCTTTGCACTGGTCATGGGAATGATTTGTCATGCAAAATGTCATGGTTCAACAAAAAATGCCCCACTTTGGGCAACTGAAAAGGTGGCAACCCTAAAGGTGCAGGGTTTGATTCTCACGAGGTAATTGACTAGACTTAAAAATGGCCCACAAGGGCAGTTAGCCTAGTACTAATCTATGACCCTATATCTTTCCAAAAATTCATGCTATGCTAATGCAAAACTTGTTATTCTATCAACTTTCTAAGATTGCAAGAGACTACTCATGCCAGAACACAAATGCCCAGAGATTCCTGGATTTTGTCAATGCAAATGCCTTGGAACAGCTAGTTGATACCCATACAAGAGGTGATAATACCTTGGACATGGTATTAACCAACATGAGTAACCACTGCAGCATCCCTATAGTATCATCCTCCATGGTAAGATCCGACCACAAAGTGGTCACTTTCAAAGTTACCATCTTCCCCAACCCCTCCCCTAGCTAGGATCAGACATAAAAACTTCTCCAAAGCTGATCACAGCATCCTGAGGGATGGTATGAACAGCTTCACAGCCCCCTCCCCCTCTGTAGGAACTGGCACCAATATCCAAAACTACACCAAAACACTATACAAGCATTTATATATAGATGTATGGAATCAGGAATACCAGACAGGACTAAATCATCCTCCGCAAGGAAGAGTGAACCTGTCTGGTGGACATCTACAATAAATAAACTCTATAACAAAGGAAAAAACTGCTGTCCAAGAACAAGAAGGAGCAGGTGCCCAACTGGAGGCAATGTCGCCTGAGCAAGCAACTAAGATCACTAGTGAAATCCACCAAAGCAAACAGACTCCAAATTGGCCACATCTACTAGAAACAATCATAAGGCCTTCTTCACATATGTCCGCAACCTCATAAGAAGCACCCAGATCTGTTCAGAACTGGAGGTCAAGGACACCACATATTCAAATGCTGTAGATATAGCAAACTTGTTGGTTGACAGATTCAGAGAAAACTTTACCCCTCTGCCCCCCCCCCCCATCAGTAAATCAGGACATCCCCAGTACCTGCCCCTTCTCCTTCCCCTTATATCTAGGGAACAGGTCATCACGGCTTTCTCATAGGCAAAAAAATACAGCCTCCACGGGACCCGATAACATCCCAGGCTGCATTATATGTGAACTCTTGCAGGAACTTGCAGCACAATTAGGCACCCTATTCAACCAAAGCCTGAGTACTGGCTTCATCCAAGCAGAGTGGAGGACAGCCACGGTCATCCCTTTACACAAAGGTGGAGCGTCCACCAAATCCAGGAATTTATAGACCCATTCACCTAACTAGCCTGATCTGCAAGGCCATGGATATGGATCTAGTTAACAAGGACATTGGCAACCTCAAAACACTTGATCCCACACAGCTTGGCTTCGTCAAGGGAAGGTCATGACTGCTAAATTTGGTCGAATTCTTTGAGATAGTCACCAAAGCCATGGACAAGAGGAAGACTGTGCACACCACCTACCTTGACCTGGCCAAAGCCTTTGACACTATTCCCCACTCGGGCAAAATAGATAAACTCACTCAACTAGGCATCAATCCATATGTTACCAGATGGGCAGCAAACTGGCTCACTGATACAACCCATGTAGTCAAAATAGAAGCCACCTCAAGCAGTACACCTGTAACAAGCAGCGTAACCCAGGGTTCAGTCTTGGGGCCTCTGTTATTTGGGATATACGTTTCTGAGGTGCAGGCCAAAACCAGTGGGCTATGGCTGACCAAGTTTGCAAATGACTGCAAGCTGGATGCTGTCATCAATTACCCTAGTGATGTGGAATCCTCCAAGAGGGTCTCACTCAGACAAATGACTGGTGCCAGAAACATGGCCTCAAGCTGAATACCAAAAAATGCATGATCATTCCCTTTGGGAAGAGTGACGTTCCTGCAAATTATCACATTAAGAACAATGTCCTAAGCATGCAATCAGACGTGAGGGATTTGGGCACCCAGGTTGATAGCAACCTGACTTTTGATCACCATGTTGCTTCCATTGTATGGAAAGCCTTCTACATGGCCCACCTCATAAGTAAGGGTATCTCATCCAGGGACAAGGAGGTCATAACATCCCTGTATTCTTCCCTTATAAGACCCATTATTGACTACAATGCCCTTTTCGGCATGTACCTCACAAAGCACATGCAGCTACAATAATAAGGTTTATTCTTTCCCTTGTGACATCTTAATACTCCTCCTTACCACAGGCTTTTAAATCCATTTCCTAAAACACGTATTCCCCTTCTATCCACCCAAAAATGTACTATATAAAAACATATGAAGCATCCTTTCCATACCTGACAAACAGCATAATAAAATTCCTGCAATAAGCTTCACTCTTCCTGTTTTGAATTTTTCATGAAATCCGTAACGATCTTTACTTAAATGTTAACAAATCTTTACACTGCAAAATTTTTGCAGTGCTTTCCTCAAAATGCTTGGTTCTACAAAATTTTAAAAATAACATGTTCGACTCTATATTCTCTTCACTGTCACATTCCTTAATCAAATAGGTTTTCATAATTTTATATTTCATGTCCACCTTTGCTGGAAGCTTCTTATAGAAAAAAAGAAGTAATATACTCACCATAACATTCCATCTGTGTTGTCCATTTTCATTTATCCTCGACAAATGGGTCTAGTTCTGAGCAATGGAACTGACTTGGCCATTACTACAGCTCACGGTGGCCATTAACTCTTGAGATTTACCCTTACCCAAAATGCTCCTCCCCCAATTACTCCAGATCTTCTTTTCCTGACAGAGGTATCGCTCTCGAGCCAAGTGTAATTTAATATATAGTTTTCTGTTTTAGTTTCTTCTTTCTAGTTTCTTTTTTTGCTAATTGCTCTCTTTTAGAACCCTACTGTCTAGTTTGAACTTCTCCTCTCCCTTTTCTTTCCTTCTGTACACACTTGTGTAATCTGGTCCATCATCGCTTGACAGACTTTCCCTTCCTGATTTTATTTCTCTTTCTATAAAAAGCTGCTGTTTATTGCTTTTTGGTAGTGAGTGTTTCTGTTGTGAGGCTGCTCTTCTGCATCAGTGTGTGTATGGGTGCGTTAGCTAACTGCATTTTTTGTGATTGTTGACAACTTGTATTTTTTTTGTCTCCATGGCTGATAAACACAAAGTCCCTTCTGATTCCATAAGATGCCAGAAACGTGGGCACAATATTACCACAAGCTCAGAAATAAAGCTAAAAATACTAGTAAAATACGACAAAACAAGCTGCTACCATAATCAACAAATAATGCAAAAGAATAACCCTCAAAAGTTCTGGACAGCCATAAACAAAATTCTCTTGCCAGGTAAAAATAGTACTCCCACACCCACCACAGATAACACATCAGAGACCATAGCCTCACAATTTAACAGATTCTTTACTAGCAAAATTATTGCACTATTCAATCAACAAAACATCTCCAACAACCCCCACAGTAGAAACCTATAAATTACATATTAGCAATCAACTCATTCTACCAATCAGTAGCAATCTGTCCCCACCGACAAGATTAGAAAATATCTAAAAAAAAACCTCAAGCCTACAACACTAGCCTCAGCCAAATTACCAGCATAATTTCTACAAATAGCAGCAGATGCCACTGCCCCTCCCAATCCATAACTGAAGCCTTTATCCCCGAAATATGGAAAATATCTCATATCATCCCTCTTCATAAAGGAGGAAATTCTACAGAATTGACAAACTACTGTCCAATAGCTATCTTATCCCCTACAGCCAAAATCCTGGAGAGATGTATACATACTCAAATTATGGACTACTTGCACACCCACAATCTCCTATCAGCCACCCAACATGGCTTCATTGTTTTCACAGTACCACCACAGCTCTTGTGTCCTTCACCAATATAGTAAACTACGACAGAAACAGCTGCAAATTTGTATCAGCCACCTTCCTTGATCTGTCAAACGTTTTTGACATGCTTAGACATAATACACATTTATTAAAACTCTTTCGGACATAAGTCTTAGCGAATCTTCCTTAGCTTGGTTCTAAAGTTACCTAGCCAGCCACTAACAAGCAGTACTGTGGCAGCATGATCTCTCACCACTGCTTCCTGTTACACTCGGTTTACCACGAGGCTCCATTCTGAGCCCCTTACTATTCTCTCTCTACACAAACAACCTTCATAATTCCATTCCACATGCATCTGTCATACAATACACAGATGATTCCACATTAATTTATGCAGCATATTCATTAAATGAACTCCAATCACTTACCCAACTTTCCTTCCCATCAGTTGAAACATTTCTGTCCAACATCCAACTTATTTTGAATCCTAGCAAAACAAACCTGCTTTTCTTTAAACCTACTAAATCCACCTCCTCAGACGCCTCCTTCAATATCATGTCCAGTAATAAAACTATCATTTCCCCCATAGCACACACAAAACCTTCTTGGTGTTGATATTGACAGCAATTTGAGATTTGCCATCCATATAGCCCATACTATTAAGAAAATACATAAAAAAACTGGGTATCCTCCATAGAAATAGACAGTGTCTTACAAAACACACAAAAACCAAAATATCATGTACCCATCTCATCTCCACCCTACTTTACATCTCCCCTATCTTTACCAATCTCAAAAAGACTGATTTAACAAAATTAGAATCCTGCTACAATAAAACTGTCAGGTTTGCATCGGACTCCCCATACAAAACACACTACTGCACAGCTTTAAAGCGACTAACTGGATAGAATTTCTCAATCTCTTGCAGCACAATCAACTTATGCTAGCTCAAAAAATTCTGCACCATCCTCAGAAACCCCCTCACACCAAAACCTACTTCAGCCTAACTCTGATAAAAGAACCCTCCCCTCTAACAATAAATTCCTTCTAGAAGTTTCTAAACCCAACAACACAGCAGGTGAACCTCTCTTTTCTAATTTTGTCTCTAAAATATGGAACTCCTTACCACCTCATATCAACTCCATACCATCTATATCTTTGTTTAAAAAGTCACTAAGAACTCACTTTACAGCCACTTGGCTCTGCACTTGTACTGGTTCAGGATATTCCTATCATCATCTTTACTATCCTACGCTATTTATGATAGATACCATATCACGTCTTTATTAAAGGTAAAAGTATGAAGCATATATCATTAGTTGTCTTATCAAACTAACTTAACATATCTATATGTACCATTATTGCATATTTGCAACTACTTACAAATAGGTTCATAGGTGTGTACAAGGCTAATGGCCCTGGGGCCTTTACAAGCCTAGCCATAGGATTACCCTTGACTAGTGCTACCCGACCTTAGTTCCCAGTGCCTCTGTCGAGTAGAGCCACTGGAGTTATCCCCGGGGTTAATTTTCTGTTTTCCATCCACTCATCAAGATTTCTCTTGAAGAGGGTCAGCGAGGTGCTCTGCTTGACACGTATGGGAAGTTTATTCCATAGCATGGGCAGTCTCTGGGTTATAAACCTGTCCCTTCAGCATGTTTTGTTAATTGTGGTAATGAGGTTGAGGTCTCTGGGCCGTGTGGTTGGAAGGACTGAGATTTCTTTAGATGTAGCATTTCTAACAGAGCTGGGTCAGACATGGCTTTGTAAGTCAAGTAGAGATCGCCTCTACATAGGAGATACGAGACAGAGAATAGTTGGAGTTTTTTTGAGTCTGTCCATATAGGACAAATGTTTAAAGCCTAGGATCCTCTTTGTGAGGTACTTTTGCGGCCTCTCCAGTTGTTGCAGGTGTCTAGTGAGGTACATGCCAAATGGGGCACTGTACTCGATGACTGGCCTAATGAGGGAAGAGTAGAGGGAGACAATGACCGGTTTCTTCCTGGATGTAAAGCCCTTAGTAATGAGATGTGCCACATAGGACTTTCTAATCACAGTTAGCAATGTGGTGATCAAAAGAGAGGTTGCTGTTAACCTGTGTTCCCAGATCTCTTATAACGCCTTCTGTGTTCAGTCGACTACCATCAATGTGGTAATTCATGGGAACCGGGTTTTTCCCAAAGGGGATGACGACACATTTTTTGGCATTCACTTTAAGGCCATGGTTCTGACATCAGTCGTTGGTCTCAGTGAGGCCATTCTGTAGGACGTCAGCATCACTTGGGGAGTTAATAGCAGCTCCCAACTTGCAATCATCTGTGAACTTTGTCAGCCAGAATCCCTTCATGTTGGCCTGGACTTCAGAGAAGTGTAGATACCAAACAGGAGAGGACCCAGGACAGAACCCTGTGGGACTCCACTCGTGACTAGTCGGCAGTCTGACTTGGAGTCAGTTACTTTCACACTGTGCGTTCTGTGAGCCAGTTTGCAACCCACCTAGTGATATAGGGGTTAATGCCTAGCTTAGTGAGCTTTTCTATGATTCCTGAGTGGGGAATGGTATCAAAATCCTTGGCCAGCTCAAGGTAGGCTGTATGAACCACCTTGCCTTCATCCACAGCTCTGGTGATTGACTCAAAGAAGTTGACCAAGTTGAGCAGGCATGGTCTACCCTTCACAAAACCAAACTGTGTGGGATTCAGAGTTTGGAGATTCCCTATATCCTCGTTTATTAAATCCATGATGATGCGTTCCACAGCTTTGCATATCAGGCTCGTCAGGCTAATGGGGCGATAGCTCCCAGGGTCTGTAGTCACTCCTCCTTTGTGGAGAAGAATGACTGTAGCAGTGCGCCACTCGGTAGGGACAAAGCCTGAGATGAGGCTGTGATTCAACAGGGCACACGGGTGAGGAGCCAGTTCATGCTGTAGTTCATGTAGAACACAGCCAGGGATATTGTCAGGTCCCATAGATGCTGTATTCTTGGCCAGTGCTGTTTTTAACCTGTGCAGCAGTAATACTGAGTGCCTGGCAATCTACTGGTATTGTGATTGGTCCTTTGGGGGGGGGGGGGTAAGGTTGGTACTGAATCTGTCAGCCAGTATACAGGATATATCTGTTGGCTCGGTATAGGAGGTACCATTCTGCAGTAGCTCAGAGCAAATCTGGGTATTGCCGTGGAGATTCTTTAAATAACTATAGAAGGTCTTGTGGCTGTCTTTACTATCTGCTGCAATTCTGTTTTCATAGCTAGCTTTAGAGGATTTGATGAGTGATCTCAACTTTTTGTTGAAGCTGATAAGGGAGTTTTTCCACAGTCTTGGGACTTCATCTTATTCTGCAACAGTTTCTTCCTCCTGTTGTAGAGTTTGTTTATGGCAGGGAACCACCAGATTGGCTTCCTTTTTTGGAGGAGGGCGTTTTGGTTCTATTGGGTATGGCGAGATCTATGCATTTGTGTAAGTGTTCATACAGTGCATTGGTGTATGATTCGGCGGTCATTCAACTATTTTCCATTTGCACGGGTGCCGTAAAGTTAGCCACCTCTGTTTTTAGGAGCCCAAAGTTAACTTTGGAGAAGTTTTTCGTGGTGGTTACCTTTTTTTTTGGGGGGGGGGGTTTCCAAGGTGATTAGTTTGTGGTTGGATCTAACCAGGGAGGAGCTGACTATTGGTGTAGAGCAACGGTTGCCCATGTTAGTAATGACCAAGTCAAGGATGTTGCTACCTCTATTGGAGGTAAGAACAAGCTGGTCCAGGGCATTGGAATTAATGAACTCCAGGAAACATTGGGCAAATGATGGATTCTTCCAAAATGTTCATAACTATTGTACATTCTCACTTGTCTTTTTACTTTATTGTTTTTGTTTTCAACTTTTCTCCCCGAGCCTCCACTGAAAATGGACATGTGTCCAGTGAACTTTCACAGTTAACAAATGTAAAATAAAATAAAATAAATAAAATGGCCAATGCTCAACTTTTGTGTGTGTATTGTCACCTTCAAGAAGACTGTTCCATATGTCGTGGTTTCAGTCATAGGGCTCTTGTGGAAAGGAAAAATAAACTAATGTTGAAAGGTATGACACCATCAGGCTTCAGCAAGGCTACATATGGCTCAGACAAAGCTAGGAGCAACACTGATGTGTCTTCACCTTCCTCCACTAAAACTTTGGAAAAACCTAAGAAAAGAAGCATGTTTCTGCCTTCTACACTGTCGGCACCTCCTTTGAAAAGATCAAAATCAAGAAGTTATGTACTCACCATAACGTTCGATGTATGTACTCCATCTCGCCTCACATTCTTACCCGTGGGTTCGGAGCCATACTCTAGCTCAAAGTCTTTCAATTGGCTGGGCTAAGAAGGTATCCCATGCAGCACTCTCCCTTTTCCCAGATCTTGTTTGCTGTAAGCTAATCATTCCCTTCTCCACACACAACAACATATAGAGAAAGAAGAACATACTGACCAGAAAGGAATTTGAAACCATACCTAACCCCTAGGTCCTCCAGGATGGGGGAAGGAGGGGGGGGTAAGTAAGAATGTGAGGCGAGATGGACTACATACATCAAACGTTATGGCGAGTACATAACTTCTTGATGTTATGCAGTCCAATCTCGCCTACATTCTTACCCGTGGGACAGCGCCCCCAGCACCTGAATCCTGGGAGGCTCAGTGGAAAATACTCCTGAGAACTGTGGAACCAAAGGAAGACCTGCCTCTGGACACTAAATCTAACTTGTAGTGAGTAACAAAGGTGTGAGGAGATGCCCATGTAGCCGCAGCACAAATATCATCCATAGACAACCTGGCCTGAAAGGCTGTAGATGTAGACACAGATCGGGTAGAATGAGCCTTCACTTGAAATGGTAAATCCCTGCCACCTGAAGCATAAATGAATGAAATACAACTGGAGATCCATCTAGACAACGTGACTTTGGAAACAGGAGACCCAATCCTGTTTTCTGAAAATGAGACAAACAACTGATCTGATTTTCTGAGATCCTTCGTTCTATGTACATAGAATCATACTTGTCTGTGCACATCCAGCTGATGAAATCTAAATTCTGCCTTGTTCGAGAACTCTGGAAAGAATACAGATAGTTCAATGGATTGGCTTAGATTACTAACGGAAGCCACCTTCGGTAGAAAGGAAGGGTTTGGTCTGAGAGAAACCCTGTCCTTATGAAAAATCAAGTAAGTGGTCTAACTGATAAGGCTTGAAGTTCCGAGACACGTCTGGCTGAAGTGATGGCTACTAAAAAGATTGTCTTCCAAGTCAAATACATTTTAAATCACAAGTGGCTGTGGCTGCAGGCTCAAGGGGGGGGGGGGGGGCGAAGTGAGACGCTGTAAAACAAAATTCAAGTCCCAAGGCATAACTGGGTCAAAAACTGGAGGACAAAGCAGTATAGTGCCCTTCAGGAATGCCTTACAAAGTCTATGTGCCATGAGACCAGGCTCATCAGCGACGTGAAAAAGTGGAAATAGCTGCCAACTGGACCTTAATAGTTGCAGCCGCTGATCCTTGGTTGAAAAGCATGGAGAGGAACTCCAGGACTGACGAAATTGGAGCTGTATAAGGATCAATTTGTCTTGCATGCACCCATATGAAAAATCTCTTCCATTTGCTGGAACAGATTTTCCTGGTGGAAGGCTTATGTGAGGAAGACAGAATATGAACCACTTCTGGTGAAAAATTATGAAGCCTGACTAATGATGGAAGTGGAGGAGCCAGGCTGTCAACCGGAGGGTCTGAAGAGAGGGATGGAGCTGTCCTGACATATGAGTCAGCAGATCTGGTTGAGGGTCCAGAATCCAGGGGGCATCCACTAGGTAAGGATGGAGAGAGGGGAACCAAATTTGACGAGGCCAGTGTGGAGCAATCAGAATCATTTTGCTTCCCAAAGATTGCACTTTCTGAATAACCTTTGTCAGCAGAGCAACAGGAGGGGAAGGCATACAGTAGACCGGAGGGCCAATTGTGAACTAGAGCATCCCTGGGTGACTCCCCCTAAGGGGGGATAAGGGTGAAGTAGCTGCTGCATTTGGTATTGCGGGGCCGGCAAATAGGTTGCAGCAAGACTGACCCCACCTGCGGAAAATCTGCTCTGCAACCTGATTGTTCAGGGACCACTCGTGAGGCATCAGAATAGCTCTGCTCAACCTGTCGGCAATCACACTGAACTTCCCCGGAATGTGCATTGCTACAAGAAAAGGTTGGGTAGCCACTGCTCACTGCCACACTCGCATGGCCTCTCTGCAAAGGGGCTATGACTTGGCTCCTCCCTGTTTGTTTAGATACCATACCACCAACATATTGTCTGTGTGGATAGCAATTGTCCCAAGAGGAAGAAAGCTCTGAAGTGCTTGCAACGCTAGTAGCATTGCTCTCATCTCCAGGACACTGATATGCAGATGCATCTTGTGTTCCTGCCACGTGCCTTGGACTGTCCTGCCTAGATAATGCCCCCCACCCCATCTGGGAGGCATCCGTGGTCACTGACAACCGGAGGGGATGGAACGAAGGGTTTTCCTGCGTCGAGGTTGCTGGTGTGAAGCCACCAGTGCAGATCCTGCTTGCACCTGTCTGGGATTATTATGAGTTAAGAAAGCGGAAGATGTTGCAGAGACCACTGGGCGAAGGGTAGCCATTGAAGGAGCCTCATGTGTAGCCTCGCCAAAGGAACCAGCATAATTGTAGCAGCCATCATCCCAAACAATTTGAGGATCAATCTTGCCTTCACTCTTCTCAAAGGGAGTAATGCGTACACCTGCTGTTGTA
The DNA here is from genome assembly GCF_019279795.1 of Protopterus annectens. NCBI lineage: Eukaryota > Metazoa > Chordata > Ceratodontiformes > Protopteridae > Protopterus > Protopterus annectens. Next base: position 588,281,950 of record NC_056725.1, read on the forward strand.
AACTTTGAATCCTTTCTAGTGGTAAAAACGCCCTCATGAGCATGGTGTCTAACTCGGCGCCTATAAAGGTGATGCTGCGAGGGCAACAAGGCAGACTTTTCCCAACTTAGAGTGATGCCTAATTGGTGACAGTTTGATTGTGGCATCTCTGGTTTGTAGGAGTAGATGCCTGGTGGTGGCAGAAAGGAGCCAGTCATCCAGGTACGGAAACACTTGGAATCCCTGACGTCTCAAGTGAGCAGTTACCACTGCCATGCATTTGGTGAACACCCTGGAGACTGTGGTGAGACCAAAGGGCAGGGAGCGAAATTGAAAATGACTGGCTCCCAGCTGGAAGTGTAGATGACTTCTGGAGGTCGATGGAGCACATCCACACTTCTTTTCCCAACAATGGGAGAATAGACTGCAAAGTGACCATTCGGAACTTGGACTTCTTCACATGGGTGTTCAATCTGCCGAGATCCAAAATTGGTCTCAGGTCCCCTGTTCTTTTCGGCACCAAAAAGAATCTGGAGTAAGTCCCTAATCCGATCTGGTCTGAGGGGACATGCTGGATGGCTCCTTTTTCTAGCAGCTTTAAATCCTCTGAAGGTGCGGAATCCCTTTGATTGGGTGGAACAACTGGGATTTTTTTTGATCGAAGGGGGAGCTGAAGAGAAAGGAATGCGATATCCTCCGGAAACTATTTTTAATACCCATTGGTCCAGAGTGATACTTTGCCAGGTCTCTGGGTATAGTGAAATACGAACCCTGACTGGCTCCGGAAATGCACCGTCGGGCCTCCCATCAGTAGCGCTGGTAGGGAGAACCACGAAAGGAAACGCGGTCTCCTTGGTTACACGGGCCTCCTCTGCCCCTAGGGCGACGTCTACCAGAATGACCACCCCCTCCCCTGCCTCTGGAGGGGGATTCACCTTGTACGTCATGAAAAACCCTCTGTGATTTTTTGAACCACATCTTCCCATCCCTCTGGGTCTTGGGATAAGGCCTAGAGAGTAGGGCAAAATGGACTCCCACAACAGACAGAGTTTTTCCCTCTTGCTCGCACCTAGTGAGAGTGTCCTTCACCTTGGTTCCGAGTAAGGAGGAACCATTAAACTGGATGTTGGTGAACATAGACTTGAAGGCCTCCGTGAAATTACAGAGGCGCATCCAGGAGTGTCTTCTAAGAGCAAATCCCGAACTTGCTGCCCTGCCCACTCCTTCGGCTGTGTAAGAGATCAGTCTCATGGAGAAGTTAGCAATAGGGTTGAGGGTAGACATCTGAGCGTTGACCTTTTGAGCCACCACATCAGAAACATTACCCTGTAGAGTATCTCTAAGCTCTTTCACGAGATCTCTTTGGAGTTGTGTAAAATGAGATAAGTTAATTCAGTGACCGCAGAGTAAAGGCCGCTGAAGAAAACGTACGCTTCCCGTACCAGTCCATGGTCCTAGACTCCTTGTTAGGAGGATGGACGGTAGACGAAGTCTCAGCCAGTTGCTTCTTGGTGGCTGCTGCCACCACCATGGCATCTACAGGAACTCCCTTGGATAGAAACTCTTTGTCAGAGGGGGTGGACAAGAACTTGTTGGGTCTCCTGGGGACTGGTTCCACAGAGTCAGGGGTTTCCCACATCCTTCGACAAACCAGATCCAAAAGTTAGTCGAAGGGTGGAGACACCCAGGAGGCGGAGGGCTGAGCCCGAAAGGCCTTCAGGAACACCGACTCATCCTCGGAGGGAGCTTTTGAGGGCCAGTCACCCCTCTGCTTCAAAATTTCTAGGATGTCAGAGAAAGAGACATCCTCAGAGGATGACTTGGGGGACACCTCCGATTCCTCGAGGTCGGTGTCTGACGTGAGGGACTCATCTTGGGAGTCAATGTGGTTCCTCTTGCACGTTCTTTTTCTGGGTAGCTCCTCAGGCAAAAAAACTGAGGGGCCCTCAGAAATATGGGGACCACTCATGGGGGTATCCTGAGGCCTTGGGTCTCCGCTGTCGAAAGATAAGAGGGCGATCAGTGACCTGCATCGGAACTGGAGGGGACAGAGTGTCAGTGCCGAGTGATGCCGCTGAGGACCTGGCCAGAGCACTCCGAATGGCCTCGAAAGTTGGTCCCCCGTCTCCAAAGATCGACCAGCCATGGAAGACCTCTGAGCAGAAGGGACAAGGTCCGAAGCCAAAGCAGGGGTCAGGCTCCCCCGCGGCGAAGCACCGAGAGGGAGGCTAGGAGCCGAAAAGTGACCCGAGGCCTCCCCCTCGGCTCCGACTGAGGAACCATGAGTCCTGGACCCCTGGGACAGAGCCGACGGGGTCGGAGCTGAAGCCAGAGCCGATAAGCCAGGATGGGCCATTGGAGCAGACCTAGGGACGTCAGACGGCGCCAACCTCTCCGGCTCCGAAAGCTGAGATTCGATCGGAAGTATCAACGCTGGCTGGGTGACAGGCTACGGAGTCAACTGGACTGGAGCTGAAAACAATTTTGCCAGTACCGGTGACTGGAGCAGTCTCTGTACCACTCTATCTACATCCACATCTGAAAGAGTCCTGGATGGAGCCGGAGAACACTTTTTAGCCTTAGAAGTTTTACTCTTAGAGGGGAAAGGACTTGAAGCTAGAAGCCCTTCCCAAATACTCTTCGAAGGAGGGTTTCAAAAGTCTTTTCAAAATTAGTTTGTTCTTCCTCTCCTGAAGAACATGTGGGCTAAATGCATGGCAAAATGTACAAGATTTCTGGAGGTGAATAGCCCCCAGACAATAAACACAAAGAGTGTCCATCAGTGATAGACATCTTATAACCACATTTAGAACATTTCTTAAAGCCAGAGGACTTATGCTCTTTCGTATCCTTAGACATGAGAGAAACCACCAACCGTTAATATGATCAACTGTTAATATAGAAGCCACAAGTGCGGGAACTAAGAAAACCAACAGACAATTACAAAAGACCTTTAACTTTATCAGTCTCAACAGGAACACAAGGAAAGGACTAGGTCCTCTAACTTAAATGGTCCTAGCCCGAGGGATAGGTGCCTATGAACACCAACAAGCAACACAGAAGAGGGGGAGGACTAGGTCCTCTAAATGAAACGGGCCTAGCCCGTAGGGGAAACAGTTAGCGGGACACCACAAAAGACAATATTAAGAGAAAAAAAATTACACCAAATATTAGACCAGTACACACACACACAACACAGCTATGAAAATAGCTTTTTTTTTGAAGCAAGAAACTATCAATAAAAACAAAAGTGATACTTAGCCACTGCCAAGAGCGAGACCATGTCTGAGCTATACGAGCGGCAAATGAGATCTGGGAAAAGGAAGCAGTGCAGCATGGGATACCTTCTTAGCTCAGCCAATTGAAAGACTTCGAGCTAGAGTATGGCCGAGTCGGAGCCGAGGTTCGGCTCCAAACCCACGGGTAAGAATGTAGGTGAGATTGGACACTACATAACATCTTTAGTTCTGTTAGTATCCCTGGATACCTCCAGTTTAAATCTCATAACCCATAAATGTTATAGTCATCAATTCCTTTTCTGACCATAGCTTGAAACATTCTCTTCCCTTTTCTCTCAACCCAATAACTATACAACCTTTCCATCACTTCACTGTACAGTTTCTCCCATTTTTAACATGCTTCCACCTGAATACATCAACATATTTTCCTCATCTGATTTTCCCTTCCTCCAAATGCTCACAGCACATTTATTTTAAAACACTACTATTTAACAAGGACTCCATTTAAAAACATCTGACGTAATAATGTAAATTCAAAGAGGTACAATACCATCTGTAATCTCCCTTGTTCTCTCTTTATATGAAAAATCCCCCAGTTTGATAATCTGCCTCAGTGATGTAGAATTATGAAGTCCTGACTATGACCCAGATGACCTAGGTTTGATTAGTAATGCAAGCACAGGAGCAGCCAGGTGTCAACAGAAACAAATCGGGCAGATCTTATGCACTTCCTCCAAAAGAGAGGCTTGAGGCCATATGACCCAGTATGGGCACATCACCTAAAATCCCCAGCAGAAACCAGAGATGGACCTACATCCCATTGCCCAAACAATGCATCTACAACTGTATTTGTTGCTCAGTAAAATAAACTTTCTATGAATATGCTCTAGCTTTGAGCAATTTAAGTCCTTCACATTTATTTACTTACTTTTGATTAACATGACAGCCCAACTAGGCATTGACCATTTTCAGGGGAGAAAGTGCCACACACACACAAAAAAAAAAATAAATAAAAATACTTCACGTTATAGTTATATGTACAATAATTTAGAGACAAAATATGTTACAGTTAAATACACAACCATAACAACATAAATAAGTACCAGATAAGTTTATTAGGTAAACAATACTTTGTACAGTCACATTTTGGTCAGGTTACAGTTGCTCCAGTTATGACGAGGTCTTGAAAAAAACAGACCATAGACATATTCAAAGTGAGTTCAGAAACAAAATGTATACCTGCATTCAGGGAGAGTTCAAATCCAAGTAGACATTCTGCATGAAATTACATTTACAACCAGCTTACAGTACAATTATACAGCGTTTTATACCATCATTTAAATACTTTACTGTAGACAGTAAATGCTTTGCAGAATGTGTGCGCACATTTTTTGTTCAAGTCTATGGTAGACTAGGGCAACAGACCATTAAAACTGTATGTAAAGATGACATGTTTTACTTGTTCTTTTCTAGTTTATCCCTGTACAACCCCAATCCTGGCCTCCTCAACATACTGCCCACCAAAACAACGCATAAGGCACAAACATTATCACTATTAACACCAAATATCTAATCATTGGCCATTTAGGCGGTTTTCCATCTCTTTCAACTTGCTGGCTTAAAAGCCTGCGTTTGCGCTTGTTCCCCACCTTTCCTGTAACTAGTCTAGTCCAGGTACAGATATGCTGTATCCAGGACACTTAGTAAGCTTCGGAGCCCCCCAAGCCTTTGTGTTGGAAGGAAGCCTTCCAGCTTATCAGTGGCAGTGTTAAGCACTAGGTAGCCTATCTACCATGGGAAGAGTGGGTTTTGGCCCATAAATTGTAGTTTATTGGCAGTTTAGGAAGTTTTCCATCTCTTTCAACTTGCTGGCTTAAAAGCCTGCGTTTGCGCTTGTTCCCCACCTTTCCTGTAACTAGTCTAGTCCAGGTACAGATTTGCTGTATCCAAGACTGTTAGTAAGCTTCTGAGCACCGCAAGCCTTTCTGTGTTGGAGGGAAGCCTTCTAGCTTATCAGTGGGAGTGGTAAGCACTAGGTAGCCTATCTACCACAAGAGGAGGGGTTCTGGCCAAGAAACTGTAGTTTATTGGCCGTTTGGGCAATTTTTCCAACTCTCTCAACTTTCTGGTTTTAAAGCCAGTGTTTGCGCTTCATCCTCACCTTTCCTGTAACTAGTCTAGTCCAGGTACAGATTTGCTGTATCCAGGACTGTTTGTAAGCTTCTGTGCCCTCCAAGCCTTTGTGTTGGAGTGGAGCCTTCTAGCTTATCAGTGGGAGTAGTAAGTACTAGGTAGCCTGTCTACCACAAGAGGAGTGGTTCTTGGCCCAGTAGTTTATTGATTATTCAGGAAGTTGTCCATCTCTTTCAACTTTCTGGTTTAAAAGACCACATCTGAGCTTGTTTCCTGTCTTTCCTGTAACTAACCTACTGGAAAGCACTAGAAAGCCTTAAACTGATACAAGCCTTCTAGCTTAAAAGAGAGACTTTGGAGTGATTGAGTATCAGTTTTCTGTGTTTTCTTGCTGTACCTAAACTGTTTTCCACCTAAACGCTGATTTTCCAGCACTTATTGTGATTTAAAAGCTTGTTTTTTTCACATATTGTACTTATTTGACTGCCTGCACTTTTAAAAAGTTTTTTGTTTAAATAAATTGTTTAACTGTTGTAGGCTATACACTAAAGTGCTATAGCCATTTCTGATTACTTGTAGTAGTTTAAAGCTGTTTTAAGTGTACCTTTTACTGTTTTTGCTTATCTTTTCAAAAAAAAAAAATGTTCGTTTCCCGCCTTTGTAAGCTAGTATAGTCCAGTTTTCAGGCTAGTGCTGAATTCAGGGCTGTGTTACAAGTTTCTGAGTTGCCCATACCTTACTTGGATAGAGGGAAGTTTCTCTGTTCACCTGTGAGAGAGGGGAACTTTGAGCAGCCATCTGTCCCTGGAGGAGTGGTTCCAGCCCAGAAGTTAGTAGTTTAAAAAACACTTTTGCACAGTTTTGTGCGCCGGGCAGCACCGGTTAGCTAGGGCTAAATTATTCCCGGCTCCACTAAGCCTCCTCTTCAGTTTTTCACTGGAAACTAGACTAACTTTCAACCTAAGCACTAAAAAAGCATCCTACAGTCCAGCACCTGCTAAGACCTAATAGCAAGCACTAATATACCCCGACACTTAATTGCCCAGCAGGGCAAGGCTCTTTATCCACACCTCACCAACCAAGCGACTAAGCAGCTCACCCTACTATTCAGGCATGACCAAAAGGCAACTTCAGGTGTACTCTCCAGTCCAGCTGGTGAACCTGGGTATTCTGAGGCAATGTTACAACTGCCTCTTACCACAAAACACTCACATATGCGAGAGATGCAATTATACAGCCAAACTGGAGGCTAAGGTCTCTCCATCCAAGATTGGAAGTCATGAGGAGAAGGTTAACACTTGCACCACACCTCCAGCCTCACATAGACCTACTAAACCAGCACTGGCAAAAAATACACAAATACACAAAATCATACTCAGAGGCTCTAAATAAAAACCTGCAAAAGCATCAGAGAGCACCAAAGCAGACACCCAAAAAACCTGCACCTCCCATCACAAACCAGACAACACATAAAACACAAAATAAATGTGCTGTACAATCACAGCCCTTAAGGCGAAATAACATAACTAACGCACTAGTAATAGGGACTCTATAGTCAGGCACACTGACGCCCCACTCACTAGGCTGGACAAGAAGGTTACTGTTAGCTGCCTGTCGGGAGCCAGAATCCATCACATAACACAATCACTCAGGTCACTCCAGAACAAGTACAAATATGACTCTGTCATTGTTCATGTTGGTGTAAATGACCTGAGACGTAGCTCCCTGGACTACATGAAGAGAGACATGGAAGAGCTCTCTGAACATGTAGCCCAGGCGGGTATGACCCTGACCCTGAGTAGCATCCTGCCCCCACCAAGAATGATACATCAGTATAAAGACACAATGATCAATTTCAACAATTGGCTAAGCTTCTGGTGTCATTCAAAGGCGATCCAGTGTCTGTCAGCCTGGGATGACATGGTCGACAAGCCGCGTTGCTTTGCAAGAGACGGCTTGCTACTGTCACCCCTTGACTTTCAAATACTGGCCAAGGCTCTTGCTGCCCCCATAGTGCCTTTTTTAGGCAAGGCTCAAAATTCAAACCCACCTCCGTAAACAGCACAAGTAAAAAAATGATGGTTATGCTACTCAATGCCAGGAGTTTAAATCTCAAAATGCATGCGCTCGAAGCACTCCTAAGTATGGAGAACGTCGACATCTGTGCAGTAACTGAAACCTGGTTCAAGGCTCCAGAGAGCACTCCAACACTACTGGGCTACAACTTATACCACACATTTCAGCCACAGAACACAAATCGAAACACAAAAGGAGGGGGTGTATCCATATTCATCAAGGATACCCACACCTCCAGGTTAGTGGTGCAGCATGATACTTCTGAGATCATCCATGTGCAACTAACATCGGGCAAATCTGCAATGCAAATTGTGGCCTGCTACAGATCATCCTCCATGACCCAGGACCACCACTTCGCCTTTCTGGAGACACTGGAAAACATGATGCTCCTACCGAACACCCTGATATTGGGTGATTTCAATTACCCTACCACTAACTGGGAAAACTACTTGAGTACAAACTCCCAGGCTCAGCGCTTCCTGGAATTTATCAACTCAAATGCCCTGGATCAGCTGGTAAACTCCCCTACCAGAGGTCACAACATATTGGACCTGGTCATCACCAACATGGGCGACAGGTGTTCCGCACCGGAGGTCATCCAGTCACTGGTTAGATCAGACCATAAACTAATCACTCTGGATGTCCACACCCCACCACCATCCCCAACCAAGGAAATCACAGTGAAAAACTTTTCTAAAGCAAACTTCACCTTACTTAAGGCAGAGGTGGTAGATTTCACAGCCCCCACGCTAAAGGATAACACTGCCAAAGATGCAAATCCTTTACAATTACACTCTATGAACACCTGCAAGGATGCATGGATCGTGCCATCCCTAGCAAAACCAAGACTCACTCCCCTAAGAGAAGGAAACCAGTCTGGTGGACCCCTGCCATAAACAGGTTATACAACAAAAGGAGGAAACTAGTTCATAAAAAAGCAAATCCCAAGAATGAAAGACATCCCTGATCAGTATCACTAAGAAACTAAGGTCCCTCATAAAATCATCCAAGGCTAACTTCGAAAGAAAAATAGCCAAGAATTCGAAAGATAACCACAAAGCCTTCTTTAGCTATGTCAAGAATCTAAGTGGCAACGCGCAGATATGCTCTGAGCTAGTGCAAAATAGCACAAAATATACTGAACTTACTGATATTGCTAACATCCTGGCAGAAAGATTCAGTGCAAACTTCACCTCCTTCTCACCTTCAAAAGGGCCCACAACAATACCGGAAAAGTGTAGTGTCCTGGAAATCATAGAAGCACAGGTGAAAACAGCCCTTTCAAAAGTCAAAAACACAGAGTCAATGGGGCCAGACTGAGTCCCAGGCTGCGTCTTGCACGAACTACAGAAAGAACTAACCCACCACCTAAACTCGCTGTTCAACCTCAGCCTCTCCACAGGCTACGTGCCCATAGAATGGCGCACAGCAACGGTTATTCCGCTCCACAAAGGAGGGGCCACAACTGACCCTGGTAACTATCGCCCTATACGTCTGACTAGCCTGGCCTACAAGGCTATGGAGCGCATCATCATCATGGAACTCATTAACAAAGACATTGGGAACCTCCAAACACTTGACCCGACCTAGTTCGGCTTTGTTAAGGGCAGATCATGCCTACTAAACCTGATTGACTTCTTCGAGACAGTCACCAAGGCCATAAATGCGGGAAAGGTGGTTCACACACCCTACCTTGATCTCGCCAAGGCGTTCGACACCATTCCTCACTCGGGTATTATAGAAAAACTCACCAGCCTGAACTTAAACCCCTATATCACAAGATGGGTTGCCAAATGATTTACAGACCGAACTTGCATGGTAAGAATAGCGGGCTCCAGGTTAGACTCTAAACCAGTCACAAGTGGTGTCCCGCAAGGCTCGGTTCTGGGACCCCTACTGTTCGGCATATACTTCTCAGAAGTACAGGCAAACACAGGAGGACTATGGCTAACCAAGTTTGCCGATGACTGCAAACTGGGAGCCATAACTGACTCTCCGGCTGACACGGACATCCTTCAAAAAGGCCTTACTGACACAGACACCTGGTGTCAAAGTCATGGCCTCAAGCTAAATGCCAAAAAATGCATAGTCATCCCGTTTGGGAAAAACAAAACACCCACGAATTACCACATAGGCGGCAGCCCCCTTAATACAGAAGAGGTAATAAGAGATCTGAGGACCCAGGTAGATAGTAATCTCTCCTCTGACAATCATATTGCCAAAGAAGTTAGGAAATCCTTCTATGTGACCCATCTAATTACTAAAGGGTTCGCAGCTAGAAATAAAGAGGTTATAGTGCCCGTCTACTCGTCACGCATCAGACCCATCATAGAGTACAATGCCCCATTTGGGATGTACCTCACAAGACACTTCCAACAGCTGGAAAGACCACAAAAGCACCTCACCAAGAGGATTACTGGCCTCAAACATATGTCCTATGCAGCCCGACTGAAAAAACTCCGGCTGTACTCAGTGGCATATCGCTTACTCAGAGGTGATCTCTGCCTGACTTACAAAGCTATGTCCAACTCAGAATTAATGGACATGCTCCACCTAAAGAAATCCAAGTCACTGCGAGCCACATGTTCTAGTGAGCTAAACCTCACCACAACAATAAACAGAACATGCTGGAGGGATAGATTCCTATCACAGAGACTCCCCATGCTTTGGAACAAAATTCCTAACTACATTAGGCAGAGCCCCTCACTAACACTCTTCAAGAAAAACCTTGACGAGTGGATGGGTAACAGAAAATACACCCCTGGGATCACTTCATTGGCTCTTCTCGACAGAGGCTCAGTTAATTAATCAATGGGGTGGTGAAAGCTGACACACTGGCTAGGCTTATAAATGCCCTTGGGTAGATAGCCTAGTACCTACCTATGAACCTATAAAATAATCCCTTTAATCGTATTTAAAGTCAACACTATCATATCCTTTCAATGGTTCAGTTCTTACTCTTTTTCCTTACTTTTGCTCTCCGTTCTACTATATTTATCTCCTCGTTTTCATTTGAGTTATTGTCTCCATGTTCTCTTGCATCTGATGGACACAATTCAAATAGGACCTTTAACTTACTTTTTGCTTTCCTCAACTCTCTACAATGTCTGGTGTTACAAACTATTATTTTTTTTTCTATTTCTTAACTTTGCATATTCTACACTTCAGTTTCTTCCACAACTTTCTACATCCTTTTTAGAGCTAGATATCTGTGGAGAGGCATATTAGATATGCCCCTCAACTCACGCTGACTGCATTAAGTCCCTTTTCCCCTTTCAAACCATGCTTCCTCTTACACTATATGACAATGTCATTGTTCTATGCAAAAACAATTTTCTGCTTGCTCACAAAGAGATCAAATACAATTCTATATTCCGATCAGTGAACCCTTCCTGTCTTCCAAATTATAAACAATGTACCTATCACAAACTTTTATTCTACTGTTCAAAGGCCATTAATAATGATTCTAAATTGAATAAAGTCTCAGAATGTGTTGAGCTGCAGTATCCTAACATATTAAAGACCTTTACATAAACTTAACACACAGCCAACACACTTGCAATTCTTCACCAAACGCCATACCTCTCAGGTGGACATTTCCCCTCTAACAAGTCTCATCCTCATCAAATTCTCTCTCTCTCAGACAATGGATCCGTAATCTATATAAACATTCTACCACAGCCAAAAATTTACCTAACTGTTCCAAGGTAGTCTTGATTTCTCTTCATTGCACTAACTCCATTACAGACTCCAGACAACTCCAACTCTAAAAATTAAACGTCATAATGGTTTTCCTCCAATGTAGCACGAATGATACTTAACTACAGATAACATCTCTTACTAGAGTTTGCTCTTCTATCCTCCAAGCAGTGATTCAAGACCTCTTGGGCTACACACCCACCATAACATCTGAGTACAAATGACCACTCTGGTTGCTCCACAGTTCAGGAGCATCCAACCACCTGAAAGTAGCATTTCATTAGACAATGTTTTCCCACAGAACTCTAAAATTTCATCCATATGCTCCAGGTCTGCCACCACCTCCAGCATGGTATCGTATGCCACCTCCATGAAGAACATTACTAGCATCTCCTCCTGTCCAGCAAAGGAATTTTCTTACTCTCCTGGTCAAACTTTTCCTTGTCCATATAAATACTACCATAAGCTACCGATGAAAACAGCTTAAAGGCCTAGTGTGGATAGCCCAATCAAGAAAGTAAATACAGTCATAACAGAAGAGAGGACTAGCAGAATCTTTGCAGAAGGTTCTGTCAGGCTTAAATACTCCAACTTATTTTACATTATGTATTATATGATCTCAAACGCCCAAGAAAAATCCACCCTTACAAAATTCCTCCTCAATGGGGGAGACATTCAAAAGAGGAAAGAATACTCAACCCAGGGGACCCAAAAGAAAAAGGAGAATGTGTGTGGGAAAACCTTGAGTTCTGCTTTCAGAGTTCACCTTCAGATAATCCATATCCCTCATTTCATCATCAGATAAGTATCACGTCTGCGGAAAGATGCTTATCCTCTTATCTTGGGTGAATGGACTCAGTAGTATCTATGAGGTGAGTAACTTGTATATCAACTCAGCCAAGACCTTGGCTAATTTCTGAAACTCAACCATGAAGCAGGCTAGGTCACTGAAACAAGATGAACGGTCATGCACTTCTCACTCAAACACCAACTGTTTTTGTGTGGGCTGGGCCTCTTATGAGTTCAACAGGAATCTCATAACTAATGACAAGGGCAAAGGATGACATAATGGTCACCCCCCCATCAACATAAAGTACAGTTGAGTACACTTACCATAAATGTAGATGTTAGAGTGTATTCACGGTTGCAGTCATCACATTTGTGTTATCCCTGCCAGCGTAGCCCTCGACTGGCTTGAATACCAGAGGCTTAGTAGTTCTGCGTTGGTTGCTGTCGCTTCAGCACTGACGTCAGGTCGTCAGTAGTATAAAGTAAGGCAGTCGACGCCATTACATCAGTTTTTCTTGCCCTAACCTGTCAGGAGCCCCCAAGTAGGAGGCAGGTTCTGGTGGCAGAACCCCACCAGTAGAAAGTAAATACCAGTAAGGAAGAAGAAGAGAAAAGAGGGGGATGGAGGGAGGGAAACCAGGATTGCAACAGTGAATACACTCGAACATCTACATTTACGGTAAGTGTACACAACTGTACTATGTTCTTCCTGTTTCACGGTTGCAGTCATCACATTTGGGTTGATTCCCAAAGCTGAGGAAAAGGGTGGAGGCAGTAAAGGAAACTAGGGACTGGCTAGGATGCCCTGCAAGACTGCAGAGGCAAACGCTGCCCTGGACTTGGAGAAGAGAGGCAGGTGATATTGTTTGTTAAAAAGTGTGAACAGATGTCCAGGTGGCAGCCTCCAGGATGTCCCTGGTGGGGACTCCTCTGAGGAAAGCTGCAGAGATGGAGGCTGTTCTGGTGGAGTGAGTCCTGACCCCCTTACAGGGAGGCTTTCAGTGTTGTTTGTAGCAGAAATGGATGCAGTGTGCTACACATTTGGAAATGGTTTGGAGATGGCTTTGCCTTCTGCCCCAGTAGCAAAGCTAACCAGCAATTGTTCAGACTTACTGAAGGATTTAGTTCTGTCTGGACAGAATAAGAGCGGTCTGTGCACATCGTGAGAGTGCAGGATCCTCTCCCCCTTGTTCTGGGGATTAGGAAAAAAGGTGGGCAAGTAAATGGATTGGTTGAGAGCCACACTTGACACCACCTTGTGCATGAAGGATGGGTTAGTCCTGAGGGATACCCTGTCAACATAGAAGATGATAAAGGGTTCACAGCCATGAGTGCTTGCAGCTCGGAGACTCTTCTGGCTGAAGTGATGGCCAGAAAGAAAGCGGTCTTCCAGGATAGAAATTTTAGCTTTGCAGAGGCTGGTTCGAAGGGGGGCAAGGTGAGCTTTTCCAACATAAAGTTAAGGTCCCAAGTTGGGGGTGGTGCTCTTCTTGGTGGCCTCAAGTTGCAAGCCCCTCTTAGGAACTGTTTGATCAAAGGGTGTGAAAAAAGGGGCTGCTTAGTGGGAAAATGAGCAGAGATAGCAGAGGCATGAATTTTAATAGAGAAAAAAGAGAGGCCAGTGTGTAGCAGGTCAGCTAAGTAAACCAGGACAAGAGGGATGGAGGGCTCTGCCATATTGGCTCCCTTAGCCTGAATCCAGGTGCAGAACCTTTTCCATTTGTCTCCATAAGACTTTCTAGTGCTTGGGCATCTGGCCTCACGTATAACATCTAGAACCTGTTTACTGAGATTGGCAGATTGATTGGGGTTTAGGGAATAAGCCAAGCTGCCAAATTGAGGGTCTGCAATTGGAAATGCATGAACTGCCCTTCCCTCTGGGTCAGGAAGTTTGGAAACTGAGGAAGATGCCATGGTGGCGGTGGGGACAGGCTACGCAGCAAGGGGTACCAGTGCTGGCAAGGCCAGTCTGGAGCTATAATAATTGTCCTTGGATTTTCCTCCCTTATTTTGAGCAGTACACTGGGGGATAAGAAGAAGTGGAGGAAAGACATAGACCAATAGATTGACCCAGGGGAAGGACAAGGCATCCACTTTCCAAGCCATGCAGTGATGCCCCCTAGTGCAGAATTTGCTGAGCTGATGGTTGGCACTGGGTCCAGGATCCAAGGCTCCTCCAGTAGATGAGGCTTCAGAAAGGGGAACCAAATTTGATGAGGCCAATATGGGGCTATTAAGATAAGTGTCCTGCCCAGAAAACTAGCTTTCTGTAAGACTTTGGGAATCAGGGGAAATGGAGGGAAAGCATAAAGGAGTCCCAGAGGCCAATCGTGGATGAGTACGTCCCTCAGGGGGTTGTCCCTGTTGAGGGATCAGGGCAAAGTAGTTGTTGCACTTGGTGTTTGTGGGGGTAGCAAAAAGGTCGCAGCAAGGCTGGCCCCATCTGCAGAAAATCATTTCAGCTACTTCGTTCTTGAGAGACCACTCGTGAGGTAACAGAATAGCTCTGCTGAGCCTGTTTGCTATCACGCTGGATTTCCCCGGGATGTGCATTGCTATCAAAAAGTGCTGGGTGGACTCTGTCCATTTCCATAATCTTAGAGCCTCTCGACATAGGGGGTAAGATTTGGTTCCTCCTTGTTTGTTTATGTACCAGACTACGGACATGTTGTCTGACTGAATCGCAATCGTGCCTAGAGGAAGTGTGTCTTGAAAGGACTGCAACGCTAAAAGAACCGCTCTCATCTCTAGGACATTTATGTGCAAATGAGCCTTGTGAGCCTGCCATGTACCTTGGGCTGTCCGTCCCTGATAATGCCCCCCCACCCGATCAAGGAGGTGTCCATAGTCACTGTTGCAACTGGAGCTGGGAAGACAAATGGACGCCCCATAGTCACCGTCTCGGACATTAGCCACCACCGAAGATCGTCCTTGCAAGAGTTGATTATCAGAACTGGGTGATTCATCGGTAAGTCCTGAAATGTTCAGTGTGTGAACAGCAGCCACTGAAGAATGCACATATGAGATCTCGCTAGAGGTATTGTAATAATCGCTGCTGCCATAGTGTGAGCAACTTGAGAATCTGCGATGCTGGCACTTTTTGTCTTGACAGGAGATCCACAATTTGTTGCCATAGGGTAAACACTCTTTCAGGTGGGGGCTTTAGGGACATGCTGACCACGTTGAAGTTTGCTCCTATAAACACTGTACGCTGTGATGGCAATAAAGCAGACTTTTCTGAATTTATCGTAATGCCCAGTTGGAAACATAGATCCAAGGCAGTGTCGCTTGCCCGAACAAGGTGATGCCTGGTGGGAGTGGTGAGGAGCCAGTTATCCAAGTAAGGAAACACCCGGATTTCTAAACGTCTCAAGTGAGTCATGACCACTGCAATGCATTTGGTGAACACTCTGGGGGCTGTAGTGAGACCAAAGGGTAGGGCTCGAAACTGGAAGTGACTGGCTCCCAGCCTGAAGCGCACATGATCCCTGGATGGCCTGGCCATTTTGATATGGTAGTACACATCCTGGAGATCTATACAGCACATCCAATTGTCCCTCCCTAAGCACGGGAGTATGGACCGAAGCGTGACCATCTGGAACTTTGAATTTACCACACATTTGTTGAGTCTGCTGAGGTCCAAAATAGGTCTCCAGTCCCCTGTCTTCTTTGGCACCAAAAATAATCTTGAGTAAGTTCCGGATCCTTGCTGGTCTGCTGGGACTGGCTGGATGACTCTTTTTTGCAATAATTTTTGGACCTCTACAGATACCACATCCCATAGATTGGGTGGAATGTCTGGGATTCCTTTTGTTGGCCTGAGTTGTGAAAGAAAGGGGATGAAATATCCTCTGGATATAACGTTTTGTAGCCATCGGTCTTCTGAGATTTTTACCCAGGCACCTAGGAACAAAGACAAATGTCCCCGACTGCCTCCAAAGCAGGACAGTCGGGCCTTCTTTCAGGAGTGCTGACAGGGTTTCCCTAGGAACTGATCCCTGTCACCCTGGTTCTGCGGACCCCCTCTGCTGTGTGGACATCATCTTCCACCATTGCCTCCTCTGCTACTGGAGGAGGCTTCAACTTGTGAGTTCAGAAAGGCTCCTTGGGTCTTACGGAACCACAGTTTCCCTCCCCGTTGACCCTTGGGATAAGGTCTAGTAGGGGTAGAAAAACGGACTCCTACGGCAGATAGAGTCTTACCGTCTTGCTCACATCTGGTGAGGGTCTCTAACTTTTGGTCCAAACAAGGAAGAACCATCAAAGGGGGCATTCACAAACGACGACTTAAAAGGTTCCACAAAAGAACATAAGCGCATCCAGGAATGTCTTCGCAGAGCAATTCCTGTACCCGCTGCCTTACTCGTTCCATCAGCTGCTTAAGACACGAAGCACACAGAAGAGTTTACGATGGAATTGAGGGTAGCAAGATGAGACATCACTTTGCTACTGAATCGGCTACTGCACCCTGGACAGCATCTCCAAGCTCCTTTAGGAGATCTCTCTGAAGCCTTGTGATGTGGGTTAGATAGTTCAATGACCGAAGAGCAAAGGCTGTAGAACTGAACATGTGCTTCCCGTATCCGTCCATGATCCTAGAATCTCTATTAGGAAGATGGACAGACGTAGATGTCTCGGACATCTCTTTCTTAGTGGCTGCCGCCATCACCATGGCATCAACAAGTATGGGTTTGGATAAGAAAGACGTATCTTGAGGTGCTGAAATGTATTTGTTGGGCCTCCTAGGGACAGGCTCCATAGAATCCGGTGACTCCCATGCCCTTCGAGACAAAAGATCCATCAACTCATCGAAGGGTGAAGACACCCAAGAGGTGGAGGGTCGAGACCCGAAAGCCATCAGGAGCACTGATTCGTCCTCGGTAGGGTTTAGGGGCTGCCAGTCACCCCTCTGCTTGAGGATCTCAAGGATATCCCCAAAAGGGATAGCCTCAAAGGGGGACCTTGGGGACCCTTCCGATTCCTCCAAATCAGTGTCCAACGTGATGGATTCCTGGGGGAATCTAAATGTCTCCTCTTACACAACCTCTTCCAAGGGACTTCCTCAGTGGGAACTTCTGGGGAGGTCTTGGAAGAGCAGGGTTCCCCCAAAGGGGCATCCTGAGGCTCTGGCTCTGGGTCCCTACGTTTATGGTGGATCTGCGGTAGCAGAGAAAATTCAGGCGCTTTCCAGGAGGAGGCAGCCATATCAGAGGTCGTGGCAGTCTAGGGGGACAAAGCCCTCCTCATGACATCGACGGCACCACGGCTCCAATGCAAGGAAGCACCCAGGTCCAAAGGCACTGAAGAAACCGCCCGCACCAGAACCGCCATCTCCAAGCCAGAGGTAGGAGCCGAATTCATTCATGCCGAAGCCCCAAGGAGGAGAGTCGGAACTGACTAATCAGTTCGACCCCCCCGGAACCGACAGGAGAGTGGAGGACATCAGGGTTGTCGGTACTGACAAGTCAGAAGTGAGTGTTGGTACCGATGGTTCCACAAATGACTGAACAGCCTCCTCCGGCTCCGATGTCTCGATTTGAATTGGAGGAGGAGCAGAAACAACAGGAGAGAACTTTGTCGGTTCCGAAGCTGCTTGAGTCGAAGCCAACAGAATTTTAGCTAGTGCTGGATCCTGTAAAAGTCTCCGTATCACTTGATCCACAACTAAATCAGACAGTCTGGAAGCCAGAGAGAAAACCACCAATGGAGCCGGTGAACCCAGAATCAGGGATCTCAAGGTAGGAGATACCGGGTCCAAGACTGGAAACCGGCTCCTATCAACTACCTGTATGGTCAGTTCCGATGACAATGGTGCCAAGACAGGAGCTTTCTTAGATGATTTCAGAACCGAAGAGCCCTTCGGACCCAAACTAGTTGAAGAAGCTGGTGAAAAAGGTTTTGGTTTTCCCGGAGCAGAATCCAAGTCTGTTTGAAAAGCAGACTTAATCAATCCATGCTCCACTAACTTACGTTTCCTTTCAGCCAAAACTCTAGCGCTGAAACCATGGCAAATGGAGCAAACCTCCTGGAGATGGACCTCTCCCAAACAATATACACAGGTGGAGTGGCCATCAGTTATAGACATCTTCTGATTGCATTTAGGGCATCTTTTAAACCCCGATTTTGCCTTCTCAGACATAGTCACAAGAATACAGTAGTCAGTAAAGAAAACAATATGCTGTCAGCAAATAAAACTAAGCCTAACCGGCTACAAGTACAAAAAGGGCAGCTTAGTGTAACAGATTCTATAGCAAACACAGAATAAGCCTAAAAGGGTAAAGGTAAACAACAGAAACAGCCAAAAACAGCTAAGAGCCTAACCGGCTAACAAAATATTGCAGAAAAAGCCTAACTCAGCTAAAGGATAGGGCAATAAGCCTAACGGCTAAATACGAAAAAAAGGGCCAATGCCCAACAAACTAGAAGAGATGGTTTATGACCAAAAAAGAGAGATAATCTGTAAACGGATAAACTGTCCTAACTACAAGCCTATGTAAACAGTACATAACAAGAAAATATAGAATTATACTGAAATTTTTAGCACAAAAGAATAAACTTCTCTCTCCAATGGCCTGAGCTGTAGAGAAACGCACGATCAGTTGCAGCGGCAAACTAGATCTGGGGAAAGTAGAGGTGCATTGTGGGACAGGGCTTTGGCCTCGAGCTGTTAGAGACCTCGAGCTTTGCAAATAGGCCGACTCAGAGTCGAGGATCAGCTCCAAACCCATCAGTAAAAATGAAGGCAAGATTGAACAACTTCACATCCACAGATTCAACAAAAACAAAATGGAACAATTCCCAACATAGACCCTGAAAAAGTTAAAAGAAAATATGCAAAGAAATACAAACATTTTACATTGAATGCAGTCAACTTCTGACCAAAAAACTAGTGGAAAAAATAAAAGACAGAACAGAAGATTCATTATACATTTCATGGACATCCTGCCATCAACAAAGATGCATCAAACAGGGGAGCAAAAAGACAAAGGTACCCCATGAGTCAAACACTTCTTTTCTTTGAGCATGCACTCTAAGCTGGAAAGAGTGCTTTGGTGAAGAGCTGGCAGAGTCCCAATCAATGAAAGATGCATCATTTCACAAGAAGGTTTAAGGATACTGATTCAGCCTTCAACATGTTATATAGTGAAAAACAGGATAATGCAAGGGGTGGGAAAGGTAAATTAGTTGTATAAGACCTTACCATAACTGTAGATGTCTTACTTCTCCCTGTTGCAGTAATCTTTACAACTGGGATATCCTGCCAAGGAAAGCCAAACATCTGGCCAGCATACTAAAGCCTTTATATTTTCCAGGCACCATACGTCACATGTACATCCTACGTCTGTCCAAGGAGAAAAGTACATATGTAACACACGTGCACCTAATCCTCAGAATTAAACTGCCCCAGAACAAATAGTGCAAGCCAGGAGGAAAGCAAGAACATATACATCAAGGAAGGGAAGAAAAAGGAGAGAGAAGAAAATTAAGAAAGACCCTTCAGCCAGAAGGAAGACAACAGAAAGCAATGGGGGGAAGGAGGGAGGAACAGAATACTGCAGAAGTGAGAAGCAGGACATCAACTATTATGGCAAGATCTTACATGACTGTACTATGTCTTTCATAATCACTGTAGTATTTACAACTGGAAGACTGCAAAAGCTACTGGACAGGATTGGGGAGGAAGCCACAGAGGAGCCCTCCAAAACTCCATGAAAGATGGCGCTGGCAAAACCTATCCCGGGCCTATAAATGACATCAAACTTGTAAAAGTGTGTACAGAAGATCAAGATGCATCTTCCAAAATGGATTTAGTATCCAGACCTTGAAAGAAGCACCCAGAGAGGCAACTGCCCCGGTAGAATCACTTTGAACATAAGAAACCTGCTAGCCATGAAAGGAATAGCAAAAAGAAATGGCCTTGGACATCCAGATAGAGATAATTTTCTTAGAAACAACCAAACACAATGTCCTGGAATATAAAGAAACAAAAGCTGCTCAGATTTCCTGATATCTTTCATTTTGTTTAGGTAATAGTGATGCTGTCTATGTAAATCCAAGTTGTGACAAACATGAATTGCTTGACTCAAGGACAACTCATTAACACAAAGGCAGGACTGGTATGAAGACAGACCATGTCCCTGTGAAAATCCGAAAAAGGTGGAACTGCCATGAGTGCCTGAAGCATAGAGACTCTCTTTGCAGAATTAAGAGCCACAAACAGTATACTCTTCCAAGTACAGTGCAGTAAAGAAGAGGAAACTGCAGGCTCAAAGGGAAACAATTCACTTCTGAACAAAATTAAGGTCCCAAGGAGGAGGAGGAGGAACTGGCTTTTTTGGGGGCCTAATCTGAAGGATGCCTGATTTCAAAACAAAAAAACAATGGGTGAATTGAAGGGGCAGACAAGCAGAAAAGGCTAACAAATGAGCTTCAACAGATGAAGATGCAAGACGCAAAGTGAGAAACTCACAGAAATAAGGACTATAGGAATACCCACAAAAAAGGGTCACAGCATGCTCGAGACACAAAACAAAAAAATCTTTCATTTAGCCACATTGGATTTCCTGGTACTGGGTTTTCTGGCCTCCTGCAAAACCCGAAGCACATTCTTAGAAAACTGAGGTCTACAAGGGGAAAAAAAAACTTATCACTGCGCTCACTCTCCAAGCCAGAAGACTGGGCACTCGAACAGAACTGGGGAATTGTCTGTTCAGAGGGGAGGCAACAAAATCTACTTGAGGAGTACCACACAATGTCCAGGAACATCTCCCTGTGAAGCATCCATTCATGAGGATTTGCCCTTGACCTGATCAAAGTGTCTGAAACAAGACTGTGCCCTGAGGGAATGCAAACCACCTGAAGAAGTACATGATGGCAGCAAATTCCCAAGAAATGTCCTTGCAGGAAAGACTGGAACACGAAGAAGAGACTGGAAATAGGCAGTCAAGTGTAAGACCTTTGGAGAAGGGAGGAAAGCCATCATTTGTATGGTCTGAATCCTACATTCCAGAAACACTTGGTGTTAAGTAGGAGTCAGTAAGACTTTTTAAGATTTAGGGTGAACCTCCACTGGGAAGAAGCATACTGAAGTGGAGATGGGAGCTGCTGAGAGGGGTCCTGAATCAATAGGTCATCCAAATAATGGAATATTTTATCCCCAAAATCTGCAGAAGGCTACCACTGGGGCTAGGCATTTGGTAAAGACCCTTGAAGATGCAAAAAAGACCAAAAGGCAAAGCAGAAAACTGATAATGTGAGGAAGAAATAGAGAAGCACAATAACTTCCAAAATAGAGGCTTAAGTAGGAATGTGGAGATAAGCATCCTTCAAATCCAGGGACACCACAAAAACTTGGGGAAGCAGAAGACAAAATCATCCAGAGAGACACCATCCTGAAGGAAGGAACTTTTAGAAAGGTGGTGAGAAATCAGAGATCCAAAATGGGCCTTCCCAAGACCCCTCCATGTGAAACAAACACCCTGGACCACAAAAAAAAATACACGGTGTCCTGCTGAGAAGGAGGGACAGGCTGGAGGACACCTTGTACTAAAAGATCCTGAAGGACCAAAGGAAAATGGCAACAAGGAGGCTGAAGAAAGGCTTGAGAATGGAGAAAGGGACTCCCAAACCATAAAATAATTGTGTTGGCGTATGGAAAGCACCCAAGAGTCTGTGGATATCTGTTGCTAGACAGGCAAAGACAGAGTTAACCTGAGGGACAAAGGAATGTGGCTGAGGGGTAGAAGTGGTTGTATGTCAAATGGAAGCACACATCATGAAAACAAGATCTTTTTGACCCCTTAGAACTCTGAGAAGGCTTGTCAGGAATACCTCTCTTGGAAGACCATTTGTCCCTGGACAAAAGACTTAGAAGGGAAATTTCTTTTAAACTTGGGAACAGGAGAAAGGAAGACCGGTTTCAGATTCTGCATAATTTTACCCTTTTCCTGTATGGTCTTAAAAAGCTCAGCAGCAGCAACAGAGCCAAACAAATTCTAGATGTCCAAGAGAGAATCCAGCAATTTAGCCTTGACATCTTTTGGTACAGCCTGTCAGCACAACAGTACCACCTCATCACAGACCCTGATGAAGCTGCCCTAGAGGCATCATTGGTGTCATAATTGCATTTAACAGAATGACGAGCCACCTGAGAAGCAGAATTCAAGATGAAACTAGCAGCAGACTTTGCCTCAGAATCAGGTACATCAGTCAGAATGTCCCCGAGTTTAGAAACAGCCTACAAATACCTAGTCATACGAGCCTGGTAATTAATGGTCCTGAAAGCTAAGACAGCAGAAGATGAGACTTCTTCCTTTCACCTATCTATAACAAGACTGCCCTTATCAGAAAGGGAAATCTTACAGGAAAGTAGCTTAAATGGTTTATCAGTGGCCACAGAAATCGCAGTGGAGTCAGAGTAAGGACTTTTATACAAAAACGTCTGAGCTTCAGGTACTTTATAGAACCAGTCAGGCTAAAAAGGGACAGGGGACAGGGAATCAAGGGCTTGAGAAGCCAATGAGAAAATATCCAAAAAAAGTATCCAACACTGGAGGTACTGCAGAAGGCCTTGGTGAATCTCTCTGCAGAAGTTCATAGAACCTCTTGAACATCAGAGACCTGAGAACAATCTTACTTAAAATGTTCCATCATTCATACCGCAGAATCTCCATAGGAGAATCATAAGAGAATCCTCTTCCTCAGACCCAAGGCAGAAGAAGAGTGGATCTGAGAAGAGCAATCCGATGAATCCTCACCAGAATCTAAATCCAACTTTTCTTCATAGGAGACAGATTCCCTAGGAAGCCTAGAAGGAAGAGAATCAGAGAACAGAGACAGGTACAGACAACCCCTGAAGAAGCTTTAAAGCCATAAAGGCACGGACACTCCCCAAAGTAAAAATCCTGCCATTCTGTGTGTGGATGCTTAGCCACAGAGGCCACATATGTCTGGGCTTCTGCTTCTTTATAAAGGGAACATCAGCATTAAATCCAAGTGGCTCAGGGCCCTGCCTAGATTCAA